>NW_028145448.1:2042500-2415000 GCF_977016875.1 Pavona decussata | reverse complement strand
TTGATACCATATCTCTGCAGGCAATGCACTTTAATAGGTTTCCTGGTCGCGTTCGGTGATTTACTAAAATACATGTAGTATATACTATGTAATTTAAGAACATCTTAAGAACGTTTCCAGCCTCAAATCGCCAAAAAATGTAAGAACATTCAGCCTCAGCTCCAAAATTCACGTTCTTATAAAAAAAACAGAGTGTACTCCGTTAGCCGTTTGACAACAAGTTAGTGAATGTTACTTATTTGCTCGACGTGGACGTCGAGTTCTTAAGGGAAGGCGTATGTTAGGGAAATTCGGGTTGATATTTATCGTAGTCGTATTCGAATTTATAGGGAGTATTTCATATTTATCGAAGTATATTTTCTTGTTTAAGGTTGTGTTTTTATTGCTTCTATATCGTATATCGTCCAATTAGTAACCTGGGCAATGGTAACCTTAGTTTCCGTTTTAGCTTTTCAGTAATTTGCCAAGTTGTGCAAAAGATCTTGAAAACCTTATCATGCTTGTTACCAAAGGGAAAATAATTAGAAAAGCCGACAGTAGCTATGCAAGGAAATATTTTTAAATTATCTTCGAAGACCTGAACAATTAAGGTTAATCAACTTAGAGGTTCTGGAAGTGTTGATTGAAGTAAATTGGTTTCGTTTCAAATGAATACTCTTGAAATGAGTTCCATTCTGTAATTGCGTTTTCTGGAGTATTCATTAGGATTAATCAACAACTTGTTAGTTTGTCGTTTATCCTTGAGCCTTTACAGATCCCGCTCTGCTCTGTGTATAAACAACTCAACCCGAGTTTACTTATGAATACTAAGAAAGTTTCTTTGTGAACTGTGATAACGGTAATTACGCGGCACGAGCCGTTCACTGACACTTCGGAAAACTCATTTGCTACGTTTACGCACCTCAAGAACTTTTAATCAGTTTAGGGCAGTTGAATAGTGCAAGTTCTCCTTGATTAACAAGTGTAGTCGTTAGTGAGGTTTTGGTGCGAAAATTTGCCTTTTTAATCTTCTACGCGTTATTCAAAGTACTGCCGCATCCTCTGTAATTGCTTTTCATATCCACACGTATTGTATTCTGTTAATAATGATTACTTGAACAAATCATATATATACAACTCTGTATGTGGCGCTAAGTGATTACATCGGTGATTACATCAGTGATTACTTAATTACAACCTTTACTGTTGGACGAACTTGTGTCAGTTCGACCTTCAAGAATAAACTACTAATAAACTAAAGGGAAGTTGTCGCTGTTAATTCTGCCATCCAGTTGCGGCTAGATCTTGGTACCTCGAGGGAGTGACGGCCCTTTCTCGCAAGCGAACTCTCCATTGAGTTGATCTTCCCCAAGAATTGTCACAGTTAAAGTACATAATAGCCCAAAACGTTCCCGTTCGCTTAGAGTGGCAAAACCTTGTCGCTGCTGTTTAAGAAATTAATGCAACTTTTTAAAAATAAACGATATTTTCTGTTTTCCTACCTTTATACTCAAGTGTTGGAGCAACGGGTTGTCAACATAATTGTTTGAATTGTTGTATATATCGCTCGGCAACAGTTGACACAAATTCTTGATTCGTCCTTCATCAACAACCGGCCCAAAATTAGCAGAAAAACACGTTTTCTGATCGACGCAAAGCTTACCACACTCTGGGATGTCTTTGACAAAAGTAAGGAAGAAAAAGTCGATATCCAGGAAGCCTTTCTTTATAACAAAACTGGCGTATGCCAGGCCGTGTTGTGAATCTCGGTTCAAACCTCTCGCGCCATCAACGTAAATCTCACTCATCGCTTGGTAAAAGCAAATTGCGCAGAAGCTATAAACGAGAATTGCTATTTTTGCTAGTAGCTTGAAACTATTTTTGCCCATTTTTTATCACGACGATCAAGAACACGCTCTATTGCCAACCGCTGTACGACCCGGACTTTCTGAAGGCCCGTTTGTGGGATACTTTAATCCGCCTCTTGTCTTAAAAAGCCTACTTGGCAAGTCTATTGAGCCAATGGCCTTGCCAGCTTGTTAAGCCAGCATTGTTTCCATAACAGTTTTAACCCTCCATATGAATCTCATTTTATGACCTCACGGCTCTGCTCTCCTCGCAAGTTTTAGCGGTATCGCATTAAATTTATCACTTATATACGCTCCAAATAATGAATTAACTATGTAAAGTTTTTGAAGACGGAGTTGAAAGTTATGACGAATCGGATACTTGTAATAAGTTAGCCTCTTCGTTTGACCACTACTTTGCGTGTACTTGGCATCGCTTATGTCCGGTTAGATTACGGTAGCAAGCGTTTCACCATTTAGCTAACAAATACAAGAAGACACAAGTTCGTTTTAGAATCATTTTGTTTTTTTTTTCTGGGTGCGCTCGTAAAGTTTCACTGATGCAGCTCCTTACGACCGAGCTCCATTTTTGTTTTTCGAGGGGCAGGAATCGAGGAAATACAAAAAAAATGCCGCAAACCTATTTTGGAAGAAAAAATTGTGCGCAGCAACACAAGAAAAGTGAAGTCACATATAGAAAGCTTTGAGTTACGAAACAGGTCTGGTAGAAAAAACTGCTAAATACCACTCCTTCATTTCAATAATATTATAGTTCGTTTCTAAGTTGCCATAAATTTCTAAAATTTCTAAGCTCTGGAAACTGCGTGGTTACCTGCAATTTTCTTTTTGGATTTCAATAGCCCTTGGTAAGATCTGCTTTTCTACCACAAAGTCATAAACCGCGCAAAAATTCCTCAGTCTGTATTTGAAGGTACCGTCCTCACTACAAACTGTTCCGACTTGTTCCTTTTATAAGATTTAGTTTCTGAATTTTTTCATTACGCTAAGGAATAATAACAGCACGGGGCCTTATGAAGGGTATTTCGAAACGAACACAGTATGGCCAAATACAAAATATGTCGCAAGCAATATTAATTAGTATATAATAACAAATTCAAAAAACAAATTGTGTTTAAGGCACAGGTTCGCCCTGACTTCATTAAATAAAAAAAAAACATAAAAGCTATGTCGTTAAGACAATCATTTTATGTATAAATATTTGTGAAAAAAGATTACTTTTTTAAGCAAGAGAAGTAAATACTATCGGAACGCGAGTTCTACTTATAATGAATATTTTATAACATTGACGAAGCTGTTTAATTCAGCAGTTATTATCTGGACCTTGCAGTTAATCTAAAACCTTGGTTAAAGACATTTTTCGTTCCGTTTTTAGAAAGGACGACCTACACCGTTTGTACCGTCTAACATTATTGATCGAGGCAAACAAAGAAATGAACAACAGAACAATGCTCTTAGGGTCAAGGTTAGAACAGGTGCAAACCAATTGTTTCTACAAGCACTTTTTAGCTTTTTATACGTTTTGGCTAACAATCAATAAAAGAAAATATTGTTTTCAGCCAAAGCACTCACGGATGAGTCGAGTCACTATGCAAAAGATTGAGATGAAACGAATACAGTAACATTAATTCGGAGCTGAGGTGCTTCTTCAAAGTGTGAAAGGAAAATATTGTTGTTATCGTCTTCGGAACAAATCAAATATTTTTCTATTCAAAAGTTATCTTGTCAATGTGTTCGTAACAAACGTCCTTTTCTGACTACGCTCGCCCTAGAGTGATCACCACTGATCTGAAATTCAGTGTCGAACCGCCGCGAAACTGTTTCGGATAAGTACAGAATTCTCATTTATTTGCCGTTTCAATTATACAAATCTATTTAATTATTAAGTCACTGTTTAAGAAATGTAACTTTTTAAAAATAAACGATATTTTCTGTTTTCCTACCTTTATACTCAAGTGTTGGAGCAACTGGCCGTCAACAAACTTGTTTGAATTGTTGTATATATCGCTTGGCAACAGTTGACACAAATTCGTGATTCGTCCTTCATGAACAACCGGCCCAAAATTAGCAGAAAAACACGTTTTCTGATCGACGCAAAGCTTACCACACTCTGGGATGTCTTTGACAAAAGTAAGGAAGAAAAAGTCGATATCCAGGAAGCCTTTCTTTATAACAAAACTGGCGTATGCCAGGCCGTGTTGTGAATCTCGGTTCAAACCTCTCGCGCCATCAACGTAAATCTCACTCATAGCTTGGTAAAAGCAAATTGCGGAGAAGCTATAAACGAGAATTGCTATTTTTGCTAGTAGCTTGAAACTATTTTTGCCCATTTTTTATCACGACGGTCAAGAACACGTTCTATTGCCAACCGCTGTACGACCCGGACTTTCCGAAGGCCCGTTTGTGGGATACTTTAAACCGCCTCTTGGCTTAAAAAGCCTACTTGGCAAGTCTATTGAGCCAATGGCCTTGCCAGCTTGTTAAGCCAGCATTGTTTCCATAACAGTTTTAACCCTCCATATGAATCTCATTTTATGACCTCACGGCTCTGCTCTCCTCGCACATTTTAGCGGTATTGCATTAAATTTATCACTTATATACGCTCCAAATAATGAATTAACTATGTAAAGTTTTTGAAGACGGAGTTGAAAGTTATGACGAATCGGATACTTGTAATAAGTTAGCCTCTTCGTTTGACCACTACTTTGCGTGTACTTGGCATCGCTTATGTCCGGTTAGATTACGGTAGCAAGCGTTTCACCATTTAGCTAACAAATACAAGAAGACGCAAGTTCGTTTTAGAATCATTTCGTTTTTTTTCTGGGTGCGCTCGAAAAGTTTCACTGATGTAGCTCCTTACGACCTCCATTTTTGTTTTTCGAGGGGCAGGAATCGAGGAAATACAAAAAAAATGCCGCAAACCTATTTTGGAAGAAAAAATTGTGCGCAGCAACACAAGAAAAGTGAAGTCACATATAGAAAGCTTTGAGTTACGAAACAGGTCTGGTAGAAAAAACTGCTAAATCCCACTCCTTCACTTCAATAATATTATAGTTCGTTTCTAAGTTGCCATAAATTTCTAAAGCTCTAGATGAAATGCGACTCCGTTAAGTTTAGTTATAGATTAAAGAATGTGTAACAGTACATAGATGATTTCAAAGTGAGTGAAGTTCATCTTTATCAATTGCACCTTACCACTTTTTTAGAAGGTAAGTTTGAATTTTACATGACTTTAACACTTACAAAACGAAATTTAGAGCTGATGAACTGAAGAAATTATTCTGTTTGTAAATCTAACGTAAGGATCCCTTTTCTTTTTAAAAGCCGAATAGCATATATATTAGTCATTAAAGTTTGAGTGTTGCCTAATCTTATAAGTCATCACTTCAACTGACATTCAAGCGTCGCCCTTTGTATCGAGAGAATGAAGCATTGTTTTGTTTTATCCGCACCTTGGCAATGTATCAAGAAATTTTGTTTTCTCTGCAGTTTAGTTTTCCTTGCAGGATTAATACGTTCTGTCTCAGTCGGCTGGCCTTAATGGTACTTCATTTTGCGGAAATTTATTTTTAGGCCTTGATAGATAGATAGTTTTATTTAAAATCACCTCGCAGCCTTAAGGCTGAATAACGTAATTATTGACAAATATTAAAAATTAAACCTAATAACAGAAATAAAAGAAAAAAAAGAGAAAAACTGAATGTAAATATGTCTCATCAAAGATGCGTATATTAAACTAAAACTAAAAACTAGAAACCACAACCCAGATACAGTTTATTAATACAGATACAGTACATTAAAGATTCAAATTTTCTTTGTTTTGAAAGCTAAGAAATAAAAGTCAAAGCTAAGGAAATCGAATGAAGGGCTGTTGTGCGGGCTAAAAACTGCACTATGATTCATTAGATTCGGATTTTGAAAAAAAAGCTCCTGACCATAAACGTTACACATTCAAAATACATCCTTATTCATCCCCATCGCTCGAAATGATAGATGAAGGGGAGGAAAAAGAAGAAAAGAATTTACTTCTATCTAAACCGCAGCTCGAGTTTCCAAATAAGGTAACAACGGTAAAATTCCGTCATTTACTTTGAATAGTGAACCAATCAAGTTGCTGCAAAATATAATATCCTCTGGTTATGGTATTATATGCTAATTATGACAAGTTTAGAACGGTTCTCATTTGAGTGTCGTAGAGATCAAAACAAAAGTATTTACTGTGGCCAATCATGAGAGATGTAAACAGCACAATGAACCAATCAGAAATCGAAGGAAATACGTGTAACCGTTGTCAAGCACGACTGTTTTGTGCATGCTCAGCTCTCATTGGTTGAGAAAGAAGCACGAGTTTTGCCAATTAACCAATCACTAATCAAAGTACTTTCCACACTCAATTGAAAACCGCTTTAAAACTTGATTGAGGAAGGAATGGCATGTTGGTGTGGTAGTTCAATGTGTAGCTACCGCAAGAAACCGTGAGAGTCACGGCATTTGTTTATATTGTTAACGTTTTATCAAGTTGTTATTTGTTTAAGAAAGGCCGGTAATTCATTTTAGGAATCGGCTTATTTAAGTCATGGTTTTCCGTAAGTAATGCTTTTAGTCTTTCGTAGAACTATCTAGAAGTTTCTAGAAAGCGCGTAATTTAAATAGCGCGCGCTCTTGCCGATCACGACACGATCGCGACAGCGCAAGTTAAGTAAAAAGTCAAACTGTTTCAGTTTTTTCGTCACAAGTCACAAGTCGTAAGCAAGTTCAAGAAGTTAGTAAAAGTCCAAGTTAAGTTAAGGTTTTTAAGTGCAACAAAGTGCAAGAAAGTTCAAGTTAAAGTCTACCAAGCTAAAGTAGAAACTATCGTTCCAGTTATTCGAAGGCAGCACCAAGGTAAATATTTTCGCTGCTTATGTTATTACGAGTTAATGTTTCAATTAGCGTACGCGTACTTAGCGACGCTTGTAACTTAAGTTTTGTTGTTTTGTATTGTTTTCTAATTTTCATTTATATTAACGCAAGTCAATGTCACTGTACTTAGCGTTTTCATTTAGTTGTTTTTATCCATTTGCGTAAATTGTAATTTTTACCTTTTGTTTAGCGCAACAATTATTTTTCATCTGCGTAATCTTGTACAGTTGAGTAATTTGTAAACATTTTAATCTTTAGTTCTCACGGTGTTGAGAGACAAGTTCAACCTTATTAAAGTCTGGAAACATCAGTAAAAGAGACTGTGTTCTTTGCGAATCGCTGGAGCGACACAATGTACAACGGACAGTTATGAGTTTGTGCCTTGTTTTTCGGTCTGCAAAGAAAGCGATCTTTTTTCTCGGTTTCTTCGTGATTTTCTTTCACCAAGCTACGAGCGATGTTTACGTTGATGGCTCGAAAGGTTTAGAACGACCCAAGTCAGGGAATGGTGTCGCCTACGCCAATTTTGCTACGCATAAATTTCACCACCTGAACATCACACCTTTGGTGTCTGCTTCAGTAAAAAACATCTGAGAGTGCGGTAAACTCTGCGTTGATCACCCATCGTGTTTCTCTGCTAATTTTGCAGCATTTTTTCACGAAGAAGGAAAGATATTCTGTGAGCTACTACCAAGCGATAAGTACAATAATTCAGAAAAGTTTCTCGACAACAAAGTTTTCCATCACTTGAGCATAAAGGTAAGTTTGAACAATTTCATTGGAAGTAATTTATCTTTTCAGAAAGTTGCTTAGTTGAGTATATCACATTTTTAAAAATTACTTATACTTTTTGGTAAACTCTGTATTTCAAGAAATTCAAACTAATGATGATTATATACTCCTCTTCAGTCACTTCTAGTAAGTTTTACTTGACTGTGATAACTTAACTGTGATAGAAACTGCGAGGGATAAACGCTGAGGATAGAGACATTTTTGCTGAAACTACTTTAGGGAAAGGAAATTTATCCCAGCTACTGATTCTCTGAAATTCCTTGAGCTGGCCTTATTTAATTACTGACTCCAAATTCCGAAAACAAAAGAGATTCATTTTTACACTTTAATTTTGCTAAAACAGCCATCGTCACTGAAAACCTTACCAGTATTTCAGGCTTTTTTTTGTAATCCCAGTTAATCCGAATTTCTGAAGCACTTATAGATTTTTAAGCCGTTTTCTTGTATGTTTCAGCTTTTAGTTCTCCTGGCTTTGGTTATGTTTTTTTAGAGTTTATATATTGCACTTGTTAGTATTAGAATCATTGTTATAAGTAGCAGCTGTGATCCTCTTTCATTAGCTCATTACATTGCCTTCTCTGAACAATGTGTCACTGAAGCCAAGAAGTGTTTTAATTAAAAGAATGAGATCTGCGACAAAAGAATATTTCCCTGTTCTTGGAATATCACAGCTGTTGAACTGTACATAGTTCCCAGGCCGATTTTGATCAGTAGGTAACCTTTTCTTCTATGTGAAGCCATGAAATGAAAGGATATTAACGACGTCCTTTTATTTGCGAAAGATCTTGGCAAACTGTATTTTACTGCTCAAAAGCTTTCACTCGAAGAGTAACAGTAATAGTGAGTTTTTTAAAGTAAGAACCGCCTTTAGTATCTCGGACGTTGCAAGGCATCACGAAGAACGCCACAGGAATATAATGCTTAAAACATTACATCTGAGATTTCATCTTAATCGAATCTAAAGTGCCAAAAGAATACTGTTTAAAAGTTTCATTCTTAAAGATTTTATTGGCAAACACACTATGCAACCAGCACCTTTTATCAAATTACTCAAAAGTTGCCGACCTGGTGATGGACATCGATGGAAAGGGAAGAATTCGAGTCCAAACTCAATTCAATTCAATTCAATTCAATTTTATTAGCCATTAACAAAAAAATACAACATAAATACATTATAGACGACACACAATATTCTTACTATTACAATATTCATACTTGACTATTTACAATATTAAATGTGTTAAAGGCTAGGAAGCCTATATAGAAGCCGGGGGCTTTTTAACTATAGGCTTCCTAGAACTATTGGATAAACCATAGAAGTTAAGGGTACTGATTGAAATTTCCAATTAAATTTTTTTTTTTAAAGAAGAAAAAAAAACAAAAACAAAAACAAAAAAACAAAAAAGGAAAGGAAGAAAAAAAAGAAAAGGTAAAGAAAAGGTGTGTACCTCAACAAAGAGTCAATTTAACTTAGATAGAAGGAATTTTTTTTAAGTCTTTTGCCAAACAAACTGATAGTTTCACTGTTTTGAATTTCACGACTTAGCGAGTTGAAAAACGAAGGACCTTGAAACCGAATTGAGAATTTTCGAAGATTAGTTCGACAATAAGGTATATAGAAAAGGTTGGAATTTCTTGTTTTATAAGAATGTATTTGACTTGCAAGAGTAAACATATCACGAAAATAATTTGGAAGTAAGCTTCTTTTAAAAAGATACATAAATTTACCTATTTGGTATAAATAAATGTCAGAGAATTTTAAAATCTCCTGTTCTTTAAAAAGAACACCGGTATGAGCATCAAAAGAAACTTTTGATATTATTCTAATTATCTTCTTTTGCAGAACAATAATCCGATTTAAAGTAGACTGATACGTCGATCCCCACACAGAAACACAATAAATTAAGTAAGGGTAAACTAGACTATAGTACAAGGAACGTAAGGAGGTTTTGGGGAGGCAAAAACTAGACTTATAAATAATACCTGTTGATTTTGATATTTTTCTAGAAACACTAAGAATGTGAGGCTTCCATGACAAATGCTCATCGAGGATAACACCTAAAAATACTGTTTCTTTCACACGTTTAATTGCATTGTTGTCAATTTGAATAGATATATCAAGTGTTTGCCTCCTTTGGGGTGGTCTAAAAACCATAAAATTTGATTTTTTAAAGTTAATGGACAGTTTGTTTGCTCGACACCAATGAGTTAATTTAAGCATTTCAGAATTCAAGATTCCAGGAAGCAAGTTAAAATCTTTGTGGGAGAAAAATATGTTTGTATCATCTGCAAAAAGAATAAAGTCCACGACCTTCGACACGTTACACAGATCATTTATATAGAGTAGGAAAAGTAGGGGACCTAGTATAGAATCCTGAGGCACCCCGCACTTAATTTCGCAAGACTCCGACCTAACGCCATTAAATTCCACATATTGTTGTCTATTGCTTAGATAGCTTTCGAACCCTCTAAGTGGAGTGCCACGAACACCATAATGCTCTAATTTTGAAATCAAAATGTTATGATCAACGGTGTCAAAGGCCTTGGACAAGTCTATAAAAAAAATACCAACTGTGCATTCCTTATTGTCAATGGCGGAAGAGATTTTGTCATATAAACAAGCAAGAGCATAAGCGGTGGTGTGATGCTTGCGAAAACCATACTGATTGTCAGAGAGAATGTTATGATTATTAAGAAACATTAAAAGACGATTGTACATTACTCTCTCTAGGATTTTAGAGAACGCTGGTAAAACAGACACCGGTCGGTAGTTCGTAAATATATCCTGCTCACCAGGTTTAAATAAAGGAATAACTCGAGCAATTTTTAATTGTTTTGGTACAATTCCAGAAGTGATGGAACTCATGACAATGAAAAAAATATATGATCTGACTAATGTTTGTTGACGCTGGTGTACAACTGAGCTAAACATTCAACTTCTTTCCTTCTGTTAAAATTTTACTTGTTTTTGACGCTTTAATACAAAAGTGAATTTTCTAACAACTTTAATTATTATTTTTTTTATTTCGTAAACAGACTCCTTGCTTTAAGGACCCTTGCATGTACGGTGCGACTTGTGTGCCCAAGTACGAAGATAACGATTATCACTGCACATGTCCTCTAGGACACTTTGGAAAGGATTGTGAAGATAAAGGTATTATTAATCTGCGCGGAGTTTGACCACCAAGAATATTATGACCAGATTGAAAATCCAAATTTTAGTTGTTCTGAAAAATATTGAGGAAGTAGCAACACCATAGAAAAGTACTCTACCAAAACCTTTGATGTAAATGGTCACACATTAGGATTTCATCAACAGACTCTGAAAGTTAGCATCTCCTTACACAGCATGCACATAATAAACAACACCACAGTGAATGGTCACACTTCAGGAATTCTTCCACAGAATCAAAAGTTAAAAAACGCCTGTAGTACAGCATACCAAAAGGCACCACAGGAAAATACTTCAGTAGCTACTTTGCACATCATAATAAACAGTACAACAGAAAAGTACTGCCTATAAGCTTTCACATGATAGGATTTCCTGAACGGACAAATTAACTTTTATTTTAATGGTGAAACTTTGGGTTTTCATTCACGATCACAGATTCAAAACTTAGAACCACCTCGTACAGCATAAGAAACCGCACCACAGGAAAGTACTGCTCATTAATTAGCTTTCATCTGAATGGTCACACTTTAGGATTTTATCCACAGGCTCAAAAGCTAAAATTAAACCACCTTGTACAACACAATATCAGTAAAAACATCATCACAGGAAACTACTGCTCATTAGCTTTTATCTCAATGGTCACATTTTAGGATTCCGTCCACAGACTCAAAACTTAGATCCACTTTGTACAGCACAATAAATCGCAACACAGGAAAGTACTGCTCAGTAGCTTTCATTTGAATGGTCACACTTGAGGGTTCCAGAATCAGAATCAAAACAGTTACATAACACGCTTAAAAATCAGACAACTACTCTAAGGTCGCGCTGTTCTTTGATATCAGTCTGTTGTTGATTGCCAGAAAATGTAGTTTTGTAGTTAAAAATAATTGTCTTTAAACATTTTAGTTCTAGGAGTTAATTGCAAAGATATCAAGACCCGAGGTGATTCTCGTGGAGATGGTATGTACTGGTTGGACCCGGATGGAGGAAGCCATTCAACTGCATTCCAGGCCTACTGCGATATGACGTCATACGATGGAGGATCACTGCACGAAAAATTGGATTTGCCCTTTTTTTGATCCGCATCAAAGATGAGGTCAAATATAATAACATTTTTGACAACACATTTGATGTGCATCAAATGTGTGACGCCTTTGCATATACCTTTGACTCGAATCAAAAGTGAGTTCAAATGTATTAACAACTTTGAACCTACCTTTGACGCGCGTCAAATTTAAATCAAACAACTTTGACTCCGCCTATGACGTGCATCAAAGGTGAATCAAATATATGATATCTTTGATTCGAAACAAATTTGAATCCACCGTGAATCAAATGCGGCCTTTGTCACCTGTGATTCGAATCTAAGGTAATCAAAGGCGGCCTTTGACAGTCTTTGACCACACATTTGATGTGCGCAAAGGCGTTTTTTCATGCAGTGGATGGACCATGTGTTACACTACCGATGAATACGCCAAACCCAAGACAGAAGTCGAGTTTAATCCTCAATTTTCTTATGGGAGTGACGGTTACAGGACGAACTGCAACAACATCTCAGTAAGTTGATTGAAAGCAACATATCAGGCAGTTGATTGCAGCAGTGAAAAAAAAAAAAAATGAAATTGTCCAGCGCAAAGAAAATCTGCGTATGACGTCAAAATTTCAAAATTAACTTTTTTTTTCTTCCTCCGTGATCAGTTGTCTAAGCTGACGGTACGGTGATTACTTCTGTTGCAGACCTTCCATCTCAAGCAGACGTGCACGATTACTTTGGTGAAATCAATAGGGCTTAGGTTTATTGTAACGGCAAGATCGCAATTTATTTTATTCTTTTCGAAATTTCATTTTCTAGTTTACTGAAATTATCTTCATTGATCACCAAACTGGTAAAAAGGTTTACCTCAAGCGACTTACCAAGGAGCCCATAACGGCCCCTAGCAACTACGGGAAGGATGCTGTAACCTACGGATTGTGGGAGGGCGTCGGGGCAAGTAAGGCTTATTCCTACCAGCTGTTGATCTGTGATGTTGCCCACGACTCCGGTTTCATGGTTTCTGGTCACACGGATTGCGACAAGAAGTGTAATTATTGGTGCAGTGACACCTCTTCGCCGTACTTCCGTACCTCATGCTCTCCTGGGGGAGGGTGTAAAGGAGTGGCATTCAACGCCACTGGTCACGGGGATCTCGATAACAGACTGATAAGTGTCGGTCTACGCTAAAGGACGTAGCTAACGTAAGGCTCAAGTATAAACGAGAGCCAAGAAGGAGGGTCTGTATAGGGGTGATGGATTCTCGACTGCCAGTTAAAATTTAAGTCATTTCTCAGCTGCTACCTATAGCTAAAACTTCTACTTTTCAAGTTTCAGTTATCACTTTATTATGACGGATCTCAGTTAACTTTTACTTCTCACGTGTGTTTTTTTTTTTTTTTTTGCGGTTTTCTATCGTATCAACGGTGTCCCTCTCGTTAGCCGAACATTATCGAGTATCATCCGAGGATTTCCGAAGAAGACCTTTCGAGTGACTCCGATCTCTTTGGAGACTTTACAAACACTGGTTGTCACCTAATGACGACCTCACGACTTCTAGAAACAACTTGTGAGGAGGTTCGAGCCATCTTCGTTAGCAGCTTATTCTCTACACAGTTTTCTTAACGTTTTTCACTTCGCCTATCAGTTAAACAACCACGCCATTTCTCAGCTGACAGTTAAAATTGTGACCAATTCTCAGCCATCAGCTAACTCCATGCAGACCCTCAAGAAGCATTAATCCGTCCAGTCCGGCCAATATCACCAAGTATATTCTCCTAAATGTTCTTAGTAAGTTGTAGTAGTAGTTGTGGGAGTAGTTGGGAGAACTTGTTTTTTAAACATAGAGACTTGTCTTTGGAAATCATCAACACAGTAACATAACTTACATAACATAACATTTTATTCAGGAGGCTTCAACACAAATACAAAAACATCCTGATTAGGGAAATCGTGAGGTTAACCATGTATAAAAACAATTTCCCAAACTAAAAACTTAAATTAATATATTTTAAAAGTAGAACTAGATAAAATTCGATGGCTACTGATTCAATAAAATTTCAAGTAAATTTGAAGTCTACTCTTAAATACAGATAATGATTCGGCATGTACAATATATCCTGGCAAGTCATTCCGTTTACTAACAACGCGAATAAAGAAAGAATATTTGTAGCAATTACATACTGCTCTTCTGAAGTAAAGTTTATAGTCGTGGTTAGCTCTTGTACGAGTACATTTGGCAAACTCAAAGAAATCTGGGAAAGAGAGGTGATCAATGCCAAAAACTATCTTATAACATTGAACCAGAGATAGAAATTCTCTTCGCTTCTCTAGTGTTTGCCATTTCAGTAAGCTACAACGATGCTCATAACTCATTTCGCCACCTTTCTGCCTTAAAGCAAGTCGCAAAGCTCTTCTTTGAACCTTTTCTAACGCCACAATATCCTTAATCAAGTACGGGCTCCAAACAGGAGCCGCATACTCAATTATAGGCCTGACCAGTGACTTGTAGAACTGCGAAAACACATCCTGGTTATTTGTTCTGATAGACCGCTTTATGATACCCAATACCATATTTGCCTTTTTTACCGTTGCAGACACATGCTTCGTAACATGTTTGATGATCATTTCCTTTATTCTCATAACCTGTATGATTAATCAAGCAGCGATATTGTAAGGAGAAATTAGATTCTCACCGTTTTTAAACCCAACAGGGCGGAAGCGTGACAAGGGAGTATTGGAGCTTATTCACTAATGCAATAGGCCATTTTACAGTTGTGTTCTAAGTGACCTGGTGATGTAAGCGAGGCTGGGGGTGACCGTGTTTGGTTCATGTGTAGATCGTGCTGTTTTTATGCTAACTAGTTTTCATTTACATATGAAAAGCAGTGAGGTTTATATCAAACAAGGTCACCGCCAGCCTCGCTTCCAATCCAAGACCAGATCACTAAGCACGAAACAGTAAAAAATGGCCTTAGTATTAGCAATAGCACAAGCATAGGGTGAGTCGATCATACATAGACGGTCTTAAGACTTCTCACTCGTAATAATAACAATAATGGCTCAGAAGGAAGTTTCAAATTATTGTGATTTATTATTGTGAGTACAGTTTTCAATAATACCTTGGGCGGTTTCCGGTTCCGGTCGAAATAAATCTCTTACCGTTTTTATTAACTGAATATTCTTTGAAAGACTCCATGAACAAACTTATAATTCCATTGCCTCGCACCAACTTTCAGCAAAACAGCTTTGGCTATAGTGGTGAGGTACCAGGAACAGCTGTCATCAACTATACTCTTGCACCATTTTTTAGTGACTAATTATAATCTTTTTTTTTTTTTTTCTCACAAACACATGAATTCCTGTAAAGCAGTTGTTGCAACGTAGTTATTAATCTAAGAATAAATTTTTTTAGGGGAGACTTTGTCAGTTCTTTTCTGTGCTGATGAATTTAACGTGAAAATTAAGGCGGTGCCTACTTTTGCTATTGTGCATACGTTTTGCACATCTCAGAATGGTCCATGAGGCTCTGATTTCCTAAGGAAGATGCAATTGAAAGGTGTTTTTAACGCGGTTTATAAATATGCGAGAAAAGAAGATCTTGCAAGTGCTATTAAAATCCGAAAAGAAAATTGGGTTTTACAACGCATTTTTCAGAGATAATAAAGCTAAAAATTGGAGAAAATACATTGTTATGTATTTTTGCCCTTCATTATCAGGAAATAAATTTTCATTAGCGCGAAAACATTGGTCAATAAAATTAATGTATAATTAGTTTAACTAGGAAATGAAACATTTCAATTTGTGGCAGAGTCATTAAGGAGTTTTGCATCGAAGAGAAGATTTATTAAGGCCAATACACCTTATTCCAAAATGGCTACCATTTTAATATTCTATTGTTGGTATTCAAATTAGCCGTTCTTACCTCGTTCTTAAGCTCAAAACTCAAAAGAATATTTTATCTTGGACGAGGCAAGAGGGGCTAATTTGAATGAAACAAGAGAATATTAAAATGGCAGCCATTTTGGAATAAGGTTTATCAGAATAGCGTTTTATCGAAAACAACATTCTTTAGTGCGAATGAAGATTTATTAACCTAGGGTTAACGTTCCATTGCGCGAATAAAATTTCAACTACAAAAGATTTTTAGTTACGTGGTTTCTGACTAATTTCCCAATGGATTTATATGGATGCTTAAATTTAAAAACGATGCTGTACATGTGCACACTGGTTTCGCAGTAATGGAGCACAGAGTTCGTCGAAACCGTATCCCAATTGAGCATCGTGAAAGGATATTTAGGGCGTTTGAAGACTTCCGCGAGAAGAAGAGAAACGTGAACACGTTAATTGCCAGAAAATGTGCAGCGTAGTTTAGGTTTATGCAGACTTACATATACCACGATGTTTGAATGGGGAGTTGATTGAAGAATATAGCTAAGACTTGTTTGATTGTTACGCTGACTGTATCTCTGTTGTAATGAATTTTTTTCCTCGTAAAAAAGAACATTAAGAAGCGTCTAATGTTTGTTCATTCTCTTAAAAAGTTTGTTATTTCCATTAAATTGAACTGACATTCGCATTAATGAACGTTCTTCTCTATGTAAAATGCCTTATTGATGACGCCGACAATTAAAAGGATTACACATTCGCTTTAATTATTTAATTTTAACACTAATGAAATTGTTTTTCTTGATAATGAAGGGCAAAAGCTGTAGCGCTTTTTGTAAATATTGTTGATTAATTTTCTTTAAAAAATGCAAAAAAAAAACAAAAACAAAAACAAAAAAACAAAACAAAGACAAAACACAAAAAAACATTTAAGCCACTGTAATTCTAGTCAAGCCTATAGTCTGACGAAGCGATTAAAAACGGCGACAGCTATTTTGAGATTTAGATGTACTCCACTGATGGTATACGTTCAACTCATAAAAATAGAAAGGAATAAGGTGCTGCAAGGTCTTAAACGATAAAACAGAAATCCGCGACTTTCGGCTGTGTTCAGTCTTTTCGTTTGCACACCGATATGACAACGGCGACGGCAACCAAAACGTCAAAAAAGCAATAGACTTTTAAAATAACCATTACAACAACTCTGCTCTTGCGAAGGACCGTTTTAAATTGGGCAGATCTAATATATAGCGTGGTATCTCATTCCACAATTTTACACCAAGTCAAGAGAGAAGGAACGAGTTTGTATCTCTAATCTAGAGCTGCTTTTTTTAACTCGTGAATGCGCGCATGCGCAATGAACGAGTTATAGCGATGAGTGGGGTTTTCCCTTGGTAGGTAAATCTCGTCCCCAGAGCCCGCTTTTCTTTTGGTCAGTGACAACTAAGCGTAATATAAACAAACACATGTCCTCGCAGTTAGCGGATGAAATTCGCCCAGACAGAAGCCGCAATAAAATTCATTCGGGGTAAGATCGATTCAACAGAAAAAATGTAAACACTAGACTAACACTGAAAATTTGTATAGCAACTCTTGATGTATTTCTATATTTACGTTCACTTGGATAAAGCCAAAATAGCAACTTTAGCAAGGTTAACGCCTCCCGATGTTATTAAACAGGACAGAAGCCGTCGTTTGAATGTAAAAAGGAATATTACCATGCTGAAAACAGCAAGATTTAGGTCACGTGCTAGGCAACCAAAGTCGTTCACATGTATCAAGTTTCATTCGGCAACAACACGACGCGAGGAAAAAAATTACGGAGGTTCTTGGAAGAAAAACTGGACGCTTTCCTGTCGATTGGCAACCACGCAAAACCACCAAAAAAACGTACACGTCCACCTTTGCGTTGCTTCGCACATCGGAAGGAAACAGAGCGCGTGTGTAATTTAATTGTTTAATTGTTTTTTGCATAACGCATTCCGCAATGCGGCATGGCGTCCACAAATCCTTGTAGCCTAGTTTGATGCGACCACTATTCACTTCTGCATTCACGAGTTGGCTCACAGGAGCCTTTGATTAAAACTCTCAGGGGCTGGATTATCGTGTGTTGTATGAATGAACACTGGACGTTTTCTCAAACAAATGTAACATGTTTAGGGGAGCAGGGATGGCGGAGTGGTGAGAGCACACGCCTCCCACCAATGTGGCCGGGGTTCGATTCCCGGACTCGGCGTCATATGCAGGTTGAGTTTGTTGTTTGTTCTCGTCCTTGCTCCAAGAGGTTTTTCTCCGTGTACTCCGGTTTTCCCCTCTTATCAAAAACCAATCATTTCCAAATTCCAATTCTCCTTAGAGACGATTCTTCTTCCGTATTTCTTTCTTTTTATTTGTTTTTGTTTTTGCTCCCATTTTTGCTGGGTAAGTTTACAAAGCGTGAAGGATGCCGTCTGGACTGATAGCAGTCTCTTTCTTCTCCTAAGTTCTGTCACGGTCGTGCGATTTCTAGCGAGCCGCGAGGAATTGAAAGAGACCTACTTTTCCTCCCTCTTCCCAATCCCTCCTCGTTCACTTTTCCAATTTGCATAATTTTCCATCGCTTTGCACGCGTGATCCGAGGAATCGAAGGCTCCTGTGGGCCAACTCGTGAATGCAGATGACACATCAGTAATTGGAATGTAGACGGCTACGGAAACTTCCTTCAAAGCTAAAAGAAATTATATCTTTGCCCGATTATGTAACGAAAAACTGAACCATTCTTGTACTATAAAAATGATTGTCAAATTGTTCTCTACAGATTGAAAAAGATTTATCTAATGCGCAAATTTAAAAAAATCACTTGTTTTTTTTATTCAAAGTTCGTAGAAGCACGCCATGTGCAGCTACGTCATGCAAATTCGTGTCAGATAGTCCGGGGCTACTGGATTTTGCGATCGGGCTAGTGGATTCTAACCATCACTTGTCCGATGGGCAAGTGAAGTTTTTTTGGGAATTAAAATTACAAAATTACTGTAGGGCAAGCCGATCTCACAAAGGGAAATCTGTTCAACAAAGTATCGCATTACATTTCATGCCCGACATAAATGCGTGAAATTTTTCCTTTGGAGTTCAGTCAACGCAATCCTCAAGTAAAAATAATGAAATATGACAAGCTCTTGCTAAATAAGAATTATTTATCGACCGCGTCCTTTTGCTTTCCCATAAATTACCAGTTGTAAATTGCGAAAAATGAAACATTTTTTCCCTTTGAAACCTCTTTGAAAGCTGGCAAGATCTTAAAGTGTTCATTTTACCAGAAATTTGCATTATTTTGTTTACGACGTCACTGATGCGTGACATGGCACGTTCTGCTTTTGCGTGAAAACTGACAGCAAAACTAGTTTTTTTTAGCGAACTAATCTACTTGATGTAATACTTTTGTATGAGAAGGAAAAATATGATGAAAGAAGTTGAGTTTTCATGTATCCAAAAAGTTATGATTAGCAGTGCTTCTTTCAGCTGAAGACATTTTCTGGCGGAAAATATTTTTTGGCGGCAAAATTTCAAGTTGCGCAACCCAATATCACGCATTCTTTCTGACTAAAACGATTCAGTTAGTTCAATCGCGAAGGGAGTCCATGGCGACAATTACTTTTAAATTAAATTATTTTTTAATTAAATTATTTCTAAATTAAATTATTTTTAATTCTTACAAGACAACGCACTTTGTAGAAAAAAAACCTATAACTTTGCTCAGATTCAAGGAAAAATCTCCATTCTTACACTAAAATGATTGTCAAATTATTCTCTACAGAATGAATAAGGGAATTCTGATGCGTCGTGAAAAACGTTTCACGTGTTTTTCTTTCACTAATTGAGTTTACGACCCCGGACTTTCTGAAAAACTGAAAAAACTTGTAACTTTGCTCAGATTTAACGAAAAATCTCCATTCTTGCACTAAATGATCGTCAAATTATTCTCTACGTATTGAATAAGAAATCCTGATGCGTCGTGAACACTGCGCACGCCCGAAAGTTAACGACAGAACCGACCAACCAACCAACCAACCAAGTCAACAGTCAGCCATCGCTATAACTCGTTCATTGCGCATGCGCGCATTTACGAGTTAAAAAAGGAGGACTGCTCACAGTCTAGATGCCTTCTCGAGTTCTCGCCTACCGGTCTCACGTATATGCTTGAAGATGTACTTGTTGTTCCAAGAACTTATTGTGCGAAGTGGAAGTAGAGACCCATTATTTGCATGATACTGAAAACAGAACTTGCGATTCTCTTTCATTAGCTCATTACATTACCTTCTTTGAACAATGTGGCACCAAAGCCAAGAATTGTTTTAATTAAATGAATGAGATTTGCGACAAAACAATATTTTCCTGTTCTTGGAATATCACAGCTGTTGTACTGTATATAGTTCCCAGGCCGATTTTGATCAGTAGGTAACCTTTTCTTCTACGTGAATCGTGAATTTTGGTTTTGCTTCTCATTGGTTGAGAAAGTAGCAGGAGTTTTGCCAATTAACCAATCACTAATTAAAGTACTTTCGACACTCAATTGAAAACCGCTTTAAAACTTGATTGAGGCAGGAGTGATGAAATCAAATGAAAATTTTATTAATGTGTCGTAGTTGGTATGGTAGTTCAATGTACAACGGACAGTTATGACCAAGAGTTTGTGTCTTGTTTTTCGGTCTGCAAAAGAAGCGATTCTCTGTCTTGGTTTCTTCACAAGTTTTTTTCACCAAGCTACGAGCGATGGTTACGTTGATGGCACGAAAGGTTTAGAACGACCCAAGTCAGGGAACGGTGTCGCCTTCGCCAATTTTGCTACGCATAAATTTCACCACCTGAACATCACCCCTTTGGTTTCTGCTTCAGTGAAAAACATCCGAGAGTGCGGTAAACTTTGCGTTGATCACCCGTCGTGTTTCTCTGCTAATTTTGCAGCGTTTTTTCACGAGGAAGGAAAGATATTCTGTGAGCTACTACCAAGCGATAAGTACGATAATTCAGAAACGTTTCTCGACAGCCAAGTTTTCCATCACTTAAGCATAAAGGTAAGTTTGAACAATTTCATTGGAAGTTATTTCAGTATCATTTCAGAAAGTTGCTCAGTTGAGTATATCACATTTTTTTTTAATTTCTTATACTTTTTCCCCATTTATTTGTAGTTTCGGCCTTTAGTTTTCGTACTGTGTGTGTTTTGAGAAAGAGCGCCTTCAATATTTTGAGTAGCAACTGTGATCCTCTTTTATTAGGTTCATTTATTACATTGCCTTCTCGGAACAATGTGGCACAGAAGCCGAGAAGTGCTTTAATTAAAAGAAAGACATTTGTGACAAAAGAATACTTTCCTGTTCTTGGAACATTACAGCTGTTGTACTGAATGTAGTTCCCAGGCCGGCTTTAGCAACAGGAAGGCCGGTTTCCTTCCGACGTTGAGCCATAAAATCATAAAAGGAAATCAACTTCCTTTTACTTACAAAAGATCTCAAACTCTATATTACCAAGAAAAAGTTTGACATTACTGAATTCTGAGCAACGAAGCATAAACAGCATAGAAGTATTGCTCAAAAACTTTCATTTGAAAAGTAATTATACTGTAGCGAGTTTTTTTTTTTTTAAAGCAAGAACCGTCTTTAGTATCTCGGACGTTAGTTACAAGGCATCACAAAGAACGCCACAGGAATATAATGCTTAAAACATTACATCTGAATCATCACGCTTTGGGACTAAATCATCTTCATTGTCTAAAGTAAGTTTTATTGGAAAAATAATTATGCAACTATCACCTTATATTAAATTACTTAAAATTTACCGACCTGGTAACAGGCAACGACGCACGGCCAGGAAAGCATTCGAATTCAAACTCATGACAATAAAAAATACATATGATTTGATTAAAGTTTGTTGACATTGGCGTGCAACTGAGCTGAACATTCAACCTCTTTCCTTCTGTCAAAACTTTACTAGTTTTTGAAACTTTAATTAAAAAAGCGAGTTGATACAAAGATCTTTATGAAATGATTTATTTTTATTTTGTAAACAGACTCCTTGCTCTAAGGATCCTTGTATGAACGGTGCGACTTGTGTGCCCAAGTACGAAGATAACAATTATCACTGCGCATGTCCTTTAGGATACTATGGAAAGGATTGTGAAGCCCGGTAAAGGTATTCATCTGCGCGGGATTTGACCACCAAGAATGACAGAGATAGAAAATCTAAGTTTGAGTCGTTCTGTAAAATATTTTAGACAGATCTAGCAACGAACCACAGGAAAATAATGTTGAGTAGCTAGCCTGTATATCATAAAAAACATTAAAATGCTCACTCTTGAGGGTTTCAGAAACAATTACATAACACGGATAAATTCAGACAATTACTAAAACGTCGCTCTTTTCCTTGATATCGATCGACGGAAAAAGGAGTATTGTAGCTAAGAATAATTGTTTATTAATCACTTCAGTTCAAGGAGTTGATTGCAAAGATATCAAGACCCGCGGTGCTTCTCGGGAAGTTGGTATGTACTGGCTGGACCCGGATGGAGGAAGCCATTCAAATGCATTCCAGGCCTACTGCGATATGACGTCATACGATGGACGATGGACCATATGTTACACTACCGATGAATACGTGGAACCCAAGACAGAAGTCACGTACAACGCTTCCTTTCCTTATGGAAGTGACGGGTACAGGACGAACTGCAACAATATTTCGGTAAGTTGGTTGAAAAGATTGCAGCAGTGAAAAAAAAAATAGAAATTGTTCAGCGCAAAGGAAATCTGCGTATGACGTCAAAATTTCAAAATTAATTTTTCTTCTTCCGTGATTACTTTGATTACGTGCAGTTACGGTGATTACTTCTGTTGCAGACCTTTCCATCTCGTGCAGACGTGCTCGATTGTTTTGACGAAATCAATAGGGCTTAGGTTTATTGTAGCTGCAAGATCGCAATTTACTTTTTTCTTTTTGATATTTCATTTTCTAGTTTACTGAAATTATCTTCATTGATCACCAAACTGGTAAAAAGGTTTACTTCAAGCGACTTACCAAGGAGCCCATAACGGCCTCTAGCAACTACGGGAAGGATGCTGTAACCTACGGATTGTGGGAGGGCGTCGGGGCAAGTAACGCTTATTCCTACCAGCTGTTGATCTGTGATGTTACCCACTACTCCGGTTTCATGGTTTCTGGTCACA
Organism: Pavona decussata; assembly: GCF_977016875.1. Taxonomy (NCBI): domain Eukaryota; kingdom Metazoa; phylum Cnidaria; class Anthozoa; order Scleractinia; family Agariciidae; genus Pavona; species Pavona decussata. The sequence continues at coordinate 2,392,179 of NW_028145448.1, read as the reverse complement.
CCAATTGTTACAAGAGGTGTAATTTTTGGTGCAGTGAGAACTCTTTGCCGTACTTCCGTACCTCATGCCTTCCTGGAATAGCGTGTAACGGAGTGGCATTCAACACCACTGGTTACGGGAATCTCGATAACAGACTGATAAGTGTCGGTCTACGCTAAAGGACATAGCTACCGTAAGGCTCAAGTATAAACGAGAGCGAAGAGGGAGTGTCTGTATAGGGACGGGTGATGGTTTCTCGACTGCCAGTTAAAGTTTAAGTCATTTCTCAGGTACTAGCTAAAACTTCCGCTTTTCAAGTTTCAGTTATCACTTAATTATGACGGATCTCAGTTAACTTTTACTTCTCACGGTTTTCTTTTTCTCTCTGCGGTTTTCCATCGTATCAACGGTGTCCCTCTCGTTAACAGAACATTATCGAGTATTACCCGAAGATTTCCGAAGAAGACCTTTCGAGTACTTCCGATCTCTTCGGAGACTTTACAAACACTGGTTGTCACCCGATGACGACCTCATGAATTCTAGAAACAACTTGTGAGGAGCTTCGAGCCATCCTCGTTAGCAGCTTATTCTCTACACAGTTTTCTTAACGTTTTACACCTCGGCTATCAGTTAAACAACCCCGCCATTTCTCAGCTGACAGTTGAAATTGTGACCAATTCTCAGCCATCAACTAAGTCCATGCAGACCCTCAAGAAACATTAATCCGTTAAGTTCAACTATTGCCACACATATACACCGTATTCACAAATGGCGGACACGCGCGGAAAAGACTGGCACTACGCATCAAAACGAGGCGTTTTAGGATAAACAAAACAAAATTCCAGCGAATGTAAGCTTCTAGAGGGTCGATAAGTGCTGAGCTTCTAAAAATTGCGTTTTTCTGATCACTTAGTCCGAACGAGTTCAAGTTCTAGTGTTTGTTATTTATTGGCTGGCTTCTTGTAGAAATCTCAAATGCAAACTAGACACTCACGGGAGAAAACGGAGTTACATTGTTTGTTTCAAACCTTCGAGTTTAATGTCTAGTACAGAAAATATGAAAAGTTGTTTGAAAGATCTTTACTCTAGCAGGAGCCACAAAGGTTTATTCAATGTATTTTTTGGAAAGGGAATTAAAACAGGTTTCGAAGGAAAGAAAATGAATCTACAAACGGGCGCAGTTCCAAAGAGGGTTGCGTGGTGATTACTACTCGGAAGTTCCGATCACAAAAGCTACAAAAACCGACTCCTACTACTGTGAACAGCTCTAATGCCTAAAAAACGAAAACAAAAGGAGGTGGAGGGAAGCTACAGAAAGAAAAGTTTAACTGTGGAAGCAATATGTGAGCCGAGACTTAAATATTTCGGTACATTTTTTGGCGCTTTTCCCCCGAAATAAAAAAGATATCATGCATCGAAAGATTGGCAAAGATTCATGCAAGTCTTAGTCATTGAGAATGTGGCAGTTACCAAAGTCAAGAGGAACTACTGGAAGTAAGGTATCAATTTTAAGAAAACGATCCTGCAAGGAAATTCAGGAATGTCACTCTCAAATGCATTATATTGTAACTGCACTACAAGGAATGGCAAGTTTAGGAACCCAGTGTAACGCGAAATACGATAATCTAATTCTGACAAATTACCTAATAAAGTACAGCTGTAAGTATGCAAATCTTTAATGATTTCAACCGAAATGCCGGTTAAAAAGCCACAATGCTGTGTTCTCTAGTCCCTGTTTCACGGAATACAATTTTCTCATTCAGGCAAGAAATGTTCCTTCTGAGCTTGTTCCATTATTAAACAGTTGGATTTTGATGATTGATTTAACAAATTATGTATTTTGAGGGGACTGCATTCTCTCCTTGTTGTTTACAGTACGGCTACAATATAAATGAATCGAAACAGACAAGTCTTGGTTCACCTGTTGCTTCTTTCTAATTTATTCTTCCAGCCGTTTCTCTTCACATCCTTCACGTCTTTTCATTGTCATCTTCGTCTTTTTTTCCTTCATATTATAGCGGTTTAGACAAATGGTTGTAGTCTCTCTTGCGCTTGGAACGTCCAATACGAAGTTGTTCACGCAACTCTCGTTAGAAATGCATCCTTTTGTATGTTAATTTTGTTTCCTTCAAGACCTATCTTACCTTCGGATTCCGAAAGACATACCAAACAAACTTCTGTAGTATCTCTATCCATCTGTGCTCGAAAGTTGAATCCTTCGGAAACAAAAACTCTAACCGATTTGCTTCTGTGATTGTCTATTTTGCATTGGGATTGCTACAAGAAACGAACCAAGAAACACTACACCTCTCTCGTTCGGAATAAAACCACTCTGTGAGCTTGTACTCGCAGGCAAATTATTTTTTGTTTATCCTAAAACGCCTCGTTTTGATGCCTAGTGCCAGTTTTTTCCCGCGCATCCGCCATTTGTGAATACGGTGTATACTCTTAACTGTTCTTAGTGGTTTCCCATGGGAGTGGTTGGGAGAACTTGTTGTTTAAACACAGAGACTTGTCTTTGGCAATCATAAGCACAGTAACATATGTTTGGTGATCATTTATTTTATTCTCATGTACAGTATGTTTGATAAAGCAGTGATATTAATAATAATAATAATAATAATAATAATAATAATAATAATAATAATAATAATAATAATAATAATAATAATAGTTCAATTATATAGCGCACACATCCATTATTTGCCCAGGGCGCTTTACAAAAAATTTACCCTAAGAATAACTTAGAAAACTAAGGCTGGCAAAATACCAAAAGACAAAACACTAGAAAAAATAGCAAAAAACTAGAATCTAAAATTTAAAAACATGATAAAGAGTTACTCTCAATAAATTTAGTAAAAAAGAAAGTCTTGAGTTTTTTCTTAAATAATAAAAGTGTAATGGAACGTCGTATTTTCAAAGGAACAGTGTTCCAAAGCTTCGGGGCGCAAACAGAGAAAGCCCAGTCACCATCTGTCTTGGTTTTACAAGTTGGCTGCATTAGTAGGTCTTGAGAGTTCGTGCGAAGAGACCGAGTTGATTTCCGATGTTCCAGGAGTTCCATTAGATATTGCGGACAAAGACCATTCAATGATTTATAAACAAATAGGAGATGCTTAAACACGATCCGGTATGAAACAGGCAACCAACGAGAAGTTAGATTCTCATAGATTTTTAATCCAACATGGCGGAAGCGTGACAAGGGAGTATTGGGGCTTATTCACTAATGCAATAGGCCATTTTAATTTCAGTTGTGTGCTAAGTAACCTGGCCAAGGATCGCCTCCCACCAGTGTATTCACGGACTCGGTGTCACATGTGGGCTGAGTTTGTTGTTTGTTCTTTGTCCTCTTCGGGTTCTCCGGTTTTCCCCTCCCCTCAAAAACCAATATTTCCAAATTCCAATTCTCCTTAGGGACGATTCTTCTTCCGTATTTCTATCTTTTTTTCCTTTTTTTTTTAGCTATTTTGCTGTGTAAGTTTACAAAGCTTGAAGGATGCCGTCTAGACTGGAAGCAGTCTCTTTCTTCTCCAAAGTTCTGTCACGCTCGCACGATTTCTAACGAGCGGCGAGAAACGCGGGCGCAGAGGGAAGGAAGAACTGGAAGAGACCTACTTTTCCTCCCTCTCCCCAATCCCTCCTCGTTCACGTTTCTAATTTGTATAATTTTCCATCGCTTTGCACGCGTGATCTGAGGAAAAAAGTACGACTTCTCACAGTCTAGATGCCGTCTCGAGTTCTCGCCTACCGGTCTCACGTATATGCTTGAAGATGGACTTGTTATTCAAGGAACATATTGAGCGAAGTGGAAGTAGAGACCCATTATTGATATGATACTGAAAACAGAACTTGATAAGTTCCAGTACTGAAATTGTCCCTTAAGATCAAGAACCAATAATGCGATTCTAACCCATCGTAAGTCACCGCTTTTGTTTATGCTCTCTTGGGGAGAGGGAGTGGGGGCTTAATAGAGAGGGGCTTTACTAAAAAGTTAAAGCTCTAGAAGGGGAGGGAAGTGGGCGCTTCAAGGAGCATTTATGGCCGGTAAGATGTTTCAATATTAAAAGGTTGTGAAGGATTACACCTCACTTTTTCCACCAGCTTTTAATAAAGAGGGTCTTAATTGGGGGATATCTTTGCAATTGACCGGTGACGGTTAAATTTTAGGGCTTTCAAGTTTGACGGTTGTATGTTATCAAGGGGAAATTTCTTCCATGAGCCGTTTAAGTTGATATTAACAATGGTGTTCTGGAGGTTGTTTTTTGGTCAGAAACGCATTATCAATGAAGTAAATCATTAGTATTTTGAAACCGGAAGTAATTCCAGACGGAAGTTAGTTGTGATGTCAGTTTAGAAGTGGAAAAGACCATAAAGTGAGTATATTTGGGAAAAATGGAAACTTGTTTATCAGTTAAAAAGAGTCTTTGAGAGCCAGATGTCCGGAATGAGAAAGACCTTGAAATAGTTTAACGGCTAATAATAACTGCTTTTTTGACGGCTGACGGTAAAAATTGCCCCTTTTTGCCGTTTGACGGTTAAATTTAAGGCTGTTTGACGGCTGACACGTAACCCAATTAAGACTCTCTTTAAACAGTCTTTTCCCAAATGTGAAATTCCCACCAGTTATTAGTTTTGAATTAAAGTTTCAGTCAGAATTGATATCCTAGTAAAATCGATATTACCAATTTTTACAGTTCATGTTCATATTTACGTAATTCGTGGTAAAATTGCCAGTGGGAAAAATATACTTAAGTCACGCAAATTTATACACATCGTATATTGTTTTCAAGCCTCTTTAGTTTTTGTCACTAACTTAAAGATTAGTGTTTCTTCTAATTTCAGCGAATTACAATCTTATGAAAACTTTTGATGACAACAATGTTGATAATACATGTTTCTCAGTACGCGAAATACAATTCTGATATTCACGCGTTTGAACCTTTGGACTAAACAAAAGGCAGATAATCCTTGTCGTTGACAACAAAAGATGAATTTTGGCGTCATGGTATTTTTATTGTTTACGTTTTGTTCTATTTTGGTCCCGTTAATAGCATTTCTTGAGCTAAAAATAATACTCGGTTACGTTTGGTTAAATCCATCTGAAGCTTTTTACGACAAACGAGTCTAGAAGATTCCATAACGACAAATCTTTATAACGTTTTAAATGCCCCTTTAATACAATCGCTGTATATTTTCCTAAGCCCTAACCTTGCAACGGTCGGAAAAGTTTCAGCTTTGCAAAGTTGTTTCAACACTCTAAGCCGATTTGATTTTATCGTATGTGTACAATGGTCAAACTTACTGTGATCCTGTTTGTTTTCTTTTTGGTTTGTTTTCTTCTGAAGATCAGAAAATCACTAAATGATTCATGCTCTTGACTGAAATAAAGGAAGTTATGTCTACGAGGTTAAGAAGCCCAGTCAACCGGAATTTTGATGTAATGATCTTCAAGTCCAGCTGTCGATCAAGACCAACCAAGAATTTTTTCTCGTAAGCAGTAAACGTTTTCCAAGGCGTTGTCCGGGCGCCAAGAAAAAAAAAAGCTATACGCTCGTCTGCGAAAACTGTTCGTTCTCTTTCTCTGCCCATGCGGGTCAGGGGTCCGTTCCTCGAAAGTCCCGGTAATTTTTCGGGCCCGGAAAGCTATTTTTATGTGCATAATGTTTACATTAAAGAATCAAATTTCTCTGTTGTGAAAGCTAAGCAATAAAATTCAAAGCAAACGAAGAATGTAGGGCTGTTGTGCAGGCTAAATCTGCACTATTATTCATTAGATTCGGATTTTAAAAAAAAAGCTCCTGACCCTAAACATTACGCATTCAAAATATAGCCTAATGAATCTCCATCTCTCGAAATGATAAATGAAGGGAAGGAAAGATAAGAAAAGAATTTTACTTCTATCTAAACCGCAGCCCAAGTTTCCAAATAAGGTAACAACGGTAAATTCCGTCGTTTGTTTTGAATGGTGAACTAATCAGGTTGCTGCAAACTATAATATCTGGTTATGGTATTATAAACTAATTATGACAAGTTTAGAACGGTTCTCATTTGAGTGTCGTAGAGATCAAAACAAAAGTATTTACTGTGGCCAATCAATCATGAGAGATGTAAACAGCACAATGAACCAATCAGAAATCGAAGGAAATACATGTAACCGTTGTCAAGCACGATTGTTTTGTGCATGCTCAGTTCTCATTGGTTGAGAAAGAAGCACGAGTTTTGCCAATTAACCAATCACTAATCAAAGTACTTTCGACGCTCAATTGAAAACCGCTTTAAAACTTGATTGAGGAAGGAATGTCATGTTGGTGTGGTAGTTCAATGTACAACGGACAGTTATGAGTTTGTGCCTTGTTTTTCGGTCTGCAAAGAAAACGGTCTTTTTTCTCGGTTTCTTCGTGATTTTCTTTCACCAAGCTACAAGCGATGTTTACGTTGATGGCTCGAAAGGTTTAGAACGACCCAAGTCAGGGAATGGTGTCGCATTCGCCAATTTTGCTACGCATAAATTTCGCCACCTGAATATCACGCCTTTGGTGTCTGCTTCAGTAAAAAACATCCGAGAGTGCGGGAAACTCTGCGTTGATCACCCTTCGTGTTTCTCTGCTAATTTTGCAGCATTTTTTCACGAAGAAGGAAAAATATTCTGTGAGCTACTACCAAGCGATAAGTACAATAATTCAGAAAAGTTTCTCGACAGCCAAGTTTTCCATCACTTAAGCATAAAGGTAAGTTTGAGCAATTTCATTGGAAGTTATAACTTTATGCTTAGTTGAGTATATCACATTTTTAAAAATTTCTTATACTTTTTGGTAAACTCTGTATTTCAAGAAATTCAAACTAATGATGATTATACTCCTCTTCAGTCACTTCTAATACGTTTTACTTGACCTTGATAACTTAATTGTGATAGATACTGCGAGGGATAAACGCTGAGGATAGAGACATTTTTGCTGAAACTACTTTAGGGAAAGGAAATTTATCCCAGCTACTGATTCTCCAAAATTCCTTGAGCTGGCCCTATTTAATTAATGACTCCAAATTCCGAAAACAAAGGAGATTCGGTTTTTCACTTTAATTTGGTAAAACCGCCAACGTCACGGAAAACCTGACCAGTATTTCAGGCTTTTTTTCAGTGTAATCCCAGTTAATCCGAATTTTTGAAACGCTTAAGCCCGTCCAAATCGATTTTCAACCCGTTTTCTTGTACGTTTTAGCTTTTAGTTCTCACTATGGTTATGTTTTTTAGAGTTTGTATATAGCAGTTGTGTTTTAGAATATTATGAGTAGCAGCTGCGATTCTCTTTCATTAGCTCATTACATTACCTTCTCTGAACAATGTGGCACCGAAGTCAAGAATTGTTTTAATTAAATGAATGAGATTTGCGACAAAACAATATTTTCCTGTTCTTGGAACATCACAGCTGTTGTACTGTATATAGTTCCCAGGCCGATTTTGATCAGTAGGTAACCTTTTCTTCTACGTGAATCCATGAAATGAAAGGATATTAACGACGTCCTTTTATTTGCGAAAGATCTCAGCAAACTCTATTTTACTACCCAAAAGCTTTCACTCGAAGAGTAATAGTAGTAGTGAGTTTTTTTTTTAAGAGAACCGTCTTTAGTATCTCGGAGGTTGCAAGGCATCACAAAAAACGCCAGAGGAATATAATACTTAAAACATTACATTTGCGATTTCATCTAAAGTGCCAAAAGCAGTTTACAACCACAGAAGAATGCTGTTTAAAACTTTCACTCTTAAAGATTTTATTGGCAAACACATTATGTAACCAGCACCTTATATCAAATTACTCAAAAGTCGCCGACATCGGTGGAAAGGGAAGAATTCGAGTTCAAACTCATGACAATGAAAAAATATGTGATCTGACTAATGGTTGTTGACGCTTGTGTACAACTGAGCAAAACATTCAACTTCTTTCTTTCTATCGAAATTTTACTTTTTTTTACGCTTTAATATAAAAGTGAGTTTTCTAACAACTTTAATTATTATTATTTTTTTTATTTCGTTAACAGACTCCTTGCTTTAAGGACCCTTGCATGAACGGTGCGACTTGTGTGCCCAAGTACGAAGATAACGATTATCACTGCACATGTCCTTTAGGATACAATGGAAAGGATTGTGAGCATAAAGGTATTAATCTGCGCGGAGTTTGACTACCGAGAATGACCAGATTGAAAATCAAAATTTTAGTGTTTCTGTAAAATATTGAGGAATTAGCAACACCATAGGAAAGTATTATACCAAAACCTTTGATGTAAATGGTCCCACTTTAGGATTTTACCAACAGACTCTGAAAGTTAGCATCTCCTTATACAGTATGCACATACTAGTAACCAACACCACAGTGAAGTACTGCCCAGAATAGCTTTCATTTGAATGGTCACTCTTTAGAAATGCATCCTCAGATTCAAAAGTTAAAAACCCCTGTAGTACAGCATACTTAAACATAATGTTCAGTAGCTACCTTGCACATCATAATAAACAACAACACAGAAAAGTACTGCCTATAAGCTTTCACATCATAGGATTCCCTGAACAGACAAATTAACTTTCATTTTAATTGTCAAACTTTGGGTTTTCATTCACGATCACAGACTCAAAAGTTAGAACCTCCTCGTACAGCATGATAACCTCACCACAGCAAAGTACTGCTCAGTGGCTTTCATCTGAATGGTCATACTTTAGGATTTCATTCACAGAATCAAAAGTTAGAACCACCCTGTGCAGTATAATAAACAACACCACAGGAAAGTACTGCTCAGTGGCTTTCATTTGAATAGTCACACTATAGGATTCCGTCTACAGATGCAAAAGTTAGAACCACTTTGTACAGCATAATAAACAGCACCAAAGGAAAGTACTGCTCAGCAGATTTCATTTTAATGGTCACACTTGAGGGTTCCAGAATCAGAATCAAAACAGTTACATAACACGCTTAAAAATCAGACAACTACTCTAAGGTCGCGCTGTACTTTGATATCAGTCTGTCTTCGATCGCCAGAAAATGTATTTTTGTAGTTAAGAATAATTGTTTTGAATATTTTAGTTGTAGGAGTTAATTGCAAAGATATCAAGACTCGAGGTGATTTTCGTGGAGATGGTATGTACTGGTTGGACCCGGATGGAGGAAGCCATTCAAATGCATTCCAGGCCTACTGCGATATGACGTCATACGGTGGAGGATGGACCATGTGTTACACTACCGATGAATACGCCAAACCCAAGACAGAAGTCACGTACAACGCTTCCTTTACTTATGGAACTGACGGGTACAGGACGAACTGCAACAACATATCGGTAAGTTTATTGAAAATTTTCCGGCAGCGAAAAAACAAAAATGGAAACTGATTTTTTTCCCTAGTGTGATCTGTTGTCTAAACTGACGGTACGGTGATTACTTCTGCTGCAGACCATTCCATCTCGTGCACGATTGTTATTTGTCAAAATCATTTGGGCTTGGGTTTATTGTAGGCGCAAGATCGCAATTTATTTTTATTCTTTCTGATATTTCATTTTCTAGTTTACTGAAATTATCTTCATTGATCACCAAACTGGTAAAAAGGTTTACTTCAAGCGACTTACCAAGGAGCCCATAACGGCCTCTAGCAACTACGGGAAGGATGCTGTAACCTACGGATTGTGGGAGGGCGTCGGGGCAAGTAAGGCTTATTCCTACCAGCTGTTGATCTGTGATGTTGCCCCCTCCTCCGGTTTCATGGTTTCTGGGTACACGAATTGCTACAAGAGGTGTAATTATTGGTGCAGTGACACCTCTTCGCCGTACTTCCGTACCTCATGCTCCCCTGGCATACCGTGTAAAGGAGTAGCATTCAACACCACTGGTCACAGGAATCTCGATAACAGACTGATAAGTGTCGGTCTACGCTAAAGGACATAGCTACCGTAAGGCTCAAGTATAAACGAGAGCGAAGAGTCTGCATGGGGATGATGGATTCTCAGCTATCAGCTAAAGTTTAAGTAATTTCCCAGCTATCAGCTAAAATTTCAGCTTTTTTCAACTTTCACTTAAAGTGCCCCTGGGACGAAAACTTCATTTTCCAGCTTTTTGCATTTTCGTGTAGAATTCCACATAGATAACTAGTTTCATACGGATTCTACTTCATAAACTGTATTCTGCTGTTATTTAGTTCGCAACAGCAGAATACAGTTTATGAAGTAGAATCCATATGAAAATTAGCCATGTGAAATTTTTCGTGTTGAGCCAATGACGTCACTTCCTGTAATTTGAGCCTTAACTTCCGGAACAAGGCCAAGTAATGGCGGCCGTGAAATCTCGAATAAAAAGCTAAGACAAAATACTTCCGATCGCCGTAAAGGATTGAAATTTGGTAACATGAGTAAGAAGGTCATATTCTACACGAAAATGCAAAAAGATGGAAAATGAAATTTTCGTCCCAGGGGCACTTTAAGGACGGTGCCTACTAATAAAGAAGTATTTTTGCGCGGTCTATAACTATGCTGTAAAAGCAGAACTTAGCAAGGGCTATTGAAATCCAAAAAGAGATTTGGGGGTAACCACGCATTTTTTTTTTTTGAGATAATTAAGCAGCAATTATGAAAAAAAAAAGAAAAATACAAAGCATTGTATGACGTTTTTTTTCCAAATTGAAGCTTCATTATCTCTGAAAAATGTATGGTCACCCCAAATTTTCTTTTTGGATACCAAGAGCACTTGCTAAGTTCTGCTTTCTCCGTATAGTTTTAAACCGCGCAAAAATATCCCGGTATTAGTAGGCACCACCCATAGGAAACCCGAGTATCTCGAGAAGCGCAGAACGTATGCGTAGTAACAAAAGTAGGCCCCGTCCTTAATTATGACGGATCTGACGGATCTCAAGTTAACTTTTACTTCTCACTTGTTTGTGAGGTTTTGTATCGTACCAGCGGCTCCCATAAACAACTTGTGAGGAGCTAGCTACGAGCCATCTTCGTTAGTAGCTTATTCTCTACAGTTTTCTTAACGTTTCCCAGCTACCAGTAATTAAAGAAACCTGCCATTTTTCTGCTGACAGTTAAAATTGCCATCAGCTAACTCCATGCAGACCCTCAAGAAGCATTTACCCTTAAAGTTCCACTGTCATCATATATGTTCTCCTAACTGTTCTTAGTAGATTTCTCATGGGAGTAGTTGGGAGAACTTGCCTTTGGTAATCATAAGCACAGTAACACATGTTTGGTGATCTTTTTTTTTTTTTTATTCTTTTGACCTGTATATAAATTTTTATGGGGACCCTGTCAATCCTATTCTGTGATGATAAATTTGCCCTGCATGAATGAAACTTTATTTACCCTCGGATCTGATTGAGGCTGTTAAGGACTCTAGCAAAATACATGCTAATGTGCCGAGAAAGAAACAAATAATATGTACATATGTAATTAAGTCAAAGAGTTAACCGAAAAATGAAAGTTTTCGCACTTCTTGTCTAAATAATTTGACATTGGTCATAGACCTAAGCTCGTCTGAGAGAAGCAGTATACACTGTGGATTTCAATCCATGTCATGTCCTTTTAACCTTAGGAAAAACTAATTTGTTTACTCCTCTGAGATCCCTTACGTTCTCTCTTAGCTCAAACAAAGACTTAATATAAGCAGGCCATCTGTTAGCGCCCAGTTGCTCAAAGCCCGGTTACGCTAATCCTGGGTTAACATAAACTTTGATTCAAGTTTAATGACTAATCAATAAAGATTCTTCCAAAAGATTTTTATCCTTTGGTTTTGACTTAGACATTTTTTTACCGTTAGCTTAAAACTAGCTCTTGAAAACATTTAATATAAGCGAAATGAAAACCTCGGTTAATTTTTAATCGGGTATTAGCGTTTATCGGCTTTCGAACAACCGGGCCCAGAGCCTTAAGAACAATTATTAACATAAAAAGTGCAAATAAAGGCGGCTGGGACTGGTTTCCATCAACTGGTTTCCTTGCAGCACTTATACTTTGATGACAAATTAATAAAATAATTCTTTATCACTTGACACAACAATAATGGTATAAAAAAAAAAAAACATTCCTTAACATTTGTGAACAAGTTATCGTCATTTTTTTGGCATGTTAGGTAACCATAGCAACAGTAAACCTGTTAAAAACACTTCTATATTTACCTTTAAGTGGTTATATCTCAAAAACCAGCCCGGTGACCTCCATGTTTTATTATGGACTGTAATAGCCCCCTGCAATCCGCATGTTTAGATACAATTTGTTGCCAAGTTTAAAAAAAATATACCAGAGGGGTAGAGGTGAGCCACCTTAACTTTTCGAAAATTTAATTTTCTTTTTCCAGTAAACGTGTACCGTTTTAAACTCTTTTTCACCTTTAAAAGCCAACCCGCACTCCAAAGGTTCCAAACAATTTTCAAAATTAAAATTTTCTTAAAAAATACAAAAATATTCGGAGCTCAATCTTGCTGAGGGGAACGGCTAAAAATCTAAGCGGCGTGGGATGCGGAATAAAATGCCCGTGAGGCTCCTTATACGGCTTGTATTTCGAGTCCTTGGCCAACCAAACACAGTGCGAACAATGTTTTATATCTTGCCACCATTTACTTCTTCATTCACGAGTTGGCTCACAGGAGCCTTTGGTTTCTTTTTTCCCAAATGCGTTTTCCCTCGTTCATACCCACGCTAAGTCCCAGATACGGCAAGATAACAAAATAGAAGTTAGAACAGTTAGAGTAATTTCTTTGGACTTTATTCTTATTGTTACAATTTTACATTTAATCCAGTTCCTAGCATCAAAAATTCTGATTGATTCAAAAAGAATTAACTGAGTTTTCAATATATTACAAACTATACAACGCAAAAGAAAATAAAGGCAAAATTTCATATAAGGAGAATCTCGTTCCCAGAGACTGCAATTCTTTTGGTCAGCACCAAGGTGCCCGTTCCGCTGGGCAAGGGTAACGAAGACTCCGGGGACGAGATTGATTTAAGGACGGCGCCTTCTTTTGCTACTGCGCATACGCTCTGCGCATCTCGTGGTGCGCTGTCGGGAGACAACTTATGCCTACTAAAAAATAGCTGTTCTCACGCGGTTTATGACTTTGCGAGAAAAGCAGAGCTTAGCGAGACTTGTTAGAATTCGAAAAGAAAATTAGGGGTAACCACGCATGTTTTCAGATATAGTTATAAGCTTTAGTTTGGAGAAAATTGCCATACATTATGTATTTTAAAGCTTTTTAGAATCGCTGTCGCTTAATTATCGCTGCAAAATGCGTGGCTACCAAACATTCTCTTTTTATTCCAGGGGCCCTTGCTAAGATTTGCTTTTCCTGTTTAAGTCATAAACTGTGCAAAAATACCTCTGTATTTGAAGGCACCTTCTCAAACTTATTAATAATTCATCAAAAGAAAACACAGAAAATCACTTCTATGACCGTGGTTTGGATCTGTGTTCCTAATTACCAGAAAATTTTGCCAACTTTAGCGTTGAATTTCTCCAAGAATTATTGATCATTTGAGAAGCCATATCAAACACTCGAAAGTGTGTTTCATCAGATATCCAAACACCTCGAAGTCGTTTAAAAAACCTGCTTCTCATAGTTTGGATATCTGATGAAACACACCTTCTCGTGTTTGATATATTACGTCCTAAAAACAAAAACACAACCATTAAAAAATATAAGCCAGCTCTTTTTGTTTGCCCGTTTTGTTTCTCGCTATATAAAGCAAATGATCTATATTTTTTAAACCGAGACACAACCTTGTTCGTCTTGCCCCGCCTCGACTGGATGTAGCCATTTGCGGGGCAAGCAGACCACTACTCGCGTAATTATGTTTTGAAAAATAAACATTGATTGAAAACAATCTGAACTCTCCAATTAAAAAAATCTTAAATTTTTACTAAAGTGGAATCAAGCCTATGATAACTGATTAAAATACCACGTAGAAAGAATTTTAATAAGTCTCGAGCATTAGAAACTATATCACCACTTCTTACTTTTAGTTGTCTAACAACAACAAAATTCCAGCCAAGCCTGTAAACTGACGAAGCGGGCTATAGCTATTTTTGAGGTTTATACGTCCTCTGCTGGCAAACGTTCTAAATTGCAACTCGTAAAAATAGAAAGGAATAAGGTGTTGCAAGGACTTAAACAATAAAGGGAATCCGCGAATTTCGGCTGTATTCAGTCTATTCGTTTGCATACTGATTTCATTATCATTTTCTAAATGGTATAATATTCTCAATTAAAATCAAACTTTACATAGATCACTGTCCTTTAAAACCAAGTCCGTAGAAGCCGCTGTCAGCTTGCTATGTAGTGACCGAGGAAGATCTGAAGCTCAAATGACAGATAAAGCGCTGCACGGACGTACTGCAGTAAATCGAGCACTAAGGTTTCACACGGCCGAGGACTGGGCCCACTGCTGTGATTGGTTGCTGTTGACAGACATGGCGTCAGGAGTGGAGGGTACCTCCACTGATGTACGAGCCAGAATTTCTCGCTCCAGTTCCTCGCATTTTTGACGGAGCTAAGAGGCAATCAAAGTTTGTAAATGAACTGAGTTGTGTAATATAAAACAAAAATGTTAAACGAGATACAGAACATTGATCACTTGAAAGAATTGCTGAACATGGGGGTTGGTAGTTTTTAGGCCTTGTCGACTTTTCAGGAGCTTAAAAAACTCATTAATAATTCATAAGCCCATTGACCTATTAAATGGTCGATAATACATCACGTGCAGTGACTTTATATCGATAAACCTCCTCCTTATTAGTATGCGGTGTTTAATGTTTTTCTCGTATGCCCATTTCCAACGTTCACAAAAGCATCATTGATATGAAGTGTCTTGACACACGCTTTTCCAGGAATGTTTTTGAAGCCGTTCAAAAAACTCGCAGCACCTGTTTTATCGGGTCTAAAACCACTTGGCAAAACACTGCTGCTCGTTTTTTAAACATCACTTAACAACAAAAACAACAAGAACAACAAGAACAACGACAATAACAACATCAGTAACAAAAATGAACCCCTTTAAACTCCCCTGAAAAGGAGTAAGAGATAATGTATGGAGTGGCCTATGGCTTCGGCTTTGCACTTCTGATTGGTTTAGAAAGTCCCGCGACCCAAATTAACGGCGAAATCACTTTCAACTCTGAACTGAATGAGCACCGCTTCGATAAATTAATAACGGCGTTGCCAGCAAGAGGACAATGATGCAATGATGGCAGCTTGTAGCTTATGAATTTGAATCAGTGTGAATCTTTTCATACCTGCTCACAAAGAAAATGCAACTCCCGGCTTCTCTGTTCCTCTGACTCCTGCGAACGAACAACAAACGTTCACTTTTCAGAACTTTTTACTTTTTATGCGCAATGAAAGGAAATGAAATGTAATATTTTAAGCCTGGTGAACAAATGAGAATGATGTATTAATCAGTAATTACACAGGCAAACTGGGAAAAAGAAATTCCGAGTCAGAATTTCTTTTTCCGAGTTTGCCTGTGTCATTACTGAATAATTCATCATTCTCATTTGTTCACCAGGCCTAAAATATTACATTATATTTCCTTTCAATGAGCATAAGCCACTCATTGACATTCCAGTCCTGGCAGTATGCAGGATGTTTGTCCCATGAACTTAGTTTAATGGCCTTAGCTCCCACGAGTCTCCTATAGCTCAGTGGTAGAGCATCCAAACTAGAAATCGGAAGGTCTTAGGTTCGACTCCTGATAGGAGCACTCGGGATTTCTTTTTTCCGAGTTTGCCTGTGTCATTACTGAATAATACATCATTCTCATTTTTACTTTTTACTAGACGAGAATGGTGAGGGTGACACACGAAGCAAGGATCTACCCTCTACTTAACAAACAAAAAACAAAACTAAACTAAACTAACTAAAAATTTTCAATTACTATTTTCGAGCATCAACAATTAAAACAAAAACAAAAAAAAACAGAAAAGAAAAGAGAAAACGTGCCTTCTCGGCTCGGCACGAGATTCAATTGTTACCGACAATTCACATGCGCGAAACTTTTGAATCAGTTCATGAACCAAATGCACTTTTGAGTGACTTTCAGTGGCGTTAAAGGTGTGATACAAGCAAAATGACGCACCTGAGGTTGCATGGTCGGATTCCAGCGAATATAGTAACGTGTCCAAAGATCAAGTCTTCTCATACTCGCCACAGGAAACAGCACCTGACAAACATCAAATGGGGAACATTAAGTGACCTAAACTGAGGCGTCGTGGCGTGGTTAGGGCGCCGGACTTCTAATCCGGAGGTCCCGGGTTCAAGTCCCGCTCTGACCACTTGGATTTGTTTCACAGTAGCCCCGTTTTCAGATCCAAGACCACGCTTTGTAAATAAGGTCTTCTCGCAATCTTTGAATATTATCTTTCTCTTGAAAATGCGTCAGGACGACGTCGAAACGTCGAAATTTTATAAGGTTATCGTTAATATTTACGTGTCTTTGCTTCAGCAAATCTCTCTTTCGTAAATCATTTTTTTTTTATTAATTTAACAAGGAGAAAAATTGTGTAATGTCCTTCTCGTAATCTCACACGGCAAACATGTAAGATCAGTTATTCTTTTTAGTTGTTGATAGATCAGAGAATAAGCTCTGTAGTGTATTCTGAAGTGCTAAGTGAACTCATGAATTTCCTACTGGGCGTTAGCCCTAGTAAGGAAATAGGAGACCACACGAGACAAAGAAAAAACGTTTGACCTCGGAGGGAATCGAATCCACGACCCAACTGATGTTTTCATCGTGTTTAAATAAAGTTTCATGTTTTGTTGTGTTATGTAACTCTCAGCAGGACAATCACGGTACAAACCACATACATCACACTCAACAAAAGACATATAAGAAATATTACTAAGGTCTTCATTTCTTAATTCTACAGAATGGGTTATGAGAAGGGAAACTTCGTTACAGAAAAATCATTTGAGAATTGAAATTGATGAAGGCAATTCCAGTGTACGTACATGCTGATGAAGATGTGGAGCATACAAAGGGTTCCTAAATTCCATGATCTGCAATGATAAAAATAAGAAACAGCGTTAAAAATCCGGTATGGGGTCCCATGAATGCAGCAGCTCTTCTCATGGTTTTCGCCGTTGTTGTCCCTCTCCCCGCTGACTCGTCCCCAATCTCTCTGTGAGGATATGCGCGTGACAAAGAGCGCGACGCGAGGGTTGATGGGATTCTTCCTTCATACAACCTCCGCGTCTTACGATTTAAGAATAAGAGAGGCGACTGAGTCGAGTCAGCCTCTCAAATCAGCTTAACCGCGGGCAAACGTAAAAAAATACGAAAGGTGCGTTTAAAGATTCTGATAAGGTTTTACTTTGAGAATTCAAAGCTGATACTTTTTTTTCGTGAGCCTTTGAGTTTACGAGGATACAAAAAAAGTTTTAGACCATAAGGTGAGGCGCTTTTCTGGATGTTACACATTCAAACAGAAAACAAAGACAAACAGCACCGAGCAGTCTCAGCATACTTCACTTGAAAAAAAAAAAAAAAAAAAAAAAAAAAAGACTTGAAACTTTTTAGTAAATAGTATAATGATTTAGTAAACTCGCAGACTCACAAAAAAGTTATCACCTTTGAACTATCAAAGTGAAAACCTTATCTTACTTTTCTTATTTTTTTCTGTTTGAACGCGGTCAACATATCAGCAGCACACAAGCCACAAAATAACTTACACGAGTGTTGATGTAGGACCAAAGTGAAACAGTCTTCGACTTTACATCCTGCAAACCAACAACAGAAGAAACGTCAACTGTACAAAAGGAGGTAGAGCTTGAATGCCCAACTCCCGACATTTTCCAACCCTATGTTAACAGCAATTCAAAGTCTGCGACTCGAGAACGCTGCCTCGCTAGTTCAGGGACAGATGCAGGATTTGATGAAAGAGGGTGAGCTTTAATGGGGGGAGGGGGGGGGGGGGAGGGAAACAGTAAGGCAAATCCGGTGTATAGTGGGGGTTGCAGCTCCCTCAAACTTATCCTTCAATCCGCCCTAGTTAGCTTATGTAATAATACTAACCTCCTTGACTCTTTGGAGCTCCGAGTTGTAGAGAAAAGTGCCGAATAAACAACTGAAAAATAAAACCGTAATTAGGTACATTACTATTTAGAAACAACACGGCAACTATTAGGTAGCCATGTTCCAAATATGGAAGTTATTTATCACGTGACCTAGTTTTCCCTCTACCCCTGATATTGTAACTGACTGACTGACTCAACATACCTGGTAAGATGATCCAACACGGTTATCAAGAAATTCTCATTGAACTCGAAGGCGCATGGAAACTGTAAGAAACACAAGAGATTGAATCATTATCATTCAATCACTGTCGCACGTGTGCGATAGCTTTTGTTTTAAGTGGTCTGGCGCTCGGCAAAACTGGCTGGTTTTCTTGCCTTTGGTACTTCTTACTTTATGTCTTTCGGAACTTAGCACCGGCCGCGTGTTTCCCCGCGCGACCTCCGGGCAAGTGATACCGGCTCTTTGTTTTCCCGCGCTCGAAAGCGGTTGTGTTTGGCACCGGTCCCAAAGCGCGCGAAAAACGCGATTGGTAAATCATTTTCTCGTGTTCTGATTGGCTTATTGCCTTCCTTCCGCCATTCTGTGTTGATTAGTCAGATGTGCTTACCGCAATTTGTTTTTGGTTATAAAATCGGTTCTCTCACGAAAGAACAAACAAACAAACAAAAAACCAAACGAAGAGGGAAAAGAGACGAACCTGTTTGGTGACTTGCCACACACAATCCACAAACTGCAGGAAAACTGGGGACCGCTGGTCATCCGCGTGATTCTTGTCACCATGGCCGTAACGCTACGATAACAAAACAGAATAGTCAGTTCAAAAAAGTCCTAGGATTAACAACTTGGATTAAAAGAAGACAAAAATTTTCCTAGTCTGCGTGGCAGGCGCTAGAAAGGGGAAAAGACAACGGAAATCGGGCGCACGCGCGATTTTTCGTTTGCCGGCGAACGAGGAAGACGAAATAAACAACGGGCTAGCTGCAGGCGCTTCCTTTTCCCTTCCCCCTCGCTTTCCCGAGTGCGAATGCGCGCCCGATTTGCCTTCTCCATTCCCAGCGCCTGCCACGCAGGTTAACATTTTCCCCTTGAGAATGATGTGTTATTCAGTCAGTGACACAAGCATAATCAGAGAAAAAGAACTCCGAGTTCTCCTAACAGGAGTCGAACTCGGATTTTTTTTCCGAGTATGCCCATTTCACAGACTGAATAATAATACATGATTCTCATTTATTTATGGTCAGGCTTAAAATATACACATTTATTCCATTGCGTATTTTCTCCTTGGTTCCGGTAAACACCTCCGATACACGAGAACAACCTGTGGTGCCAGGAATTTCGCCACAAAAACTATAATTTGAAAAGGGTAGTGTCGCCTTTCTTAAGTGTCACTTTGAATTGTCGTGAAAAAATTACTTAATATTTTCGCCCAAGTGCTCTAAGAGCAATCGGCCATTTCCGAGTTGCTTTGAACCTCATTACGAAAGCAAAGCTAAGTGCTAAACTTTTCATCTGAACATTAGTCGTTTGAATATGAATGAAAACTAATTTCCATGATAAAAACTATGCACGCAGCCTCACTTTCATAATGAGGTTGAAAACACTCGAAAATGGCCTGCTTTATGTTACAAAAAGGTTTCTTTTCTTTTCTTTTTTTTTTCTTGGGGGAGGGGGGGTAATGACCAGTTTTCACCAAAATACTGTAAAATCTTCGTAATCTTCTTTAACCTCCTGTGAGCGGACGCGCACATCCATTTCAAGGTCCGAAGAGGCCGAAATACGTCCCTTGACAAAAACCAAAATGGCGGAAAAGACACGACAAAGTCACTTCAATCGTTATATCTGGCATGGACGGCATAAGTAGAGCTTCAGTGAGGGGGTTCAATAACGCGCGTTCAATAAAAATAGTTCAGTGTTACTCTTTCTTGTGTAATCTTGTCTCCGCCCATAGTCAGTAACCTTTCTTTATTTTTACCTGCTGAAATTTGTGCCCAAAACTGGTCCACTCCTTTTCGATAAGAACCTGAATAAACAAGACGAGAAATTCCGATGAGAATAAGCCAGGGATTTGACACATAAACAACAAAAATGCATTTGATGATCACCTCAAATCCTTCAATGGTTCGAAAGTATGGGTCGAGAAGAAGCATAGCCAAAGCAGTAAGCTGAAAACAAAAACGACACAAAGACATTGGTAAGCAAACGAGACATTCAGGGACTAGGGATGACGCAGTGGTGAGAGCACTCGCCTCCCACCAATGTGGCCTGGGTTCGATTCCCGGACTCGGCGTTCCTGAAGCTGGTGACACACGGTTCAGCGTTTGTTGATCAACAAATGTTGCACCTCCTGTTCAACAAATGTTGAACAGTGTGTCATGCAGTGTTCAATGTTGAAATAAACCGTTCAACATGTTCAACGTTGTTGAACGCAGTTGAACAAAATAGAGATGAGCTCTATTCGATTCAACAAGCTGCCACTTGTTGAACGACGCTACCCAATCGTTTTCCAGTCTTAAAATGTTGCACGATGTTGAACCGTGTGTCACCAACTTATATGTGGGTTGAGTTTGTTGTTGGTTCTCGTCTTTGCTCCGAGAGGTTTTACTCCGGGTACTCTGGCTTTCCCCTCTCCTCAAAAACTAACACTCCTAAATTCCAATTCGATCTGGAAAGTGTCCCCAATTAGTGCTCCGCGCTAAATACATCGACACTAAAATAAAGCTATTTATTTTATTTATACAGCAGCTGTACGCCTCCGGCTTTCGTGGGAAAAGGAAACGGCAGAAATGACCACGTGACCATGTTTATCCTTCATTTGCCGCTCACTGTTTTCAGTTTCTCAGTAAAATTGAGTAGTTTTGCGTTATTCTAAATCTCTCCAAGAAAACCTTGAAAATGTCTTTTTCATTATAGATTGTTCCGATTTCCTTGCTTTACTTCTCTGCCTTAAAAAACTAATACTTTGGTCGATATAAGACAGATTTAGGGTCACGTCTACGACAAACAGCAAAAATGATCACGTGACCACGACTGCCTCCGTTTGCCGCTCGCCGTTTTCAGTTTCTCAGTAAAATTGAGTAGTTTTCCGTAAGCATCAAAGGCCAGAATTATTCTCGCGCTGTTCTCATATATTTACTTATTATTCTTAGGATACAAAAACGAGAATCTGACGTTTGCCGTTTGCTGTAAACGCGACCCCACACCTCTCTTATATTAGTGCAATCTTTCACGGTGAACGAGGACTAACCTAGTGCCACAAGCTCCTTTACCACTTCAAGAAGTATTACACTTTGGTAAACATAGACAGCTTTCAATAAGCTTGATGTGACGATTTAATCTAATTATTTTAGTTGCTTACCCCAAATAAATTGGAATGTCAAAAGGTTACTGCAACTCAAGCCAATTGATGCTCCCGAGATCTTTTTGGTCAGAAAGGGTCAACATTGTTAAGTGCTTCTCAAACTCATTAATAATTCATCAAGATAAAAACAAAGAAAATCACTTTCGTGACCGCGGTTTGGATATTTGATCCTAATTACCATAAAATTTTGCCAACTTTAGCCTTGAATTTCTCCAAGAATTATTGATCATTTGAGAAGCCATATCAAACACTCGAAAGTGTGTTTCATCAGATATTCAAACACCTCGAAGTCGTTTAAAAAAACTCGGCTGCGCCTCGTTTTTTCAACCTACTTCTCAGTGTTTGGAGATCTGATGAAACACTCTTCCTCGTGTTTGATATATTACATCATGTATGCTCACCTGTGATGTCCTGTCCCATCCATCACTGCAGTGCACAACAACTGAGGTTCGACACCTATCCACAGCATCGGCTATTTTAACTGCACCAGCAAGAATGACCTGAAATAGGACTGCTAGTAAGTACTACATCAAACAAGCTAGTGGGGCATATAATTCATGGTAAGGTAAGGGTGACTATATGAAGGGTTGGGTGACTATATGGAGGGTTAAGGTTAGGGTTAGGGTTAGGGTTAGGGTTATGTGGGTGACTGTATGGTACCTTACCATGAATTACTTGTACAGCTGTAGTTAGTGGTATCCGAATCGGGGGGTAGGTGGGGGGGGGGGGGGGTTCATATCTCTTAGGGTTCACTTCAAATGTGCTATACCCAACTTAACTGGTTAGGATAGGATAGGATAGGATAACTTCATTTGTAAACGGTTTTTCCATCAGCTACTTGGATTATCATTATCAACTATCTATCTATCTACCTAACTAGGATTATGAAAGGTTTCTAACAGGGGTAAAAGAAATTCATACTTGGAGTCCCCTTCTTCCAAATTTGATGCTGAGGAGTGATGTTTTACAAAAGCTCTTCGTTTTTGCTAGTTTGCTCACTGATATCCATGTGCATCTTTGCCATTTTCAGTCATTCTCACCTCCTTGTGATTTCCCGCCATTCGTCAGGCAGGTATTGTGCTAAAAATCAAACCCTTATTGTCGGATTTCGTCCAGTCAGTTAACTATGTTGTCAGACTGATTTCCAAATAAGTCTCGATTTTTATCCATTTCCACTCTCGCATTTTTTAAACAGTTCCTGTCTCGTCCCCAGTCGCTCGTTCGAAACTGTAGCACCCGGTAGCCCCTGCTTCGCTTTTCTCCTTCCCATAACTTCCCGCTCTACGCTCGTTCCCATGCTCTGTCAGCTCGTATTCGCACTCGTTCTCAGACTCCCTTATAAAGAAGAAACGAGACCGGCCAGAGGAGGCAGACACAGTTGTACAAAACCAAACCATTTTTGTCGAGTTTGCCAAAAATAATAAGTGTTAAGAGCACTTCGGAAGAAAGAGAGCTAAAAAACATTCTACTTAAGCTATAATTCCATGTGAAACTGGTGTCAATTTACCTTGATGTGCTCTAACCAATGTGTTCCTTCCAGGTTTGTGAGCCAGCGGACATCATCAATTGTTGGAAAGCAGATATCTTTCAATTTACGCAGACTGAAAGTAACATACACGGAAAGACCCATTTATTATTTATTTAACTCTTTAAGCCCTAACAGTGATCAGTATCAAATTTCTCCTTGTAATATCAATACTTATTCAATCCCTGAGGTCATGAGAATTAAGGATATGGTCACCCAAGGTGAATTTTCTTGACATTTTAATAACTTTTCCCCAGTACTTTTATAAGAAAAGTATGGGAACGAAAAAGGAGAATTTGGTCTTTGGGGTTAAAGGGTTAAATATCGTAAGTCTTATGCAGGCTGATTTGACAGGGAATGTGCAATATCAAGGGCTGTTCAACAGATTCCATCTGAACTGCTGAGCCTTGTCCGCAGGCTAAACAGTTAGAACCAGACAACCAGAGAGGGAAAATAATTTCATTGTACACTATACCTTTCTCTCATGACATGGATGTTTGCAATGTCCAAGAAAACAAGTTCTGTGTTCTGATAGTTCTCCTGCACCTCGTAGCCTCCTCCTTTGGCCTACAAATGTCAATTAATATTCCTTGGTCACTTTTCTAAATTTGTAGTTCACACACAGTGAAGGAATTACAAAACAAGGAAATTGAACTGAAGCTGTTTCCAAGGCCCAGAATTCTTAAATTCTCTTAGCTCTGATATTCAGAATGCAACAAGTATTGCCTCTTTAATTTCCCTTCGAAACTGAAAGCATTCCTCTAGATGTAAACTTAACATAAACCTATCATTTTCTTTGTTTGTTTGCATATTTTACACTTTTTCGATTTTCACTTGTTTTTAGCCTAATTATGCTTTAAACATATGCTTAGGTAATTTAAATTAATGTCTTAGCTCTGTTCTATTTGTGCTCTGCCATTGATTTTGTCATTATTTTACCATTAATCTGTTAGTATATAATTATATACATGGAGCCCATTATTTACAGTGCAACAAACTCGACCGGGGCCATTGAAAAAAACGACACTTTGAAATTTAAAGAAATGTTCTTGTTTTTGATTGGTTTACAAACTACCAAAGCCAGACTCCTTTGTTGTAAACATGACCTGTGATTGGCTGATCAATGTTGGGTGGCCCCGGTTGAGTTTGTTGCACTGTAAAAGCCTTGTGTTTTCTCATGGGCTTCCTCGCCACCTCTATTTATTACTATTACACTGTCTTGTATTTCTCTTTATTGTGGCAAAAAATAAGCTTGAAATTGAACAACAATAATTATTGTTTTGTATACCTGATTAGCTAAAGCATTTATCTTCGGTCTTGCATCCATGATCAACAGCTTATGGCCTCTGGCATTGGCATCCAAAATGGCCTGGATATGAAAACAGCCAAAATAGCATGCAGTCAGATTCATTGTATGGGAACACAAGCAATTACAGTAATTATACTTCCATCAAGGATATTGTATGTGCTAGGGATGAACTAATTAACAGGGTTGCCATGAACCCGATTCATTGTCCACAAGACCTTCTTCCAAAACAGAGGTAGAGGAACCTACAGTGTACAACAACAACAATAACAATGGCCTTACTGTGGGCATAACTTCCTTTTACCCCGAGTTTAGACTAAAGTTTAATATGTACTTTAACTTGTAAATAGACATTAATTTATTTTATTAATTTATTTTTATTCAGTCGGGTCTACTTTGCTATCTGGTTTATTGCAAACTTGCACATCAGCTGACGGCATATGTGGTATTTTTAAATAAAGCCATTACTATCATTATCATCAGTTGTTATCAATATTAATTAATTAAAAGCATGTCAATATGTTCTCTGTGAGCAACGTCTACATGTATGTGCAGTTTCATTTTTGGGCACTGAATTTAGCTTAACCCTTACTTGTTCAGATTTTCTTTCGTTCAATGAGCATGGTAACATTTCCCAGAAAACAAGCTTATGTCTGTTTTTCAACTTTTCCTTCTCAGAGCACAAATCCTTATCATACAACCAAACGTTTGAGTCAAAACATTTTTTTTTTTAAAAAATGCAAGTAGTGCTCTCTCTTAGTCACTGCCCATTATAAAGATGTGATGAGCAATAAGGCAATGATTATCCAAAAAATGTGGACATAGTTAAAATTTTCCACAGACAGTCAGCTACCTGAAAATATCTCTCATCGTCCTTGTTCCTGGTCTTTCCTACAAGTCCAGCATTGGGCTGACTGGCTCGAGTGATGGACGCAGAATTCTTTGGATGTAGCCAAGAGAGAACCTACAATACAACAAAAACAACCAAAATGAAACTGGTGTGTGGTAATACTTTACAGATTACAAACTGTAATTAATGGCAACTGTTAATGTTAGGAGAATTATCAATATGGAGTAAAGCTCCCATCTGGGCTCACTTTGCCTGATGTTTGGTCAAGCATCATTTGCCCATTTAGCTACTGCGTGGTTTGTGTGACAAACACAATGAAAGTGTTTGATTGTTTAGCTGAGGCTTAACTAAAGAGATGACTTGGCCTTTGAACCCAGCTTTCGCAAATTAATTAGCTCCAATTTGGCAGGGAGACTACAAATGTACATGTAGCTAAATCATGTCCATAAGGGTAGTTCTATATTTATTTTTTGACCTTACCACTTGAATTGAATGAATCAGGTTGTGCCTTTGCATAACAACTGAACAAACTCAAAGGAAAAAAGTAGGACTTCCGTTGTTCTATGTTCAAGATGACTTACTGGTATTCTTTCTCTGCTACGAAATACAGCTACTTTTCTTAAATCTTCATCAGTAACAGAAGCTGGTACTGCAAACTGAAATGAATAATTGCACAGATTTAATTAATTCAAGTATAAATAATTAATAAACACTAAAGAACTGCATGATAGACCAAAATTTACATGTAAGTATGGTCATGTCTGCTGCGACAGAGCTCTGTATAATAACAATAAAATAATTACATGTACATGTATGTAAGCTGTACTTGGGAGCTCCCATACAAAATCTTCAGTAACTTTGCACTGTACAGAAGGGGTTCAAACCAGTCACTGTGTGGATACCATGTTCATGTGCTACTGAACATCACTTCTGACTAAACTGAATTCTGACACTGACTCCTTCAGGACCCACTCTAGCAGTCTGCTCACTTTAAAGTGGTTCAGAGCTGACCAGTTGTATACACAGGAAAGGTAATTGTTCAACCAAACTAAGACTTCAGACCAGTGTAATTCTTACTTCTGAACAAGTGGATGCATAGTAATAATCAAAGATTAGGGAGTGCGCTCTATGATCTCGATCCCAGGCTGTCTCCCCTTTGCCAAGTTGGTGATGAAAACATCTGCACCTGCAAAATCTGCGGGGGATGCCAGATACGGGTCCCAAGATCCATTGATTTGTTGATTGTCCCATACAATCTCGACTCCAAATGCAATAAGGAGTGCATTCTTTCTACGTCGAACGCAATTAATTAGCACAAGTTTGCCAAAGTCAGTGTCCTAAACAACTTTCAATGAATCAATGAAGAACTTTAGGGGCTTAATAGCCATGGGTCTCTCCAAATCTGTTGAAGGTTTCCAATCAACTTGCCTGGCCACTTGCTTGAGTTTTTGATCTGATATACCTCTCTTTATTATAATAATAATAATAAAGACTTTATTAACAGCTTTTCCACTAAGTGGCTCTTCATCCGTTAATACATCTGTTACATTATTTTGGGACCCCATCTTTGAGGTTGTAAGAATTTAGAATTTCACAATGTCACCATCTCAAAATCAACTATTTAGTTGTTACAAAGTTTCCTGCAAATTACAAAGCAAATATATTATTGCACTGTAAAATCAAAACTTACCACACCAGGATAAGTGTCACATAATTCATATTTTTCATTAATCCTTGTGATTTGCCAACACTCATTTGGTACATTCTGTAACGAAAGTGAGAATAACTTTTAAATATGCTAGTTATACAGCCAAAAATGTGCTCATTTCAGCAGACATATGTCAGCCTCCAATTCCAGCATAGAATGCACAAAGAAAAATATATATTCAATATTATTTTCTATCAAAACTACAAGTACACTGGTGTACTGTACCTGTCTTTGAAATTCTTTCTCTGGATCGTAGACATCCCAGCCATTGACTTCAAATCTCTCTTTGTATGTAAATGCAAAGAATGGCTGAAAAACAAAACAAAACAAAAAAAGAAAGAAAGAAAGAAAGAATAAAAGAAATAAGGAAAGAAAAAAGAAAATACTGAACATTAGTAGAGTACAATTAAGTAAATACACTTCGTCTTAAAGTAAACACTGTCATTATTTACTTGAGGTCAGACATTTGCCTCAGTTATGTACACAAATCCTTAAAAAGAAAAAAAAAAACATTCCAGTGTCACAATAAAATAATATCACACACTGCACAGAGCATAAAATGGCCTGACATAAAAATACTCACTCAGACAAAAAAAATAAAAGTAAACAAGAACAGAGCATAAAGTTGCCTCCATTTATCAGCTACATTCAGGAAACAAAACAAAGAATGCACTCTTTAGTGGTGGACTTTGATTGAAAAACTGTATTTTTTGTATTTACAAACACTTGTATTTCTGGATGGAAATTAAACACAGAGCATAAAATGGCCTCAGATATCAAAATACTCACGCAGACAAAAACATAATAAAACCGAGCATACAGTAACAGAGACCTGTAGATGTCAGTTGCATTCAGAAAAGAATTTAACAAAATTAGTATGAAGAGTGCAGACCATGCTCTCCAACTGGTATATTTTGACGAAAAAACTGTCTTTCTCAATGACTTGTATCATTCTTTATTTTGAATTTAAAAATGCTACTAAGAAACCTTACTGTTCCAGCATGTAGAGGTTTGCTGACCCACTTGGTCATAAGAAATAGTCCATTCATGCCAGGAAAATGGACTGAGGACTGGCTATTAAATACATTCCTTCACAGTTTATGCCTGTGTACATACATATATATTGTACATCCAAATCTTGCTTACCTTTGAATTTGTAACCGGAAAGGCATATAGCTATTAAACAGATTAAAAAAATAAAAATGAATAATTAGAATGGTATTACTGTACATTAAAACAACCTGAAATTGTTCACTACCAACTTCCTTCAATTTTTTGTAACAACTGTAGAAATCAATGCCATATTAATAAATTTATTTAACAAAGAAATAGTAAACTGTCAGTCAACAGGGTCAAGGTGTGCATGCAGAAATACACATTGTACATAACTTTCCATTCACTAGTCTCTTTCTCTTGCTCATGCAGTGACCACAGATGAATACCATACTTGGTCAGAAATGGCTTTATTTCATACTAAATATTTAATAATTTATTGTTAATGTTTGTGCAACAGAAAAAATGCCATTCAAAGGTACATGTATTAATGTGGGATTTACATTGTATTTTTAATTAGTACAGTGTATTGATGGTTTGCATGTGACATCATGGCGGCCATGTTGGTGGACAGGAACAATAAGATTTTTCTCCTCTGGGAGTTAAACAATGTGAGCAAATTTTCTTTTGTTTTGTCCACCATTGTGGCGGCAATGCAAACCACCTATTGTGCATAACAAAGTATTTTGATGTACCATAAGCTTGTCATACACCACTCGTCTGGAGTGATTCTCTTGTTTGTGTGCAAACCGTAGATTTCTCATGTCCTAAAAACAAAAACAACAGAACATAGTACATGCATATGTATGTAACCTGAGTTACTAAATTTCAGTGCAATAGCACATGTACACTGTACATGTTTGTACTTGTAAACGTTATATTCAATTTGAAACCAAAAAGCTGCCGCATAATTAAAATTTAAATTTGGTTTGTTATGATACAAAAGTCAAGACACGTAATTCTCTAATTGCATCTAGGTAACCAAAAATAATATAAACAAAGTCATCAATTTAACATACATGTAACTTAAACTATGGTGAAAAAGACATACTGTATATTTGACTCCAATCAAGGATACTTCCAAGTTTTCTTTGTACATACATGTAATGGCATACTGTACTTATGACAAACTGATGAAGTTCAGCTTTTTTGTCAATCAAGACATTTTATTAATTAAAAGTGAATTGTGTCATCAACATGCATTTTTTTAGCAACACTTTGAAATCCAAAACTTTTAAGACACTTTTTCATCAAGTGATCAACGGTAACTGAAAAATAATTATAGCCAAATGTTTATTAAAATGCCATTCTTTGTGCATGGAAAGTAAATGATTATTAATACTTTTGGCCAATTGGATGGCCACGATGGAAATACTAACAGACACCAACTTGAAAAAGTTACATATATGTAGGCCCATGTTTTCAAGTTCTTCCTTTTTGCCTTAGATTAAATTTTAATTTATTAGAAAAAAACCTATTGCTGCACATTCTTTCTTTAATTTTAAAATTAAGGACGGTGCCTACTATTGTTACTGCGCATACGTTCTGCGGATCTCGAGATACTCAGGTTTCCTATGGGTGGTGCCTGCTAATACAGGAATATTTTTGCGCGGTTTAAAACTATGCGGAGAAAGCAGAACTTAGCAAACGCTTTTGGTATCTCGAATAAAAACTGGGGGTAACCATGCATTTTTCAAAGATAATTAAGCTTCAATTTAGGCAAAAAATCCCATACATTGCTTCATATTTTGGCGCTTTTTAGAGATATTATTGCTTAATTATCTCTGAAAAATGCGTGGCTACCCCCAATTTTCGTTTTGGATACCAATAGGCCTTCCTAAGATCTGCTTATCCCGCATGGTCATAAACCGCACAAAAATACTTCGATATTAGTAGGCACCGTCCTTAATTCATTTGTTTTCCACTCAATGATGATTAAGAAGTAATAAATGAGTGATCAAGGTATTTCAATACAATGTACAGTAAATTAGTTTAACAAATTTTTGACCAAACAATTACACTGCCCCTTTAACAAAATTAATGGTGTACAAAGTTTCAAGACATTAACCTTGCAGAACAGCTCCAAGCCGTACGCATTTTCCCCTCTGCTTGTAGTGCCACCAATCTTTTCCACACGAAAGATGGTACCAAGAGGAACTTCTACAGTAAAAGGTGGGTCCTGCAAAAAAATCGTGATTGAAACTAGTTACACTAGTGTCACAATAAACCAAATTAGAGTGAATTTAGAGAATGCTGGATTCCAAAGGCCAAATCATCACTTACATGTACACTCTTTTTTTCAGTGGCCCTTCAAAATTATTTGCATTTCTTTGCTAATTGTTTTTAAACAAGGTTTACCTCATCAGCCTTGAAGTGTAGTCTGTAGTTTGTGATCTGAAGTAGGCCACGTACTGCCCCAGTGAATGGGCATAAGTAGGTCACCTCTTTGGCTGGAGAACAAAAATTACAATTATTTAATAAGTGCTTAAGATAACAGCAATGATTTCCACAATATTGCTGACAAAATCACAGGTTAACAAGAACTCTTTACCACAGTTCATGCAAGCAGTGTCCATTTCAAATATTAATTGATGTGTTGTGACTTTATGACGACTTAAAAAAAAACTTTGTGAAACTTGATATTGAATTTTATGCTTTTCAGAGCATGTACTGACAAGTTGCGTTTGATTGATAGATTTCGCTTCTGATTGCCTTAGCTATTTCAAAGTGCATGCGCATTGGCTAATTTGTAACTTTTGAAATTGATGGCGTGGTGTATCTATCGCGTGAGCAAAATAAACAGAGTTGGATTTTGGATTGAAGCACAGTGGTTGCATGGTTTTGTGAAGAGTTTTTTTTTTTTTTCGGACTTTTCGGGAAATTTTAGGGCTGGGACTTTTCGGAACACTATGTTCAGGAAATCACCTGAGCATGATGGAATCAAAGGAAATCCAAAAATTACACTTTACTACCAGTTTTCTGAAACTATAAATAATAATTATTATATGTGTCCTCAGCTACATGTATACACTGTACATGTAGATGGCCAGGATGTAAACGTGTTGCAACTTGAAATTTTAATCACTGTTACCACAACTGCAAAGTTTACATGTATACATGTACATGCGGGCAGTCTAGGGCTACAAGAAAGAGACTATTAATATAAACACTCATGCAGGCCCATCTGACTCATTGAGGGATTTTAAGGCTGTAGTATCAACTCTTTACTACATGTTTACAACTTTGCATTTTAAGGTCAGTTTTTAAGTACATGGTTCATGGTTCATGTACACCTGCACGGCCCAAAATACATGGTAATCAGCATTAGTGTATGACTTATTATGGTAAACAAATGTATGTAAATGTTATTATTATGTCAACTACTAACCATGTGCTTGAACCTTCTCCCCCTCTAGTAGCCGTAGATCACCTTGAGAACTAGGGTCACCCTGAATGTCAAACAAAGTTCATTGGTCTTTTTGGATGAGTTACGTGCAGGCTGAACATTGATTGCTAGCGGTCAGGAGTGATGAAAGGCAGCTCACAGACTAGATTTTCACTAGGAACTACCACAACAACAGCACAAGAAAAACAATGAAAGTTATCATTCCCAATTTTCTTGTGTTTTATTAACGCTTTTGTTAAAATTATACTTTTTGAAGGGAAGCAAGAGGACAATCGGTCTGTTTGTTTTTCTAATGTTTCTGTTTATTAAAATGCTTGTGTGTACTTACATGCATGTTGTTGCTGTCTTAGGCCTCAAAAAGTAGCCGCCTGCGCTTCCAGAACATGCATGCATGGTGAGTTACACATGTACTGTATGGCTACAAATGTATCTCACCAGTGAATACCAGTCTTAACAACTATACCATATAATATTTTGTGAGAGAAATGCAATGTTATGTTTTAAGCCTGGCGAATAAATGAAAGAAACTGAATGTGATGTATGTTTTCAGTGAGTGACACGGGCATACTTGGAAAAGGAAAATCCAAGTCCTCCCAACAGGAGTCGAATCTAAGACCTTCCAATTACTGGTTCGGATGCTATACCACTGAGCTCCAAGTGGCTGAATGGGAGTTAACCCATTAAACTAGAATCATGTGACAAACATCCTATATGAACATACTACTAGGATTTGAATACCATATACATGTATATATATTATCTTATTCGATGGTTTTACATATAATAATTATTTTAATATGCACGGATATTTTGCGAGTTGCGTAGTATTTTTCCAAGCCCCAAAGGGGCGAGGAAAAATACAAGTGATGAGCAAAATGTCCACGAGTATTATATGTAAAATCCTCGAAAAAGAGATTTATTATTCTACTACAAAAATATGTTGTTATTAATTTTTGGCTTCCCTTTTCTGGAAAGAGTGTTAAAATACACCTGGCATTATCTGTCCATCAGTTTTTGGTGCATGCCAATGACTTAAACAACACAGAAAGCCCGTGAAATGTCTTTGTTCATATTCGCTCCGTTGTAAACCGGTCAAACTGGGACACTACTGGCAGTGTATTACGGTCTTATATTTTGCGCATTTTCTTGACCTTATTTGGTGACATGACATAATAGTGGAATAATAAATAATATTAATAATGCCTTCAGCACTGACCACCCTCCAAGTTCTGGCTAAACCCTGATTAAACTATTAGACTACAGGGCCCAGTTGCTCGAAGCATGGTTAGCGCTAACCCGGGTAAAATGCCATGACAACCTATAGGTTTTAATACCTCTTAACCAATGGTTAGCGCTAACCATGCTTCAAGCAACTCAGCCCAGCTTTTAAACAGCTTACCCTGTCTCCTGAATATCCTTCCTCTGAGAAATCATTGCTTGGTGAATGGGCTCGGTTCTGAGCAGTACTTCCTTCAGAGCCCTTACTGTGGGAGATGCTTTTCATCGGTGCTCCATCCATTGCAAAATTAACTCTTAGGACTTGCTTTCACCCTCCTTACTGTTAGAAGTAATATTTGGGATTAAAAACTTAATACTGTACACCTGTAGTAATTCACAAGACACTAACACCAAAGGTATGTTGTATACAGTAAGTATAATTGAAGGGCTTGGTGTATTATAACTAACTTATAGTGCTTATTTCTTTTTGTTGTTTTAGCTCAGTCATTCACCTGTCCAGGTGTTTTGCATGTGATCTTCAATTCCTTCAGGAAATGTTACTCCAATGTTTTATCCGCTGTGCATCATTTTTTGATAAAAACGATAAATCTTGCCCATAATAATAGGCTTTTTTTTGCAAACAAAATTTAAAGCAATGGATAAATTGTACATCGAGGCAATGTTTCCTGAAGGAATATTACTGTAGGTCGCATGTAAAAATCCAGAGAATCTGGGCAAAAACAACAAATTTTAAGTGATCTAAAAAGCGCTTTAGATTGGTGATGCACCAAGCCATTCTATTACTGTAAGGGCAAAAGGGCAAAAACATAAGAAACAACAAACAAAAAATCCAAACCAACATATATTTGTATAACCTGATACTAGAGTGCAAGTACTCTGACAGCAGATCTCAGACTTCCTCACATCCCCACACAATAGTTAAATGTAATATGACTAATTTGGCTTTTTTCATACTGTCCCTTATGAACAAAAAATAATCATGTATAACTGTTAGTAGACTTCTAACATTTTTGGTGTCTCAGTGATTATATGGTATCAAAGTTTACATGTGAGTTTCATATTACCACATATAAAATTTATACATGTAATTACAGTATTTGAGTACAGTACATTTCAAAGTCCTTGTCATGCAAGTCACAAGGAATGCATCCTTTGGCATGACTCTCTCACAACTGTCAAACATGCCACCCAATACACACACCCCCACTTTAAAACTACGTACATCTGTACAGAAAAAAGAATAATTATTACTCTACAACTGAAGCTATATTCCTGAGAAAGCTGGATACATGTATGGGTATGCAGTCACAATCACATGCATCCTTTCTTCGCATTTAAAGAAGGACAATTATAGACATAACTATCGTACATGGATACACTCCCTTTGTGGTTGAAGTAGCTACATGTATGAAACTAAGTATATACATACAAGTACGTAGTGGATGAATTTCACTCTTTGGCTGAATGGTTACATGGCTACACCAACATAAAGTGAGTGTTCACGAATATTCCAAGCATTTGTTGAAGTAGACAGCCCCAGGTGGGTAATAGGTATGTTAGTTATTGGGAAGTGCAGATGCTATTGGGGTTTGAAATTATCGAATGGAGACTCTTTGGGGGTTAGCAATTTTCTGGTGGACTTTCTTTTCTTTTTTTTTTTAAAGGGGGGGGGGGGGGGGAGGGGAATAAAATTATTCTCCTACCCTTGCTCCTATCAGTTAGTTGGGGGGCAAGGGCACGACGGACACTTTCAAATGTGATGCAGATTTCTTGTTCTGTTACTTAATTTATTTTTTTTTTCCATTCAGTTGTTTTATGAAATATTCATAGAATGATACATAATGGTTGTTGGTATGAAAGAGCCTACTTTGGCTACCAGTTGTAGCCAAATACATTGGGGCTACATGTTTTTTGGAGTCTGTACCTGCCAACTTTTTCTGACTTAAAGGCGTCAGATTTTTATGCTTGGAGTGCTAGGATTTTCAAGGACGACATGACTTTATCTGAAGATTTCCGAAGACTTACAAATTAAAGATGCCCAAAGATTTCCGAAGACATTCCAAATAATTCTGAAGTTCTCAAGAAGATGATTATGCTCTAAACAGGCCTTCAAAAATCAGAGATTTTGATGAAAAGTATCGTCCTTTACTCATTTTACATGGACTTTTTGTTTTTCGCATTGGTTTGATTTTACATATTTTTGGAAAGTGCGTCAGCTAAGTCTGCAATAGCTTCATTTTTCAACCAAGCGTGAGAAATTGGTTTATAAGTGTGAGTTGGCGTGAGATCAAAGTTTTCCATCTACAGATGTGAGACTACGTGTAGCTTATGTTAGCAGCTCCCCATCATGCACTAATACCTGACTATACTCTCTCCCCTTAATATTTTCTGCAGTTAAGAAATCTAGTTGACATTGTTTCAATAAAGAAATGTATTTTTTCCTCGATGTATGATACACTCAGTCTGAAGTTACAGTTGTGATCTGCGTTGTAGGGATTATTTACACTAAAGCACCTGACTTAAGAACTTATTTGTCATGGCTCAACTGTCCAAATTACATGTATTCCATGGAATTGATTTTACTGTACCTCAGATCAGACGTTTATTTAAAATGCCAAACTGAAGTATCTAACGTTAGTAGTAGCATTATATTACAGGTATAAGGCTTTAGGCTTCAATTATCAATTGAAAGGGAAATTTAAAATTTTGTCACTCCCACAGATATAGCAAGCATTAATCTGAAATTACCTTTAAAATCCATTTGTGCAATAAAAATATTTCATAACCACAGCTAAGACGTTACCTTTAAAGTAGAATGGCGCAATGTGTGTAAAACCATTAAATTTCGTACCAACCGAGCCCACTTGGAGTTTTAAAAAGCTCCTCAAGGAATTTGGTCAGCCATCTTGGATATTGGGCTGGAGCCAAGCCTCGCTATGGAATGTTACGTTTGAAGTCTGGGGACGAATGACGTAAATCAAACCAACCACCGTCTTCCACGGTCGCCATTTTGGTCACGCGAAGTGGAATTAGGCGAAAATTTGATATGTAAATCGGGAAAATCCTCGAAAGTAACATTAATATTCATCGTTTTGGGGTATTCGTGACGAGAATATGTAGTGAATTTGACAGTTTTTCGTCTTATTGTACGTCATCAGTTGACCAAGCCTTTGAAACCGTGGACTGGGCATGATGAGCAGCATGGAATCGAGGTTCGAATTCTCAACGATGGCGACAGCTGAGACGCTAAAAGTGAGTACTTCCTTCGAATTTTGTCTTAATTTCTTCAACAAAAACGTAATGTGTTTTGTTAAAGACTAGTGATTCTCCTAGCTTGGGAATTAGTTCAAATGTTGTTTTAGGAATTTCCCCGTTTTCCGTGCTCTGCGGTCAAATTCTTTTTCATGATTTTTTTCCTTTTTTCGAACAATGGAAATTGACATGAAAACATAAGCTCACAGCCAAACAACACCCAAAAGGCCATTCCAAACGGGCGAATGATAAGGGAGAAATTACACTGCTTTAGCCACGAATTAATCCAAATTGTTTTTAACATGTTTTGAGGTTATCTAGAAATTGTTTCGGGACAGCTGTCTAATGTTATACTCGACTTAGCGTAAAGTATTTGTTTACATAATTCTCAGTAAAAATAGTAAGCCTTTAGCTTATCAAGGCAAGGTTTTTACGTACGTCTTCTTCTAAACCGCGAAGTTCAAGGAAAGATTTTATGCCTGATCTAAACTGCTCTAAATCTTTTACTGTTGAAAACATCATATATTACGGGATATTAAATTAGGAATTTGTGAATTGCTTGTGAGATACATAAGTTTCATGTACCGTGTGTAAACTGCAACATTCAGCTATATATTATAGATCTTAAATTATTTTGGCTACACGTATTTTCATCTATTGTCAAATTTCTCTCTTGCGGTTATAAGGTGAAGTATTAAAGCTTTTATATTATGGCATGATAGGTTTGTTTTGTGCCTTAAAAGTAATGGTCATTAGGGTTTAAATTATTTTGTTCATGCATTTCCCTACTCGTTTGATAATTTAAGTTCGTAAGAATAAATGATTGTTAGCTGTTTGCATTACTTCATGTGCTGGATGTTTTCACAATATTTTCTCAGTTTAAAACGAAAACATATTTTGTACTTTAATAACAGCAATGCAGGTTTATTCATAATGCATTATCTATACAAAAAGATGTTTCAAATTTAACATGGTACTCTTATCTGTGGAATGCATTTGATCATGAGTTTGAAAATCAATTTTGTCAGTTGTTGTTAGAACAAAACTGTACATATCTAACAATAAATTCACATTCAATGTTTTATTATTAATTTTGAAGGTACTTTACAACCTTTAAACGATGTACAATTGTAAAATTCATGGAACAAATACTGTAACTGTATATTTAAAATTAAATAAGAAATATACACAACTGTAATAATTGTAAATTTTTCAACTTAAATCACAATGTAATTTTGATGAAATTGAACTTGCATGCCTAAAGCTGACTTTTCAAGGAAAGAACATACAGTACAGATGATTATAAACTCAAGATATCTCCCAGGGTTGATGCTTTGTAATCATTTTTAAACTCTACTGGTAGCCAGCCATCTTTCATGGTAGTCAGTGGTCATAAAGCCAGTTGCTAGGCATCGATGACAGCCCCTGTATCAGCCCTGACAATATTAATTTTTACTTAAAAACCATTGATCAATCAACCTGAAATGAGACTGACTAAATTTTTTCATTTCTGTTTTCTTGAATCAAACTGTTAGGAGCAGGATCAAGTCTCAGCACAAACAACAGGTGTGTTTTATTCACTCCTCTATGGACCATAACTGGTGTACCTCTGTACAAGTTACCATATGTCAAGTCGCTGCTTTCAAGTTAAACTGTGCAGCTGTCTTTTTCCATTTAAACTGGCACTCTGAGTGGCTGATTTTCTGTGTAGGAGATTTTATTAAGTTTGCTATAAAATTTGTTTTTTCCTACATTAACAAACGTTCCACCCTCGGCTACTCTGTGCCATGATCAATTAGGCAACTCAATGTACATGTAATTTTGTTTTTAAGATCTATATTCATTTCTAATCAATTTATTTTTCTAACTGATAATTACTGTACCTTAGAAGCCTCTCTTTGTACTTGCCCAAATCCTTGCAATTTCATTCAGAATACTTTTATTCATATACTTTGTACAGTAGCTCCCAACATGTATGGTGCATGTTAGTGGTCATGTTGTCTCCTCAAGTGAATCACTGAGAATTTCAGCCCACATAAAGTTAAAGTTGGTTCAGGTCTTCAGTGAGGACGCTTCTGTAAACCATTTTGTGAATTAGGCTTCCTCATAAAGACTCTTTATAATTATTATATTAATACAAGTTATATGTAGGTCTCTGAAGGGAACATTCAAGAGTGCCATGCAGCAGATAGATGGTTCCAGTTTCATCTTTGTTGAAACCCTAATGCTTGCAAAATCCTTTTTTCCCATGTTGTCTATGTACATGTTTCCATGCAGATGATGAAAATAATAATACATGCAAACGTATAGGGACTTGCAAAGAATGTGAATCTCCTAAAATTTTTGTCAAATTTCACGGGTTTCACAATGTTGATTTTTTTTGCATGAAGCTGGCTTCGAAAGCCTTGAGCTTGCAGAAATATTGTTAATCTGGCCATGCACAATGGTGCACATTCCTTTTAGGCGGAAGAACTTCATACTCACCGTGTGCTAAGAATTTTCGACAACATTTGAATGGAGTACAAAAATGTATAATACAAATTACTGATTGATCCCTCTGTTTAGATAACAATGAAACACTTTTACCAAAGAATATGGAAACAGTAGAAGATGCTGATGTTAAACCAAAGGATGAAAGAAGTCCATCCAGCGAGCTTTCTCTGATTACTCCAATGGCGAAAGAGACAAGTGTGCCGACTCCTTCAGAGCAAGAACAAGCTGAAACCACTAACAAGGTAAACTTTTTTCTGTACAGTAGAGACTCCCTGTATTCAAATGCCGGGTGTCCTAAACCTCTTGATATACAATGTAAATTCTCTTTTTATGGATACTGTTTCAAGTGAACGGTTAGTGGTTACTATAACTCGAATTCTTGCTTTCTCAAAACAAAAAATTAAAAACAATAAATCACATACATGTACCTCCTTGAGTGTTCAAGATGACAGGAGTCTTCTGTACATTTGTGGGTTTGGATTCATGTTGCAATGTATTTCCAACTGCTAAATTCCAAATACAAGCACCGCTGAGTGTAATAATAATATTATACTGGAATTGCTGGAATAATGCTGATAATGCCCTCTCAAACATACATGTAACTTGTGTATGGACTGTTAGGGCTTCACATGTACATGTAGCTGTTTTAATAAGCTGTTTTTGTTGGTTGGTTTAGTGTGTTCTTACAGGGGTGTTAATTTACACCAGTATTTTTTAGTACTAAGTTGTTACATGTACTAGAGGGATGTATTTGATGTCATTAGTGAGTGAATTTGAAGAAAATGCAAAGTACATGTACATGTACATGTACCTTCCAATAAAATAATGTAAGCTCTCCTAAAAATGAACCCACAGAAAAAGTCCTTTGAATTTATTAATATACACAGTCTGTTTGTCCAGGTCTTTCATGTAAATTGAGAACCATCTTATGTTTTCCTGATGTAGATACTGACCAGTATACGTGATGCAAAATTAGTGTTTTAAAGTTAATTATTATAGATATTTTGAGGTGATTGCTGAACAGAACCCATTACAACCAATTCCCATATATGGTGGTTAATAACTTTTTTGTAGAACTCCTGAAAAGTTAGGTTTATAGAAGAAAAAAAAAAGACACCAGAGTGCTGATTTCAAACTTGAAATAAAGGCCTTGATTTAGCACCTCCCTGTCACTACATAGCTACTTGATTTGCCTGAGTACATGTATCCCCCCCCCCCCCCCCCTAATTCATCAGTTCTCTGCTTGTAGTAGGGTCCAGCTATCTAGAGTATGTACATTGTATATGAAGTTCATTATGCGATGTCATGTGTTAAGTACAGGGCTGCAAATAACTAACAGGCAGGCGCCGGTCACGTTGTCCGGTCAAACATGTTTTTGGTCGGACACTACCCGTTTTTGGTCGGTCAAATTTTAACAGTCGTAACTCTTTCGATAGTGAACCCAGATTGCACAGTAATCCTTTTATAACTAAGAAAACAACTGAATCCAAGTCGGTTTGGCAATAAAAATTACAAGTTAATAGTTTAACTACTCTTTACTGCAGAAGCAGCCTCGCATTCAATACATGGAACGCTTACGCAAGATACAACCGCAATTGTCCGTTTTACTTTACATCTGGCAAAATCACTTATAATTAAATATTACACTTTGGCAATCGCTACATCATTTCTACAACTGAACTTTAAGTAAAATGTGCAGAATATATGAAAGCCGAAAGGTTCAATCGGTCTCTTAATTAATTTGAAAAAAAGAAGCTAACTGAAATGTAAACATAAACAAGAAACACTTAACTTTAATTCATAAATTATGGTCTTAAGGTTTCGAAATTCGGCAGTACTGTATGTAATTGTATTAAATGCATGGCGTCTTATTCCAAGTACCATTGTTGCGCTCGCTGACTTTTTTCCTTTTAGAATCCCTTTAAGACGACCTTATTCTCCACTTTTATACGCTCCATTTTTGAGTTGCATCGAGTGTTGAAATCACGAGAAAGCTTAGTAACGAAGCATGTTTTGCAGGGTCTGCCAGAAGTAACGTATGGTTTGTTCGCTTTTCGCACTTTGCAACAAATGCTACGTGGAGTGTTCTTGGTGCCACGAGATTAGTCTTCGTGAGGGTGCTTTCCGATCATTCAATCAATCAAACAATCAATCACTTTATTTAAGAGTCAATCATGGTATCTAGCCAAAGGTAAAACCCTCTACTAATTGGAAACACTTAAAGTAAATAAAATAACGGGAGACACGATGATTTGCGGTTGCGATAGGACTTGATAACATCGTGGAAGTTTGCGACTACCGGGAATTTCTCGACCACTAATTTGTCTAGTTATATATCCATGTTTTTTTCTTTCGGAAACATAAATGTTGTCCCTCGTGATTTTCAAATAGTTAAAAATTAAAATTTTTCTGAACGAGTCGGTAAAGGCTAGGACCGGACAAGATGTCCGGCAATCCAAGGATTTGTCCGGTCAATACCCAATTTTGACCGGACATTGTCCGTTGACCGGCCGTTATTTGCAGCCCTGAAGTAGGTAAATTTTTTGTACAGTCATCCGGGTGAGTGAACACGTACATGCATATGTATATGTTGTAGTCTGAAACTTTTTTTTCAGTTTAAAATT
Organism: Pavona decussata; assembly: GCF_977016875.1. Lineage (NCBI taxonomy): Eukaryota > Metazoa > Cnidaria > Anthozoa > Scleractinia > Agariciidae > Pavona > Pavona decussata. Next base: position 2,351,352 of record NW_028145448.1, on the reverse strand, counting down.
TTTAAAACCAGTTTAATTTTTATTTTAATTCCTTTGTGCAGTAATCATCACCATAATCCGAGACAAAAGGAAATGAAAAGTTTAACATTTTTAAACGAAAAAAAAATTTGAACTACAACATATGTAGTGTATAATAGTTCAGTCACTGTCAACTCAAACAATCCTTCTCAGGATTACCCTTATCACCCAGATGATCATAATTTGATTACCCACTTACACTGTACATGTATAACAGGGCTCCTGGGCTCAAGACATTTTACAGTTTTACATAGTTACTGCAGATATAATGCTTGGTATTGTGTACTTTGATAAAATCTGAGTTGTTAAATGAATGGTATGCAAATCATTCAAACAATGCTTTACACTGCGCTGAGAAGTCTCTTAGGTTTCATCCAAATGAAAAACATAGGTATGGAACATGTATTTGGTTTCCCTCCTTTATCAGTTGATGAATTATATTGAAAGTGAGTGGTAGTTGTACAGTTTTGTACATATGTCACTGATTTCCTTTCAAAACATGTAAAACATAGCTTTTCTTATACTTGTACCATTTATACATTATATTGTGTCTATGAAATTTAAACTATTTACAGTTTTTTCAAGTGAACAGTCGTTTAGGGCTTGCTCAACTACATGTATTCTTATGATCAAAAGCATAAATTATGGTAAAAAGTGGCATTTTAATTTAACAAAAATTAGAAGGATGGTCATGATTAATTTTTTTTTTATATTGGAAAATTAAAAACACTTGTTTAATTTTTCTCTGCATGTGTTCACCATCAGGTCAAATTATGAATATTTTTTCTCTTTCTAACAATAATTTATGACTGGCTGTCATGGTAGTAGTCATTTGCAAGAAATATCCTTCCCTCAAGTCTCTGACTGTTTTAATATTAAAACATGTCACACTTTAAGTTTAACTTGTTACAATCAAATTACCAGTCTGTGAATGTTTCTCTCTCAATAATTTGGAAGAAAAGAAAACCTTTTGAAAATACAAAAATAATTTGAGGATCACACTCAAGGTAAGTACTGCTTAGTAGCTTAATTAATTCACACAAACAAATTCACACTTGGGACTCAAAAGTTACAAGTACATGTAGAACCCCTTGTGTGACACACAGTAATGAAAAAGCTCACAAATTAAAACACGACAAGAAGCTACAGCTCAATGGCTTTCATTTCTAAAGTCACTTATGCACATGGACATATTTTTGGATTTTGTTAATTTACAGACTGAAAAGTTAAAAAAGGCTTCCATCAACAGAGTAGTAGGAAAGTAATGCTTGGTAGCTTTTATTTCAATGGTCACAAATTCAGATTTCATCTAGCCTTGAACATTAGAGCCACCTTGTACAGTATTGTATAAATAAATAGCTCTGTGGGGGAGTATTAATAATTAAAAATGTTAAAATTTATTATTGCGCAACAGAATAAAACGGATGTCTTAATTTTTTTTCAGTGTAATTCTTATTTTCCTTTGTGCAGTATATTTTATTCATTACCATAATCTGAGACAAAGGGAATAAAAATCATTTGGACTGGTTTGAAAATTTTTGAACCACAACATATACATCATTCTCATTATTATTGTTATTTATCTAACTGGACTGTTATACGGGTAATTATTTTTAGCTCACTAGTCAGTTTCCTTTGCCTTTTATACTGTATGTTAATAATTTATTTAATTAATACATACAGCTTTAACTTTACTGCATGTGTTTATTGTCATTTTATCATCTAAACTTCGCAACATGGGACATGCTTGAAAATATTGTGCACAGCTGTACACCTCATTCTCTTTGGTCATTATAATTTTGCCCAAATCATCCTCAGGAAAACAAATTTCATAAACAAATAACTTTGACATGTAACATTAATTTTTGTAATGAAAGAAGAAAGACTAACAAACTCATTGAAGCACAGCTATGGAAGAAATTTTCTCACATCATAATAATATTCTCTCTTCGTTTGACAGCCTCAAACCACATGATTTGTGAAAACATTCTAGTTTGGTACCAGTGGCATCTATAAATATAACAGCCTTCTCTCAATATTAAAACCAGTCTACCTGTTTTGGTACAGTTATAGTATTTCTTTTGGGATTCACAATATTACGCGGGATGCCCTGACAGCAGCCCGTGTCTAAAATTTGGTGACATTTTTTTTTTCATCGTAGTCGCAAATGTGCATCTTTCAATTATTAACTCTTTGAACATGTATCAAATTCAGTTTTCTCCTAAAGGGGATATTTTTGTCTCCTATTATCCTTATTGTCTTTAACAAAAATGGTCCAATCAGAATGCAATATCTTAGTGTATGTTAGGAGCAGATGGGAGTTTTTTACTATTGTGACGTCACATACATGTACTTGTGATTTCTCGGTTGAACTAAAAAGGCTTCTTTGGTGGCCATGTTGTTTAATATTTTAGATTTAAATGTGCTGTTTACAGAAAGAAAATTTACCCTTTTGAAGTGGTAAATCGAAAGGATAAGTTCTAACAACTCCTCGACAGTTTAAACAGATGGAAAATGGACAGCTCACGGGAAAGAAATTTGGTATTGAGTGGCGAGATTGTGTTTCACAATGCGGAGAGGAAAGGTCAAGCTTAAGCTTATTTCAACATTAACTGCGCTGCAGACTTTGTCAAACTGATGCCTAAACGTTACTGGAAATCCACTTCATAAAAAAATAAAGGTTTGATTGTCAATTTCTACTTAAAGTTATCGTGTTCATATAGCTTTTGGTCATTTGTCTTTTTGTCTTCAACAATAAAATTGTCTTCCGTCCTCTGAGTCGGATATGTAATCTGCCCCATGTCATGACGTTTTCCGAAAGCAATTTCCGGTATGATCTTGAATAATGTAATGCAATAGATAAATAGGAAATATAAATACTGTAAGCCTGAATAACGCTTGAGTCAGATATGTATCTGCCCCTGTCATTCATGTTTTCAGAAAGAAATTTCCAGTATGATCATGAGTACCATATATAATGCAATTGTGAAAGGGGGATAGCTTTAAAATCTGCGAAGCATACAATGGAAATAAATCAGGCACAGCATCATGCCTAAAATGCCAGTGTAGGCATCTTATTATTAGCAATCCAATTGAAAGAAAAAAATAATAAAAGGCAAAATAACAGAAAAAATATCTAAGCTGTAATAACAACTACTGATTAGAGACATTTTTAGGTCACCAGTTTGATGCTTTTCTGGCAGGAAATTGAATTTTTTTGTCATATTAATTTTTGGATTCTATTTTAAAATTAATGTAGCCCTAGGCTAGAGTCGTGGTTAAATTTAAATAAAGTTAACTGATAATGAAATTTTCGATAAGGATATTTTTATTAGAACTTTTATTTCAACTTACCAGACTGTACACTGTACATGTATATTGATGCTGTCCTGACTAGCTACGTAGAATTCTGACTAATCTTTCCACTTTTAATTACTATGGTACATTGTATTTTTTTATTATGTTAGTACAGTACAATAAGAGTGACACCTTCCTTAAATGATTTGTTATTTACTCTTAATCTGTAGCATCTATTAAATATTGTAAAATTCTCCCTCCTTTTCTTCCTTTTTTGTATCGTAAAATTAGAATGTAAAAAAAATTAATGGGAGGGCATTGGCATCATACCCAGTTCTTATGGCAGAGTTCTTAACTTTAGTAAGCATGCATAAATTACAAAATAATCATTGATTAGATCTATTTTTACATATTTTTTTCCTGGAGGCTGAAATAATATTAAATAATTTTTCTTTCACATACTTGTTTTGTGATTTACTTACAAGTGCTTGTATAGCAAAATTCTGGGAACTGTAGGACCCTTCAGGTAACACATAATTCATATCATTTTTATTAGTATTTCATACACAAACACACCTTTGCATTAAAAATATTAATGTGTAATTAAAATGTACTGTGTTAATCAACTGCCAGAGTAGATGATAATTCTATGCAAATTTGTGTTTTTCATATTATTAAAGGGGAAATTGTCCAGGGATTATCCCATTTTTGGTCAGACATTGACTAATAAAATATTATATTCAAATACTTTCCTCATACATGAATTTCTTTTTGGTCACCAATATGGTAAGGAATTATCAAGTTTCCTTTTGAGAAAGAATGAAACAGAATGAATTATTGCCATTATTTCAGTTAGTGTTAGAAACAAAAGAAGAACTTCAAACATGCCAGCTGGACTTTTCAGTATTTCAATATTGGCCTGGATCATGTCTAGGAATAGTTTCTGTACACTAAAACAGCCATTTTGAAGAAAATGTGCCCCATTAGTTTTTGTTTGCTGTTAATAGGCCAGGGGCTCCCAATAGTTCATTTCAGTGATTAATTTATCTGTTCATGACATTACTCACCTCAGAAATTTGCATCAAACTGTGAAGAACAACTTGTCTGGTGTAATTTCATTGGCAAAATGTTACCTCAGACATTCTTAGCAATGAAAAACTAAACCCTCTCATTTTTGGAGGGGCAAAATAATATCTTATATTTTTAAGTGTGGAATATTAGGCCAGCCACAATTTTTGGAAGGCCAGCAGCAGCTTGGAAAATCAGAGAATAAGATCGTGCCCCCTGAAATTTTCTGCCATTGAAATTTTCAGCTTAACACTCTTCAAAGAGGTCAAACTGTGCTAGATTCCACAAATTTGCCTTTAACCCTTTAAGCTGTAACAGTGATCAGCGTCAAATTTCTCCCTATACGAGTCATGTAATATCAATGCTTATTAAACCCCTGAGGTCATGAGAATAATTTAAGGGTATTATCACCCAAGGTGAATTTTCTTGATATTGTAATAACTTCTCCACAGTAATTTTATAAGAAAAGTATGGGGACAAGATAGGAGAATTTGTTCTTTGATATTAGGAGTTAAAGGGTTAAAATGAGAATAGACAAATACATACAGTGTAAAATGATCTGGGGATACAGGAAACATTGATTACAATATTTTCTTAAAATTAATGATCTCATTTGATGCCCCTGATAGATGACATGGTCCTTTCTAAATTAATATATTTTCAATAGACAAATACACGTACTGTAACCTGAAAAATTGAAATACAATTTTTTTTTGGTTTTCTGTGGTACAAGCACTAAGATTACAAAATTTAAAATCAAGACTAGTTGAAGGGGTGCACAGAATAAGGCCCCAAGTGACTTTAATTGATGTAAGGTCAAATTCTCCTTTTGTTTCACAAGTGAATACGAGGGCTATTTGGAAGGAGAATCCAGCAATTTATCAGAAGTCACTTACACTGTACAGCTGTGCATGTAAGACATTTTTCCATGCACCCCCAAAATTAATGTTGTCTGTGGTTGATGCCTGCATTTTCAGAGTAATTGACCATTTTTAACTTCTTTCGAAGGTGTACAGCGAAGCAGAAAGGCAAGGTGAAATGTTGGCTTTTTACGGCGAAGAAGATGCCCGTAACTATGACAGCCCTGAGCCAGGTCCATTGGTGGAAAAGGATGATGCTGCCGTCAAGTCAACAGATGCAGCTGATAACCAGGTAAGGTTTCAGTGCTTGATTGTCTGTGTCATCTTGTGCACGTAAAACTCCTTACTGTCAATCCACGTCAAGCATGACCAGTATTTTTGAAATTTGAATGGAGCTGCACAATTTACTTGTCAGTTTTGAACAACGCCAACAAGATTTCAAAGTTCCCATAGAAATTTCCGTAATATAAAGTATAATGAGAGCTTTTTTCTTTATATTACAGCAGTAAGTATTTTAAGAATAACAATTGTTTCCCTTGAGCATTTTGAATCTTCTTTACCGTTAATGTGTCTTTTTTGGAAAGATTTGCAGAGGAATGTTCAACAAATGTTCCATTCAAATGCCAGACATTACAAAGAGGATTTGAATGTTTATTTCATTCTTGGAAGTACTGGTCACGCGTGACGTGGATCGACTCAGTATAAGTAAGTCCCGTACTACTGGGCAGAGGGAGAATGAAGGAGAAAAGATAATTTTTGTTGTCAGTTTATGCACACGCACTTCCTTCGCACAAATATCATTCACCAGGGTTTTTGCATGTTGGTAATATTTCCCTAGTTTATTGATGGTATAAAGCTAAGAATTTCTTTGCATTACAGCAAAATTTAAGTATTTCAAAGATAACAATTGTTTCCCAAGTATTTTGAATTTTTTTTTTTTTTTCAGTAATGCATCTTTTTCAGAAAGATTTCCAGAGTAATCTACAAGATTTCGAATGTTCATTTTATTCTCAGAAATACTGGTCATGCATTCATGACATAGACTGACTGTAATCCTTTAAGCCCCACTAGTGATCAGCGTCTGTTTTCTCCCTACAATATGACTAATTGGATCAAACATACGGGTTGGTAGAATAAAAGAAATTATCATCAAAAATGAGATGCCCTGGGCCGGGTTGTTCGAAAGCCAATTAACGCTCTACGATTAAAAGTTAATCAAAGTTTTCATCTCGCTTGTTTAAAATGGTTTCAAAACCTACTTGCAAGCTAAATGTAAAGAAAAGTCTAAGTCAAAACTGAGGGGCAAAAATCTTTTGGAAGAATCTTTACAGATTACTAATTAAACTCAAATTAAAGTTCACGTTAATCCAGGATTAGCTTAATCGGGCTTTGAACAACTGGGCCCTGATATTTAAAGACAATTTTCTCTCAACTACAGTGTACATGTACATATACAGTAGGGCTATAGAATGGTAAAATTCGAGACTTGCGGAGATAAAGCAAATCAAAAATCCGAGCGCAAGATGCCATGAAATCAGGCTTGCTCTTTTTTTAGGCATAATACAGCAATTTAGGAGCAGAATTTTATCCAAGCTTACATGTTTCACAGCCTGCTTGATTACATTGTTAAGCGACTTTTCACTATTCTTATTTTTGTTGTTGTTTTATGACGTTCATTCAGACCTACATGTAACAACTTGGCTTGCGAGACTCTGAGATTCAAAATCCAAACTATGAGATTCCGAGACCCCCTTTTTTTACAAGCTCGAGACTCCGAGACTCTTGTTTGAGACGCCGAGATTTCGAGACTCCCCGAAAATGTGCCGAGACACATCATTTTTTAAGGACCATTATGTCCTAAGATACAGTAGTGAGTGCCGTCAGAAATGCTGGAGAATATGCATGTTGGTATCAAGGGTTTAATAAAGAGTTAAATAAGATCTTGCCAATAGACCCTTCTCCAAAATGGCGACCGAAAATTCAAATAAGTTAAAATTAAAAACGTATACCAGCACTAGAAAGAGCACTTTTATTTTAGTAACCCTGCAAAGTTTCAGTATATCAGGTGTTATATCAGCTGAGAAAATGCAACTTGAAAAATGAAAAATTTACAGACGTTTGTATGACTGGGGGTATGATGTACAATGTATACCCCCAGTCATACAAACATCTGTTAATTTGTCAAATTTCATCTTACATTTCCTAAGCTGATATAACACCTAATGTGCTGGAACTTTGCAAGGTTACTAAAGTAAAGGTGCTCTTTCCAGTGCTGGTATCAGTTTTTCATTCAGTTCAATTTTAACTCATTCAAATCTGTTGCCGCCATTTTGGAGAAGGGTCTATTTGTTAGTAATATTCATGTAGCAATCAGTATGGATGGAAATAACTTCATGTTCCATTTGATAGGTTAAAGAGGAGCCTCCAGCGGTGGAGGTGCCTGAAGAACAACCACTTGCAGAAAACATGGGTAATGCAAGTTTCCATTTCAAGCATGCTTTCAGGGGAAAATGACCAGTGTAAATCAGGAATTGATTGGAAAATTTAGCAGTGCATGATGATCAATTTTGTTTGTACAAATTTGATTCACTTTGAAGTTAAGGGGCAAGAGGAGGGGACTATAGTTCCCAGTTACATGTAAAAGTGTTCAGAGTGTTGCTCCCAGCAAATTTCACATGGGATTCCTGAAATGATGTGTACCAGGGTACCTTTTAGTGAGCATCATTGTTTCATTGTCTAGATTGAATCCATGGTTACTTTAACACATATTTTTGATCCGAAAAAGTAGTTAACACTTTTGACAGCACTTAACTTGTATAGTGCACCCCCTTTCCCAATGATGAAGCATCATATATGGTATGGTATGCAGTCAGTATGGAAATTCTCTTTGGTGCTATCCCGGTAGTCAGATCCATGATTTCTCGACCCACTATTCCAGTAGTCCACTCCTCCATCTCTTAGTCTAAAATTCCAGAATTTCTTGATTTGTGTCTGCATGAGATGGCTTTTTTATGGGAGAATGCAAAAATATTGTGCTTGGAAAGGCTGTCTGAAGTGATTTTTTTGTGATAACTTTTGAAAAAAAAAACTGGGGAATTTTGATTCCTGTTTTGGAATGCCTGGGGAAAATTACAAGTATAATACGAATTTGAAAGAGAATGGTTCATTTAATTTTAGTCATGGACGTAACAAAACAAGTTAGTTTTTCTCTTAACGAGTAGTTTCCCCCTTGCAGTCAACTTCCTCTTAAAAGGGAATGTTCCCATCTCTAGACAGGCCAACATTTTACTGGGGACCTGTTTCTAGTGTTATCTGTAGGGAGGCATAAGGTGTCCATTTTGGGCAGAGAGAAATCCACTTTAGCCAAAGACGTTCTTCTTTAAAATTTTTAAGATGGAGTTGACTGTCAGGCTTTAGTTAGTGTTTATACCTTGCATGATGGTGTTCTGTTAAAAATTATTTGTCTTCTGACACAACGTTGGGCTATATTAGAGATCTGTCTCCTGCAATAAACATTCGGTGTAAAGTTCTAAACTGCGATCAAGAGCTCTGTTTTCATTTTACTTGGTAAACCGTTCCTTCTGGAGATGTAAAAATAACAGCTTTGATCATTGCTAATGAAAAACTCCATTTCATTAAACGTGTTGAATTAAAATAAAAAGGAAACGATTTTTCTGCTAGTTTTAACACGACATCATCATACAAGGATATAATGTTTTCAATTAAAATGTAAAACCTTTATGTCTACATCTTCTTAACCAGTTATAAACACATAATTATTTTGTTTCTAGTGAAGTGTGCTTGCATTGAAGATTTTTTTAAAAAAATTTTTGCTGCATTATTTTTTTGTTAAAGCATAAATTATTTGCGTTTTTGAAACTACATGTAAAGGGTGTGTGAAACTACAGTGTAGGGTGTGGGGTGGAAATGTGGGCTGTAGAAAGAGGGTTTAAATGTTTTGTGTTGGATTCCTAGGACAATTAAGTCTATAAATCAATATAAAGCTAATAGTGAAGTGTATCTGTTTAAAACCTAAGGCATTCAGTAGGTTTTGACAAGCCTTCTTTCTTTTCTTATGCTATTAATAATGCCTTACTCTATAATAATTCTCTTTAAACCTAAATCTTCGTCGTTCTAACATAGTAACTGTTTTATCTGATACAGCAAAGTGTGAATTCTGCAACTACATTGGCATAAGGGAGTCCTTTTTCTCAAAGTCCAAACGCTTCTGTAAAATGGAATGTGCGAAAAGATACTCGTCCGCATCCAATATTAAACAGAAGTCAAAAGGAGACAGGAGTGGGACTCCAAAAAAGAAACACAGGACTTCAGACCGACATCATAACGTTTCTTTAAATCTCGACCTTCTTTCTAATATAGTGACTGTTTTGTCCGATACAGCCAAGTGTGAATTCTGCTGCTTCATTGGAGTAAAGGAAAACTTTTTCTCAAAGTCCAAACGCTTCTGTAAAATGGAGTGTGCGAAAAGATACTCTGCCTCGAATATTAAAAAGAAGTCGAAGGGAGAAAAGATCGGAACTCCTAAAAAGAAACACAGGACTTCGGAAAGGCACGCTCATCACAACACAAACACAGGAGCATCTGCTTCGGCAACAACAACAACTTCTGTGTTACCTTCAACAGCAGCAGCAGCTTCCAGTGGCCATGTTGTGGACCAACAAGTTGAAGAGGTAAACAAAAGTGAAATAAATAACTTTATCGTAGTCTTATGTCTTATACATCTCACAGACGAACTTCATTTTAACTAATCTCTAGATAACAAAGTCCTTGGTATAGTTAACAATTATTCCACGATCGCACGTGGGATATGAGATGATAGATAGCCAACGAGGTGCGTCGCGCCGAGTTGGCTATAATCATCTCATATCCAACAAGCGCGAGTGGAATAATTGTTTTTTTTAAAAAAACAACAATCAAGAAATATTGCAAGATTTTGCTGATTTCGCTTTGCAAGAACAATTAGAAGACAATTTAATGGTCTTTATTTCTCGGGTATGGTATAATGGCTCATATACCATGGCTACTAAGCCAATCAAATCGCCCGAATTGCATTATACAATGATCCAGTTTTTAATAATGAAGGATATTCTCCAGCTGGCCTTTTAAAATGACTTGTATGGAACAGAGCCTCGATGTAACGAACCCTCGATAGAATAAACCAATTTTCCTAATTTCTTGGTTCTTCGTTAAATAAAGGTTCCGCTGCATCCAGCCACAAGTGTCCTACTAATCAGGGAGACCAATCCCTGGTTGAATTAGCCTCCAACGCAGATGCTCTTTGGGGTCGTCACACATGAAGACGACCCCAAAGAGCATCTTCGTTGGAGGCTATGGCTGAATTGAAATTTGGAAATGTTGGTTTTTGTGGAAGAAGGAATTGAAACCTGTAGACTCCCGAGAAAAACGCTCTGAGCACGGACGGAACCAACAACACACTCAACCCACATATGCCGTCAACTCCGGGTATTGAACACGGGACACATTGCGGGTGGGAAGCGAGTGCCGTTGCCACTGCATCGTCGCTGCTCCCCCAATAGCTATGACGTGTATTCATTCTTAAATTACTGTTGCGAAATGCCATCTCAATGCAACTTTCCTTGCAATAGGTCTTACAAGGTCATGTTTGCACAAAAAGCTGCAGTTCTACTATTTTAATGAGAATTTCAGAGACAGCACAATGAACAGTTTGTTATTCCATTTAATATCTTGATTTCATTTCTGATCGTATTTTTTCCCCAATCATATCCAGATTCTTGTTTTAAGGTTAAAGTACATGTAGTTATGTCTTGTGACCAACTGATGCAAACTGCCTACTGTTGAAAGCATACACTAAACTAAAGTATTCATATTTTAATCCCTGTCGCTCTTTCTTGGTAACTTACTGTGTTGTAAGATTTTTGCCTTTCATTTTCATTTCAGGATGATACTGAAGTACCTGCCGCAAGTGCAACTCCACTCTCTAGAGAAGGTATCAAATAATGTGGCTAAATAAATAATTTAGATAAAGTAAACCTCGAGCCAATACGGTCAGTGGTTTTCCCCTTTATGTACGTGACCTGCGGGGGACCCTGACTTGCGGGATGATTGCAGGGGCTGATCATCATTTCTGACATTAGCATTTGCTTTGCTTGAGCTGATTTTGGTGGATAGACCCTTATCACTCGGCGGCCATGTTGAGTCCCGGGGGAATAAAAAACTTTCTTTTTGCACGGCAAGCCTCGGCCAGACGCGAATTCAGTGCGAGGCTTGCCGTGCAAAAACAAAGCTTCTTATTCTCCTGAGACTTAGGCTCGATTTCCGCCGCTCTCTCGAGTCCGGTCTTTTGCGGGCTCGTTTCCCGAACAGCGGCTGGAAATCGAGCCTACCTGAGACTCAACATGGCCGCCGTGTGATAAAGGTCTGTCATTTAACGTGAATCTTTGGAAGCCCCCGGCCAACACCTAAGGTACCAGTTTCCAAGTTCATCTATTGGCGATGAGTTTGACAGTGTAATAAACCCTAACCCCAGTAGCAGGGATGACGCTTAGAGCTCGCTTCTGGTGAATTTTCACCATCTGAAAGATATCTTATCACCGGCTGAAATTTATACAGAACACAAATGCATTTTTACTTGAGGCTAATTTTAAAGGTGCACAGTCCAAGAGAGCCGTCTGGGTTTATTCATGAGCCTGCTATTATTCTTAGCTACATCCTACAGTGGTGACTAACATAATCTATTCTCTCCTTCTGAACAATATCACTTCATGTACAATGTACCTTATCAAACATGCAGGTCATTGCACTAAAAGGAATGATCACCAACAATGAAATGTTTTGATTTTAAACTACTGTTGTCTTGTTATGGAGAAAACAGTGAGGACAGTGTGCATGTTGATAATTGATGGGGCTCGAAGGGTTAAAGTTCTGCATTTTGTTTAAAGTAATATATGTCAAACACAAGGAAGAGCTGTTTCATTCGATTTTCAAACACTGATAAGTGGGTTGAAAAAACATTGTATTTCAAGATGGTGCACGTACAGTCTTATTTATCAAATTTTCTTTTCTTTTTAGATGTTGGTGAAAACTGGCAGAATCGTAGTTTTGACTGGACAGAATACCTTAAGAAAACAGGCGCTAAAGCAGCCCCCACGCATTTGTTTGGACATGTAAGTAGATACGTACCAGTAACTGTGGTATTGTAGCACACTTTTTCCAAAATTCGAGCTTCTAAACCCGGAGTGCAGCTTATCGACCGATGTTTAGGGTGTTTATCAGCAGATTTTGTTTTTTTTTATAAAAGAAACGATTCTTACAGTTTTCTACGCAACTTAAGCAGTTGCGCAAAAACCTGAAAAATTCAGGCTTGAACGGGTTTTGAGCCCATGACCTCTGCAATGCCTGTGCAGTGCTCTACCAACTGAGCTATCAAGCCAACTGGGAGCTGGTCCATGCGTAAATAAAAGCGAGAATCTTCTCTTCTATATAATCTTTCTTCCGCAGTGCCCAAACATCTTTAAAGATTTTGTTTTGTAATAATCACTTAATGAATTATACCCTTTTCGTCCTGTTTTTCCAACAGGTTAGTCTGAGCCCGTGTTTGAAGGGTGTACATGTCGGTATGAAGGTTGAAGTGGTGAATTGCAGCATGGATGTCGTTGATGATACTGATGTGGCATTTTGGGTGGCCACAGTGATAGAGATCAAGCACTACAGAGTTCAGTTACGCTATGAAGGTTACGAGACTAATCCTGCGGGTGACTTTTGGTTTGATTTACGATCAAAGAATATTCATCCAGTTGGCTGGTGTGCCAAGAGGAACAAGCTGCTTATACCACCCCCAGGTACTGACATTGAAGCATACGTGTCAAAACGCGCATTTTCACACGCGTGTACGCAAAAAACGCGCGCGCGTTTTGCGAGTCAACCGTCAGATGCCCTTTTCCCAGTAAGATTCTAAAATCCTGTTGTTTCTCTCTCGCCAGCTATCAGAGAGAGGTGTGGTAACTGGAGGGATTACCTGTTCAAGTGCCTCTCGGGAGCCAAGACGTTCTCAGCTGAATTTCTACAACAGCTACAAAGCCAACCTTACAACAGATTCCAAAAGGGCATGAAAGTTGAAGTGGCAGACCGCAAGAATATGTACTCGATGTGTGTGGCGACCATTATCGATGTGATAGGTGATCGTCTAAGAATGCGATACGATGGACTCGATGACGATGTTGCTGAGGACTTCTGGTGTCACTATCAATCTTCAGAGATTCATCCTATTGGATGGTCATCCTTGGTTGGCCACACTCTACAACCACCTATCGGTAAAATCCAGAGCCGTTTGACAGTTTAGCAAGGCTGTTGCTTTAAGGCCGATTTAGACGGTTCAACTTTTTCTTAGGACTGTCGCATGCGATTTCTAGAGCGTGCGCTGCTCGCGTCATGCAAAAAATCGCACACAACTCTCGTCATTCTACATGGCCTATACCTACGATTGTGGTAGGATATCAAAACATGTTTTAAAATCCTATGACATTTTTTATGACGTACGCGACAGTCGTAAGCGAGTTGTAGGTTTTATTTACACGAAACAATTCGTGTCGTAGGCCTGTCGTAAGCTTGTGGCATGCGACATAGCCGTTAGCCTGGGGCTCCCAAGAAAATTCTCTGGGCGCTTAAATTTTTGCACCAGCACCTAACATTTCACATGTTGGGCTCCTAACTTGTCGGCTTTTGGCCTTCTGGGCTCCTTGAAATTTTTGTAAGGCAACAGCCTTGTTTATCTCGTAGAAAATGAATAGAACGAGATCGAGGATAGTTGTCAATGTTTTACGACCAAGTTTTGGTTTATTACAATATGGTTAATTGTTGCCATGACAACAATGGTGTTGCAATTTATGTTGGAAGGGCCGCGACCGTGCACAATCCTTTGTTTTAACACTACACTACAGTTGAATATCTTAGGGAGAACGTTTCTATTGGTCAGTTGCTCCAATACATTTCAAACTCTATTGAGGTCTGTGCACGGTCAAGGCCAAAAATGCTAACAAAACGAATAACAAAGAAGTTTGTCCGTCTCCATTACCACTACCTTGCAATGATTGCAATGACAAAAATTTTACAATTTTTCGGCTCTTTTACAGAGTCATAGTCAATTGAACAAATGCTGCTCATACTAACGTTGTGGTTATTGACCGCAATGATAATTGGTCGCAATAAGTGTTTTCTTCTTTCTTCTGTCATACTTACCCGCGCGGTGTTCGAACGAAAGGTCTGGGGCGAGCGAGGACCTGAAAAGTGAGACATCGGGAGAGACGCTCTTCTCGCGAGGCTCGCGTACGAGAATCCACGCTTTCGTCGCTTCTCGCCTCGCGAGTTCTCGCTCTCGCCAATTCGCGTTTCCTGTGAATTTCAAGAGAACGGAAACGACTGTTTTGCAGTTTAAAATCTGACGTTTGTTCACTAATACGCGTTTTTCTCCAGGTTGGAAGCACAGCCTCAGCAAGTGGAACGAATTTTTAGCAGATGATTTGGCGAATTCTTTAGATGCACCTCAAGAATTTTTTGTGCAGGTTTGCTTCTTAGTTTTAGTTTGAGTTGTGCTGATGTTAGGTTACATGAAGGTTAGTTTTGTTTAGTTTACTTGATAATTTAATTTTAGCCCTTGTTCAGACTCGCTGCCCATGCCAGGGCCCTGTGACTTTATTCTTTCTCCCTGGTGCGCAAGGAGCAGTCGTGCTCACGTTCGTCATTTTAGCTCCCGTCGTTTTGTTTACTATATCGTAGGGTGCGTGTGAACTGACAAAACCCTGTTTAGACCAGTGCCCGTGTCCAGGAACGGCGCCTGAATACTACTCTTGGAGGTCGTGTTCGGTTACGGTGCCCAGATTTTTGCTCAGGCGCTGACAAGAGTTATGTTCAGACTGGTGGTTGGCACCTAGTGTGAACCGGGCTTTAGTTGTACAGTTAACTCTCGCCTTGCGGACACCTTGCTATTACGAACACCCCCCGATAACACGGACAACAGCTAAATCCCCGTGCGTCCAGCATCTCACATTATTGGTCGAGAGAACAAAAGAACGAACAAGAAAACGATACTCCTAGACACAAAAAACAATGGAGCTGCAGGTTATCATCAGGGTCCAGTGAAAATAGAGCTTAAAAAAGGTGCAGGCCTACTAAAGGGGAAAGGATACATTCCAATTGATATGCGCCTTCCTCCGCCCCCCACTCCCGGGCAAGATAAGATAAAAAGAATACTCTTGTAATAATGCCGAAACGGTTTGCCTGTTGTCCATATTTCTAGCTTTCGCATGTTTTCTTTTACATACGCTTGGTGGCGTTTGCTTTTCATTGCCGTTAGCTGTCTAGAAACTAGTGATGTCTTTCCTTTTGGTTTTACACCACCAATTGAAAAACTGTTGCAAAGAATAATTCTTTCTCACTGCAATATTTCCGTTTCCTTTTTAGGACTCCACAGGGACTGCTCCTGGCATGCACCAGTTTAAAGTGGGCATGAAATTTGAAGCAATCGATCCATTCAACCCAAGCCATATATGTGTCGTGACCGTGATTAAGGTTCTTCGGTTCAATTACTTTGTGCTTGGAGTTGATTCCCTGGCAACGTACTTTGTCTGCCATGCGAATTCAATAAACATTTTCCCTTGTGGGTGGGCCAAGACCCATTCTCTTCAGATACACCCACCAAGAGGTAGTGTATGGCTGTTCTTCAATAAACCTTTGTCATTCGGCGGCCATGTTGAGTCTCAGGAGAATAAGAAGCTTTGTTTTTGCACGGCAAACCTCGCGCTGAATTCGCGTCTGGCCGAGGCTTGCCGTACAAAAACAAACCTTTTTATTCCTCTGAAACTCAACATGGCCGCCGAGTGACAAAGATCTATTTCTATAGCTTAGGCACACACAGGCAGACTACTCATTTGCCCAAGAGGATATTCACTTGTGTCTCCAGCAATTTATAAACACTTTAAATTTGAGCAAATATTGTAAATAGTGTAAACGATGTTAAATTTTAAGGCTGTTTAATAAATGAGAATGATTTATTATTCGACGACAGAGGCATATTCGGAAAAAAGAAAGGAACCTGTTTTAATGGCGTAGCTCCCAGGAGTCTCCTATAGTTCGGATTTCCTTTTTTTCCGAGCATGCCTGTGTCACTAATTGAGTAATACATGATTCTCATTTATTCACCAGGCATAAAATTCACCATCACTTTTATTCCATTGCGCATATGCCACACATCAACATTCAAATCCTAGCAGTATGCAAGATGTTTTTCACAAGAACCTAGTTTAATGGCCTTAGCTGCCACGAGTCTCCTGTAGCTCAGTAGTAGAGCACCCGAACTAGTAATCGGAAGGTTATTAATTCAACTTCTGTTAGGAGAACTAGAATTTTCTTTTTCCGATTATGTCTGGGCATTGACTGAAAAATTCATCTATCCCTTATTCACCAGGCTTAAAAAACCATAACATCTCGTTCCTTTTCCCGAGGAATGCACTTATTCATCGGCGCAGTTTCCATCTGTCTACCTAAACGATCTCATAATCCCTCACTCGTACCAGTCTCCCCGGTTTCTCTGGAGTGGAGAATTCTCATTATTATTTTAGTGAAACATGCTAAGTCAGTCGTGTGAGTGGCTTGCCTTCTGTGTTGAATTTCTGTAGATTACACTGCTGAATCATTCAGCTGGCCTGAATACGTCGCGAAGACCGGTGGCATTGAAGCTCCCCCACAGTTATTCAGACAGGTAAGCGATTAGTTACTTAAAACCATGGAAACGATTGTTTATGTTTTAAACTCAGATTAAGGACGGTGCTTCCAAATACAAGAGGCATTTTTGCACAGTTTATGACTTTGCGGGAAAAGCAGATGCTTAGCGTGGGCTATTGGAATCCAAAAAGAAAATTGAGGGTAGCCCTGTATCTTTCAGAGATAACTAAATGAAAATAAAGCTAAAAGCTGTAAAATACAAAGTAATGTTTGGCCTTGCCCCTTGCAAAGATATAAACCGCGTGAAAACATCCCTGCATTTGTAGGCGGCCGGAAAAACTCGGGTTTCCTTAGCTAACTTAGTTTTCTTAGTTAACTTAACATTAGCCCAAGGATAGCCTACGTAGCGGGCATGATTGGGGAGGGGGAGGGGGAGCAAGAAACTCTCACTTATTCCCCCTCCCCCTCCTCCTCCCCCTCCCCCTCCCCGATTAAGCCTGCTACGCAGACTAGACCAAGGAAGGAAATGAGAAAACACACGAGGAAATAAAGTAAAAAAATACCTAGACCTCGGTGGGAATTCAACCCACGACCTCTGGATTGATCAACCGTTGCTCTTCCAACTGAGCTACAAGGCCAGCCGGGAGCAAGTCGTGAGGAATAAAGATGGTCACCTATGCAAGCAAAAGGATAAAGGGAGTAAGTTTCTGAAGAAACTGTGGTGCTGCGTCGGTGGGGAGTAAAAACGAATGTTTGGTTTATCAACAGAGTTGATAACTAATTGTCCACCGTAATAGAGATTCGATTCGAGTGCTGACGTTTTGAGTGTTGGTCCTTCAGACACGTCAGCACTCGAATCTCTTTACGGTGGCGATCGTGTGGTCGCGGCGTTAACAACTCGACGGAAAGTGACTTTCACGAGTTGCTATCGGTCTTTTCTCGCTTTGAGCAATCAAGTTTGTCGCATGTCAAAATCCTGACTCTCTTTCCTTACACTTTGTAACAACCAGGACAACAGAAGTGAAAATGGATTCAAAATAGGAAGCAAACTAGAAGCTGTGGATCTCCGGGAACCAGCTCTCATTTGCCCAGCAACAGTGACGGACCTCAAGGGACCCCTGCTAAGAATCCACTTTGATGGCTGGGATGAGTCCTATGATCAGCTGGTCGACATGGACTCGTTGGATATTTTCCCTGTTAGCTACTGTGCGTCTGTGTCGCATCCTCTGCAGCCTCCAGGGTAACATATATTTTTTGTTATCGTTCATGTGTTTGACCTATGAATAATCTCTTATTTCTCGCAGAAATAGAGAGACGTCTTAAAATAAAATGACGATTTCTCTCAGGGATAGTTGAGTGGCTGAAACACGCGCGCGCGCGCGAAAATCGCCGCTCATGAGGCACCTATCCCGCGTTTCCTCGTGGGAGGCGATTTTCGCGCGCGTGTGTTTCACCAGAGAAACACTATTCGCTATCCCCGAGAAATGCGTCATCTACATCATAACATTTTTATTTATGCATCGTGATAAACGTTTCAGCAACACACAGAACACTCATTTCACGTGCTATTTTCATGTCACTTCAGCTGAAGATTTTTTCCCTGTTTTGGTTTGTAGTCCAATGCCTGATAAATACGTGGAGCGGTACGGACCGGTGACAGACGTCAGCCGGCAGCCAGTGCCCAGACCCCTGAGCCGACCCGTGAAGAGAAGAACCTCAACTGAAGATGATGGCCAAAAGAAGAAAGGTTGGTTTGGACAGTTTAAAGCTGAGGCGTTAGGCTCCTCTTGACCCTACCTTAAGCCGGCGACACACTTGGCGATTTTATTCGACGATTGCGGCGAATTTTATCGCTAGCGAAAATCGCAAGCGATGCGGACACACTTGGCGATTTTATTCGCCGATCGCGGCGATGTGGCACTTCAAGCTTGTTCCCAGTTTCCATCTTATCGCTGCTATCCACCATTTTGAAAAGTAATCTGTTAAATTACCGCAACCTGATTGATTGGTGATTCGCAGCAATGAGCGTAGAAAATCTCGGGAACGGGCACACTTGGCGAATGCCGGCGAATTTAATTATGCCAGATATCGGCGATCGGCGTATAAAATCGCCAGGTGTGTCGCCGGCTTTAACCCTTGATTTAAACAATCATCGATGCTGACATTTACCATTTATCTTGTTGTTTTTGGGAGGAGGGGGTGGGGGAGGGGTGGTGTGGACACAGTCCCACTTGATATCGGGAGGCAATTTTACATTTCAAGATTGGTCTAGCTTGACCAGAAAAGAGCTTAACACATCATGGAATACTAAGTAACAGTGACGTTAGCAGTTCTTGGGCTTATACTGGGAATTCGGTATTCATCAACGCTAATTTATCGCTCTTTTCTCAGCCAAACCCCTGCACTCTCAGGAGATCGTGTATATACACAAGTGCTGTGGGCTGTTTTATGGTCGGGGTGTTTGGAGGGGAGGGGGGTATTTTTAGAGGGTTTATATTCGGAATGTACAGTATCCACCAATATTCATCGACCCCAAACCCCCTGTACCCCTAAGAGATCGTGTATTGAGCAAGGGCTGGGATCATTTTAGGTTGGGGTTATTTTTGGAGGGGCTCATTCACGAATGCTCGTTTTTCCCTCTTTTCTCAGCCAAACCCCTGTACCCCAAAGAGATCGTGTATTGACGAAGTGCTGGGCTCATTTTAGGTTGGGGTTATTTTTTGAGGGACTTCCAATCAGTATTTTCACCAATACTCATTTTACCCTCTTTTATCAGCCAAACCCCTGTACCCTCAGGAGATCGTGTATATCAACAAGCGCTGTTGCCTGGGACCCCTCCTCAGTCGTGATTTGATGCGCAGTCTGCCCGATGCCGTACGAGGCTCTGTTGTTGGACCTGAGAAGCATAACATCATGCGTCTGTGTATGCAGCACTTGGTGTCAGCGTCTATTAACCCCAAGCAAGTACTGGAACTGTTCAGCCGCGAGTTCTACCAGAGCAAGAAGAACAGGTACGAAATCGCGTCTTGTCTTGTCTGCTACACAATGTGCTTCACCTATCTCGCAGTGGCTTAGAGCAGCAAATTACAAGAAGGAGATCCCTCTTGTAGGTTCGACTCCTGATAGGAGCACTCGGATTTGTTTTTTCCGAGTATGCCTGTGTCACTTTCTAGAACAATACGTCATTCTCATTCATTCACCAGGCTTGAAATATACCATCACATTTATTTCAAGATCCTTCTTGTAACAGAACCTCAGACGTCGTATAATGTTTTAACCTACGCCCGTGTCACTTTGAATAATACATCATTGTCATTTATTCACCAGGCTCAAAATATTACATCACATTTCCTTTCATTGCGCATATGCCACCCAATCCATTGACATTCCAATTCTAGCAGTATGCAGGATGTTTGACCCATGAACCTAGTTTAATGGCCTTAGCTCCCACGAGCCTCCTGTAGCTCAGTGGTAGAGCATCCGAACTAGTAATCGGAAGGTCTTAGGTTCGACTACTGATAGGATCACTCGTATTTCCTTTTTCCGAGTATGGCTGTGTCACTTTGAATAATACATCATTCTTATTGTGGGCGACCATCATTGCATTTGTTGGCGACAGCAGTCCTTCGCGGACTTACTCTTATCCGGACGATCACACTAAAAAGACTTGTCTGTTTTTTCAGAGAGTTGCAGCTTGGTGGCACAGTTTGCATCGAGACGAAAAGTAAGAATGGCAAGCGACTGATGCGTCGTGTCAGGGTGGTGAACAGAGTGGAGCATCTTCAGCCGTATCTCAAGCGCGTCTGTGAGGTGTTAGGATGTTGCTCAGAGCTCATCAGTGGTACCCGCTATCCTCTGGGATACTGCAACCAAACGTGTTGCCTGAAAGGTGAGGAAAATCCATCCTTTTTGAGTCTTGTCGGCCGCTATTGTTTCTTGCATACCTCATTACGAAAAAGAGTTAAAAAGTTTGGTAAACGCCACCTTGTTTTTCACTCTTCTCCGGGAATGGGCTGTTAAAGTAAGATTAAGCACAGAATCCATAAAGTTAGAGTGCTGACTTTGTACTCAAAATTCAACTTGTCAATCGATTTTTCTAAACTGGACAAACTCGAGTCATGTATGAGTTCGATACTTTGCCACCATTGTTGCAACGTTTGGGAACTTTGGAAAAAAGCATTTCCATTTCTCGTTAGTTTTAAGGCTTATTTTGTCCAGAGTTTATTTTTTGGGGAATTGCTCACAGAACGTTCAGGGAAGGGGGTGAGGAGGGGGAGGGGTATCCGTAAAATTACGAATGTGAGCCCCTCCGAAAATAAAGCCACCAAAAAATAAGTACCCCCACCCCTTAAATCCCAGACGCGAATGCTATTTTAAAACGGTATTTTAAGCTGTTAAAGGATGTATTTATTGTCAGTTAAGCCCAACCAGAAGTGAAGTTTTGAAACAGAAAATCCCGCCAATTTTAAGGCCTCCCGAACTTAAAGGGAACCTCCACTCTCACAACAAATTGACGGGTAAGCGTTGGAAATAGTGTCTAAATTCTAAATATTTGTCTAAAACGTAGAAATGACATTCAAGTGTGTTAAAAATTAGATATGATTATCGACAGCTTTCGCTTTTAAATTTCCTGGGGGCAGCCATTTTGAATTTGATGACGTGTAATGGTTGCCGCTATTGTTATTCAGCAGAAGTTCTTTTGTGTAAAACAATTGAGCAACCTTATTACGTCATGAAATCCAAGATGGCAGCGCGCGGGAAATTTAAAAGCGAAAATAGCCGATAATCAAATTATGCTTTTTTCCGACACTGAAATATTATTTCCATGATTTCCAATGAAATTTCAAAGAAAATTGTATTTTCAATAATGTAACGTTAACACGTTTCGAGAGGGGAGGTTTCCTTTAAGCCCCTAAAATGTCCTGTGAACGAAGGGCTTCCATTTGGCCGGTATTTTTGCGAACCTTAATTTTTCATGACTTGTTCGACTTTTCTTCAGTGAAAGTACATAGTAGAACGACATCATTTCCAAGTCGCATCACATCATTTTGCTCTGCTTCTATTGCGTTTCATTTCACTCGAGTTGCTAAAATTCTACTCTCTTTTCTCGCGGCTCATTCCAGGAAAAGACAACGGCGTGACATCAACGAGTGACGGGCGCGCCCTTCAAGAAACAACCTTAGACGTGCCCTCTCCTGCGGCCTTTGCAGGTCTTCGGCCAGATACGAAACTTCAACAGCACTCGGCCTTAGCCTGGCCACAGATACCTATGGAGAGGGATTCATCTCACGACTCCATGGTTTCTTCCACCAGTAATCTACCTTCTTCCTCCGAGTCACGTGGCTCTGACGCCGCGTCCGTGCTCCTGTATCAGAGCAGTAACAGCGGTAAGGACCCTCGGCTGTGGAACGTACAAGAGGTCACCAACTTCATGTACTCAATTGGCTGCTCGAATTACGCCGATGCTTTCGTGAAAGAGGTATGTGTTTGTCGCGCGCATTAACGAGCCTACGTCACCGTGATTTTGTGGGTGTTTTGTCTAAACTGTTATTGCCCCCCGGGCTAAAACCCGGGGAGGCATCCTTGTAGTCCGCGCTTAAAAGTAATAATACAGTACTTACAGTTGATATATGCTGGATGATTTTGCCGACTCGACTTTGCCTGAACAGGGCGCGCACGGAATAATGGGTGACGATGACGTTGCATCAAGTAAAATGCCCAAACGGAATAAATGAGTAATGTTAACGTTGCACCGTCCAGGGGGGGGGGGGGGGGGGGGGGGGAACGTCGAGAGAAACGGTGGAATTCAAGCGGATATTGAACGCGTTGGGTTTTCAGACTCAGCGGCCGGTAAACAGGAGCTTATCGTAATATATATTTTTTTGTTTTGGAACTTTTTGTCTCTCTTTCTGTGTATCTTTATTCACGAAAGCTCGTAAATAATCACAATACGTAATAATAGAGTAATATGACGTTTACAAACCCAACTCCTCTGCCATTTAATTTTTAACATCAGTGTGCAGTGACAACATGACAAAGCTTATAC
Source organism: Pavona decussata (assembly GCF_977016875.1). Taxonomy (NCBI): domain Eukaryota; kingdom Metazoa; phylum Cnidaria; class Anthozoa; order Scleractinia; family Agariciidae; genus Pavona; species Pavona decussata. The sequence continues at coordinate 2,328,345 of NW_028145448.1, read as the reverse complement.
ATCCCGATGTAAGGGTACGAAATGCCGCCACATAATTTTCCAAAAATGGAAGCCTTCACGCATCAGCTCGCAGATGAGTGATTTATAACAGATAAGTCTTTAACAGCGGGGGTAGTTATAGTAAAGAAGAAGAAGAAGAAGAAGATACTTTTGTTTAAAAACAGGGTAATTCCTTCAGTAATTATAAAAACAAAATTACTGTTATCAACGGAAGCCCTAAAAAGTGAAATGCTTCTTTGTGAATAGGTGGGCCTTTTCCGAGTTGCTTTGAACTACAAGTTATTGCGTTGAAACTTGTCGTAATAGTAATATTAATAGTAACTTTATTTAAAGGCGAAAAACGTAGGGAGTGGTCGCCCCGTCTCCAGAACCGGAGGCTCATGTAAAAAACGCTCGACTAAGAATTATATCTAGATCTATAGAACAGTTTACATTTAAATTGTCGTGGGTAAATAATAGGTATGGTATGGTATGTATCCTTATTCCAGAATTAGTGCCATCGATGGAACTCGCCCTAAGTTTCCTTGTCTTGTTTATAGGAAATAGACGGTCGTGCACTTCTTTTATTGACGCAAGAAATGTTGGAGTCGCTAACTGAGAACAAACTGGGACCGATGACGAAAATACAGAGTGCAGTCAAGGCCCTTAAACAAGCGTGGGGCATATGAAAATATTAATGCAGATTATATATCATGAAGTTCACAATTTTATTTCGAATTCACAGCAGCGCGGATGTGCTGACTGTCCGAGTTTTTGTAGTAAAACGCATATACTTAATAACTATTTTAATTTTTCTACTTTAGCCCTTCATGTCCTCCAGATCAGTGTCGACGTACATATTGTCCTTACTCAACCTCATATATTTGTGCAGGTTTAGTTGGGAGAATTTAATAACGTACCCTCTCTGTGTTCAGTTTTGATATTCTCATAACACGCAAGGTCCACTTTGTATTTGCTATGTCACGGGAGAAATTTGATTCTGATCATTGTAAGGGTCGAAGGGTTGAAGTTTAGTTGTGTAGATTTATTACTACAGTATAATAATACATAGGGATTCAGTGTACAAGATGTAGTTTGCACGCAGAAAGTCCTCAAAATAGATATACGTTGCATGTCGATCGGCCATTTTCATAATAACGTCATTTCGCTACAACTACCACAACAGGCCATTTCCGAGTTGCTGTGAACCTCGCTATAAAAGCGAGGCTAAGTGCAAAACTTTTCATTTGAAAATTAGTTTTCTTTGCGTATGAATGAAAACTAATTGTCATAACAAAAACTTTGCACTTAGCCTCGCTTTCATAATGAGGTTCAAAGCAACTCAGAAATGGTCTATTCATCTCGTTTTCCCTTTCAAATTTAAATTTTGTAATCCTAGTGGAAAGAAGAAAAAAACTAAAGTATTCTGGTGGTCATAGTTGAATAACGCCATCATGAAATGACCCACTGTGTTGAAATTTCGCCAAGGTCTTTCTTTCGTTGTTTTGATTTCTCAGTGTTGGCTTACGTCCCGTGCAGTTTTTCTAAATTTTGCATTTTGGCTTGGATGGAAAAATCATCGACACTACCTAAAACAAGAAGCTTAAAACGAAAAAACCTGCAGATATGAGCGTTCTATCCATTCTTGTTTTCATGCGAAGATATGGAGATAAGTTCAAAACTTTTACATACTTTTGTATGGTGGTGGAAGTTTCTTGCGTTCCCAAATTCCTGTACCATCTTGTCACTTTCTAGACCTTCAGGTAGTTTCTAGAGGTAGTATCGAATCTCCGCGATTGGTCGTAGGCTTGTAGCTTTCCGCCTGCGTCCGTTCCCTCCTCAGGAATGAAAAAGAAGACTTTTGCTTGCAGGCTAGATTAACCGCGAATTTGGAAAAGTTGCAAAGTTTTGTTAAAAACTAGTGAGTGTTTTAAGCTGGTAACGATGTTCCAGGCTTGACATTGCGTTTCAGTATTAGTAACTGTTTGAGTTTTTATTTGTATTTGTTTTGATGGCTTTCAGCGTAACAAGTGAGTTATTGTCTAGAAGCTTTATTTATGTTTAAGTTGTTTCTTAGCATGTTTATCTAGTTTAAGGGCATGCCGCCGGCTCCAAGGGCGTTATGAAATTTTCTAGAATTGTGTATAGACCTTCCAATTTATTACGTTCACTATTTTCATTCCTCAAGTCAGTCCAGCTATGGGTAATGTTATGTGTTTCAAACTACAAATTTTCAAGTCTGCTTGAATTCTGTACAGGAGGATCTTTATCTTATATGTCTAGTCTCATTAGCATAAATTAGTATAGACGACAAAACTCAACTAGCTACAGATAAATGGTCTCCAAAATTTGAAAGAGCTTGGCAAGCTTAGTATTTTCTGGAAATTCGAACGTGGCCTGTTTAGCAGTTTTTGAGAAACAAGCGTTATAAGTGTCAAGATTCTACAAAGAATATATGGCTGGACTCCTTCGCCTTACTTTCTTTGTAAATTTCGCAGTTTTTGAAAACTAATATCTCATTATCATTCGGTGCATTTTTTTTTCTTCCTTTCCATTGGCCGAGAGCAACCACGTGACCTGCAAATAACTGCCTACAAATAATGGTATACTCATGCGCAATACTGTCCAACTGTGTTTTGCTGCAAATAACATTCTGCTCATGCATAATTCGAAACCACGCTCTTGTGTGAAAATGGTTGACTCCTGCAAGGCAGCGCTTACCGCTATGAAAAACAAACTCAGCGATCGAATGATAAAACAATTATTGAACTCGGTTATCGCAAAATATCGTGATTTGTCAGTGATTTGATCTTCTAGCCACTGACAAATCATGATATTTTGCTCAACCTCGTCCAGTAATTGTTAAATATTCAAGATATCAGACTAATATTTACACCGATGACCAAGAATGACATGTTGGTTTAGTTTATGGCATCCATTTGTTCGTAGCTCTTTTTTTGATATATGCTAATGAGGCAAGTATAAACACTGGTTTCAGCAAAGATTCTCCTATAGCTCTCCGAATTTATCACGTTAATCTTTTCATTCCCAAACTCCTGCCTTGGGCAACATAATGTGATTCTTCAGCTGTTAGGAAGTAATTTCCTGTCGTGTTGTCACAGAGCGTCCGTAGAATAGTTGAGAAAAGCTTTAAATTAATGAAATTGAAATCTTTAACTTCAGTTCGTTTCCTTGTCTTTTATGTGGATTTGCACTCAAGTTGGATTGATATAGGTGGAAATTCACTGTACTCGTGAGCTGAACTGTTTTTCTTATGTCACTATTATTATCATCATCATCATCATCATCATCATCATCATTATTATTATTATTATTATTATTATTATTATTATTATTATTATTATTATTATCATCATCATCATTATTATTAGTATCATCTTCATTATGATTATTATTATTGTATTCATCACTATTATTAAACATCATTAAACTGTTGTTTCCAGCAACTCGGGTGTAAATGCACCAAAAGAAAATGAAAGGAAACGAATAACCTTAGTTAATGATTTTAATTGCAGTAATTTATCTTTCTTCCTTAACTATTGTGGGTGCTCTGTATTATTTAGCGTGACCACTTGTGATTAATTTATGTACTTTCGTGACATTGCTTATCCAATAAGAGTTCAAGGTTAGTTGACAGAAGCCAACTCAATGCCACAAGTGAAATTGAAATGGGCTTTCTTTTCAGCTACCCTTGAATTCTTATGGGATAATCATTTTCACGAAAGTATTTGAATTAAATAGGCACAGACATTTAGCGTGTGGCTTCGTAAACAAGTCTTTCCTTTTCCGCGCGGTCTGTGGATGTATCATTCATGTCCAAGCCATGTAGGAGCACTCCCTTATGGTGTTGCTTATTTTCGATCTAGAAGTAGGACAGTCTTGGGAATGAAAGGATTGACAGATTTTTTAAAAGCTTATAACAACCCCAACGATTCAAATCTGTATGAAGCTTGTTTAGACCGTCCCTTAAAAAATGCTTGTACAGTAAAATGATTCTAATTATAAGCAATGATAGTAAAAATTCATCAATGGCAGTAAAAAGTTTGCACAGAGTTTTGCTATCAGCAAAAATGTTGGCGTTGATCAAATCCAGGAGGGTCTTTTTCGAAACAAGAAGTTGCGTTTAAAAGCAGTCTTTTTTGCTCCAGTCGGGATTTAAAAAAAATCCTGCACTGTGCCTGCAAGACGCTGCGAGCTTTCGCATTTTTCCCGCGGAAATCCTTACTTCGTACAAAGGTAAATTATAAGTCGCACTCGAGCCTAAGTGGTTCACACGGGCGGAGCTTAACTCAGTTTCTGTAGCATGAAGCAAATTGGAGTATGGCTAGCTAACTACAGTGAAACCTCTCCTTACGGACACCTCTATAATACGGACACCTCTCTATTACGGACAGTTGACTTAGTCCCTGAGAGACCGAAATCCATGTAAAGCCTACCTCTCTAAAACAGACACCTCTATAATGCGGACACTTATCCCTGTCCCCTTGGTGTCCGTAATAAAGAGGTTCGATTGTACCACTAGTAGGTCACATTGATAAACGCTGTCCGCCAGTATCGATGCTACTTTTCCAAAGCATCTCCCTATATTGGTGCAAGCTTCTTTAACGATAGCCTCCTAAAATAACAAAAGAGCGGATTCTAGTCATCATAAGCAGTGAACGTACAAATGAACCGCTTTCAAGAAAGACCAAGTTAATGCAAGTACTGGTTTATCCTAACGTCTTGGTATGTTTCGCTCGTATGATGTAAGCCGACGGACTCGTTGAACTTAAGTTTTGTCAATGTGTTCTTTCTAACATGGTATAATCCGTTTTTCAGCAACGACAGCAACGTTTGGATGAAACCTTGAATTACAGAATCATGGTAAAATTGTCCTTTACTAAAGATTGATATATTTATCCCTTGATCCTAGGCTGTTCCTTCAACTGTATCATGCATTTTGTAATGAATCAACTTGAAACGGGAGTTACGTCGGATAAATCAATTAGCTACCACCTTAAATGCAGACACACCAGTATTTGAGCAACGGGCCTTCCAAGGAAAATTCTGGCAAATTGCGTCGTACTCACGAAAACATTTGACTTGCATGTAAATAATCTTAAAGGAAAACGTGTAGGGATCTAGGGGAAAGCCCCAGTCCCCCACCCCCTCCCGTCCTTCTTTTGAAGACCGAAACCGAGGGCCGAGGCACCGAGGTATTCCGAGCAATTTAAGCTTTTTAGAGTGGACCCCTCAGTTACCTAAAGTTCTGGATCTGCCATTGCTTTCTACTTGACAATTCCCTTCACAGTTTCCAACGTTCAGTCATTTCGTTGGCCAATTTTACACAAGGAGTCTGGAATTGCGGAGGAAAAACCTGACATTTTCTCCTACTGACACGAGAATATCAAGCTTGATAGGAGGTGAGTGCTCCCTCCCCTGCGCCGCAGTAAGTGTAAAACTAGGTGTCAACATGCAGACTGGGGTGAAAGCTAACCTGTTACGGTCATGTGAGGCTATTGAAATAAGGTTCGCTGAGTGCCATATTATAGCTGTTGTCTAGACTAAACCTTCACTTTGCAGCCAGACTCCAGTCTCCTCCACACTTTCTAGCATACACTCCCAAAGATGAAATTTATGGCAGGGTTGTGACCTCACAGGGCCGTTCAAGAAATGAAATTACCATGCAATCGTCTGTTTATTCACATGCAACCACTTAACATTTTATTAAATAATATTATTACTGTAAATGACAGTCGATAATAATAATAAAAGTGTAAAATAAAGTGTCAAGTGTCGTCGAAACATCGTCTCTTTTCAACTACTTTTTAGGTTCAAGGAATATTGGTGAAACTCGTAGTTTGATCTGTTTGAATTCTCTGGTTGAATATTCGACAAAATCTATAGTGCCGCATGAACATTCCACTTTTCCGAAAACGGTTTTCACGATGGCGTGTTTTACTTCAACTCCAGAATCCTTTAGCTTGTTGTTTTCCCTCGCAAATTAGGGATATTGTTTAATATCTAAACCTCACAGGGATTAAAAAATTAAAATAAGAAAGGAAAAACGAAGAGGATTCTGGTAGCTGTGGTAAAATAACGTCATCGCTTGAAAAACGCCTATCGTGGCCGGCACAGTTTAGCACCCAACTCTGCCAATGAATTTTTGTTTTCAGTATGTAGTAAAACGCGCGCAAATTTATATGGAGATGCAAGATTCAAGTTAAGTTAGATGCAGTGAAAGGGCAGACGTTTGGGAAGTTGAGCAGACAAATCTTCTACCCCAGTAAATATAATTTATGCGAAAGACTTATTGTGAGAAATAGAGAAAATTAGCATGAAGCACGCTGAATGTAAATATTGCTTAGTAACGCAATAAAACCGAACGGTTATCTGTGCTGTTAAAAATGGCGGACGGAAGGGAACAGAAGACTCTTTCGGTATCAAACAAACAATACAAGGACATTCTTCTCAAAACTACCGACCAACTGAGAAAAGAAGGGGTTCTTTGCGATGTTCGGCTACTCGTTGAAGGACAGAGTTTTGTCGCTCACCGAGGCATTTTAGCCTCAAGCAGTCCTTATTTTCGTGGACTATTTACGAACGACATGAGAGAGAAAGTTCTGATGGAGTGTAAACTCGATCAGCTACCGTCTTCGATCATGGAAGCGCTGCTGTGTTACATTTACACTGGAAACGTGACACTTACTGAAGATAATGCAGAGAATCTCGTGGCGGCGGCCGATTATTTAATCATCGAAAGCCTGAAGGATATCGGATGCCAGTTTTTGGAGAGCCTTCTATCGCCAACAAGATGTTTTGGATTGAGGGATTTTGCCGAAAAATACAGCTGCGAAACGCTAAAATCTTCTGCTACAAGTTACATCGTAAAACATTTCACCGAAGCCTGCGACACGGAGGCTTTCAAGTCGATTGATCATAAGGTTTATTCTGAAATTATCGCGCGAGATGATCTCGTGGTCTCGCGCGAGGAGGACGTTTACGAGACCCTGCTCACGTGGGTGAAACACGATTTAGAGACGCGCAGGGAATATTTTGAGGAGTTATTTAGCAAAATCCGCTTGTCCTCGCTGTCGAAATATTATTTGGTAAATGAAGTGGAAAAAGAAGAGCTTGTAAACCGCAGCTTTTACTGCACGAAGCTTGTAGTGCAAGCTTTGAACTCGTTTGTTCTTCACGTGTATGACGACCGCGAGCCAGCTAGAATGAATCTCAAAAGGCATTTGGATGTCATCACTGTGTGCGGTGGAAACCTCAGCAGAGAAGCAACCTGTTACTCGCCAGAGAAAAACAAATGGCTGCCACTCTCAGACATGCTCCGCGCACGAGATGAGCATTGTACCGCTGTACACGACAACGTGTTGTACGCGTTTGGTAGCACCCAATCCGAAAACGGCCAGTCTGTGGAGCAGTACAACGCCCACACTAATACATGGTTAGCGGTCGCGAACATGCCTCAAATGCGCTGCGCAGCCACTGCTGTAACATCCGGTGATCACATTTTTATCATTGGCGGGAGAGTCCCAAATGGAGGCTCGACCAAAGACGTCATGCGCTACGACGCAGACATCAACAAGTGGTTCATGGAGACGCCCATGTCTTACAAACGCGCTGGACTTTGCTCAGCGGCGTGTCACGGCTTCGTGTACGCAATCGGAGGTTTGAGCGACAGAAATGACTTCCTGCGAACCGTCGAGCGATACAACCCGCGTAAACAAGAGTGGACAGACATTTCGCCTATGCAGTTGGCGCGGTATTTCGCTTGCGCGGTGGAAATGAACGGAAAAATCTTTGTAATCGGTGGCCAGTCTTCAACGGGGGCGTATTTATCTTCCTGTGAGTCGCTCGACCCTGTATCAGAGGAATGGGCCTCACTGCCAAATATCTCCGTACCTCGCCAAGCAGCTGGTGTAACCAGGCTCGGAAACCGGATTTTCTTGTTTGGAGGCTGCAATAACTCGGGGAGTTTAGACAGCGTTGAATGTTATGACGAACGCAAGAGAAGCTGGGAGACAGTCACCAAAATGCCTTGTAAGAGGTCGTGGATCCAGTGTGGCGTGCTTAGAGTGGCCATGGATCTTTTTCAGGTTAATTAAACTCGTGATTCGCCTTGAAGCAAAGCTTTTACGAAAAAGAGGCGATTTTGATCACTCGGCGTAGCAATTAATCCTTTAAGTATTTTGATTTCCTTTAGACTTGTGATCGATTATTGTACTTTTTACGGTGTATTAAAACTGCAGAGAAGAGAAGTATAATCTGTTATGTAACTGCCGTTAAATATGGTTGTAACATATTTTTGATAAATATGAGTGTGGGAAGATATCTCACGGCCTTGTCTCATTGTTGTATGATAAAATTTGGAACGTTCAGCCGTACTACAATAATTTGATTTTGTAAAACAGAACATTAATTAACGAAGTCATCAGTGTAGCTTAAGATAACACTTTGGTTCAGTCAGTGATTGGTTTACAGAATCTTGTCGTTTTATCAGCAAATTAAAAATCAGAGAGTATCATACATATGTCTTTCCCTTTTTTAGTGTCAGGAAGCCCCTATATAGACGGCAAAGAAAGGTGCATGTTGTTTTCGTCTTGTACCGTCAGCGTGCCGCCTTTTTCAGTGGGGCGTTGGACACGTTGGACGCAACATTGTATTGCAAATGAAAATAGATATTTCACAACCAATTGAATAAAATGAAGCCAGACCGGAACTAAACTAAAGGATACTGAATTCAGAAAGTTTCCCACGCTATTAATCAGAAAAGGTTTGCGAGATACCTAACTTTCGCTCAGTGGGTGGGCAATAGCTGGATTGTCCATTGCGCGACATCTGTCCCCGGTCCGTAATTGTTATTTGGCTTGTTAACAACGCGCACCCTTTTTTCAAACTCCGATTGTTCAGCTGCACATTGCATTGAAAATCTTAAGTTAAATAAAAGCTTCTTTCGGCCTTTTTTCTGGCCTAGAGCCCGTGGATTTTCAATTAGTACCTGCCAGTTATCAGCTGGCCAAAATTCGTTTGAGCAAAGGTTGTAGTTCCGCTCCTTTGTTGACTCAACGCCCGCTAATGTTAAGCGCATCAATGGAAGATGGAAATTTAAAACAAATATGGTAAATTGGTTCGATCACAGTTTTACTTTTCACCAATTTGTCGGGCAAACCTGACTGTCATCAAGACCCGTGTTTCAAAAACAGATTAATTCAGTTAGGAAAACACTCTGGCTGTAAGCTCCGTCGCGTCACCCAACAGCCAGACCTGACTCTTCATCAGCAAGAACTGTAGTTTGACTAGATTTATATGTTTAAGGCATAGTCCAGTATTTTAAATGTTCAAAAGAAGATTAGAATTGATGCAAGTTTATAAACATTTTCTGCCTCGTGTTTCGTGAATTCATCACAAGTTTTCAAAACAACCCCGGGCATGGATGACCACAACAACTTCTGAGGTTATTTTTATCGGGGCTATCTTTTTCATCTATTAGCAAAAACAACCAAAGGTTAACCAGCGAAGCGTCAACAACGGTGGAAAGCAATTATCAGCTAACTGTTATCAGTTTCTTTTATCAAATTAAAACGAGATCGATCACAATTAAACAACTTTATTACCCGCGTCGCAACTTTATACAGTAAACATAGGTAAAAAACAGCGCCTGAATGCTGAATGAAATCGAGCGGGTTTCTTGTACAACTGGAGCGTAACCAATAAAAATAGGTTTAAGCTCTGCTTTTTAAGGGTGGAGTACAGGATGAAATTACCATGGCGAAATGAGAATGCTATTTGTTGTCTAGGCGAAATGAGTATTTCGATACTCAGTTGAGCGGGTCGAAAAACAACGCTAGCTAAAGCACGCGCCATGTCAACTCTGGATGATGACACTGTTTTGACTATTGCGGGATGAAAGGACGGACGGATTTGAAAAGCCTTTATTCAGCCGGCTTCTTGATAAAAGAGCCTAAAACTAGTGCATTCTACTGGTAATTATAAAGTTTCGTACTGTCGAGGCCTTAGGCATGTTACCGCGTGTTACCTGCGTTGGTAAGCCGTTCTATACCATGCCCGCGCAGTATTGTTTCATAGAAACAATGCGATAACATGTTCTGATTGAAAAGGGAATAGTCTTCTTTCAGTTTCTTTCTATCATGTGTTGCCAAAACGACGAATACACGCTGTTCATTACAAAATTTCTACGCTTGGCTGGTTAACGTTGTTTTGTAAGGGATGTGAGCCCGAAAACAATCCGTGAATAGAATATTACTGAAGGCTACTGTATTTTTCAAAAGGCTGTGTAAATATTTACAAACAGGGCTTGCGGCTAATGGCAGTATGTTTACTGACAGCCAGGTGTCTCGGTGTTTAATGAATGCCTAAAGAAACACGTCTGAAAACCAAAAAAGCTTTTAAAAAGTCAAGTCGATCCGCGATCAAATGTTAACAGATTTAGGGTTAATCCGTCTTCCAATCTGCCGTTTTATTTTTTTATTCTACAGTAATCAACTTTATTTTAAAGAAATTTAGATAAGTTATATCTGAACTAGCACAACATACTTTAAAAAGTTTATTCGAACCCGGGGAGGTATCGTCGAATCGAGTCAGCACCGACTTCGCGCTTCTGCTCGGTTCTCGGGCTTGGGCACTAGTCTGAACAGAGCTTTCCGTCGGTACCCGAGCACAAATCTCGACACCGTGCTCGGGCACGAGCACTGCCTCCAATGGTAGTTCTCGGGGACTCTTCCTCAATTCAATTCCTGGGCACAGGCACTGGTGTGAACAGGATTTCAGACAGTCATTTTCCATGCTTCTTCCTCTCGTGCCGCTAAATTGACGAATGCGAACAGGATTACTTCAAAGTACCTTCTAATTCCAAAAAAAAACCCTTCTAATTCATCCTCGGAGAGGCCCAGGGGCAGCTAGTCGGGAGGAAGGGATTTACATACATGGGCGAAAGTTTACTGACAAGAACAGGAAACCCCCTGGGCAATTACCCTTGTAACCGAACCAGTTCGAGGGGCATTTGAATTCCCTGCTTTTGATTGGCGAATCAAAAGCAAGCAAAAACGGCGGGACTTATTATACAAGGAAAATCGCTTTATTTTTGAAAATCGGCTGGGAGGGAAATTTGTGCCGTCCTGATCAGTTTCAATGTGTAATCAGTTGATAATATTGGGCTCGTAAATATAAGTTCACGATTAAGGTCATCCTTGTGAACTTGCCAACTTCAAACATAACAGCAATAAACTTAATCGAAAATGTATAGATTCAGTACTAAACCACCACAAGATTCTGAAAATAAGCCACCGGGTGCTTGTATTCGAGAATTAATTGCCCTCAAATACAAAATATATCAAAGCAAATTACGATACCATTATAACCAAGCCTTCTACATTTAAACAACTGTTCCATATACTGAACTTTGAGCTACTGTATAAACTACGGTATGAACTATAAACTGGCCATGGAATGACTTTTAATTTACGGCCTTATAGTCTTAATACCTCAGTATAGGCAGGAATAGCAGTAGTAGTAGCCGTAACGGCAGTAGCAAGTTTCGATTGCGATCACAGACGGCCCAGAAATTTTATCGGGGAGAATTTTAAATGAGAGACAGCTAATGGAAGCGAGTAAAGGGGGCTCTAAATTTTCGCTTTTTGTACCATTCCGCTCCCCTTCACTTAAGGTGGGGGTTCACCTGAAAGCCGTTTTCATGCCGCTTAAAATCGGTCAAATGGAAATACCTTGTTTGCATTTCAAGCAATACAAAAACCCTCAATTCATAACACAAATCAATGATTTGGGATGTTTTATGAATTTTTGGGTGATTTTTAGGTACATTTGGAAGGAAATAATTTTTCTTGGAGGATTGATAAAATTAAAAGAAATAAGAAATGTTGAAGGTTTAGTGAAGTTTTAAAATTAGAATTTGTAGTTAATAATTAATAGACGGATACCAACTGGAGTACAAAATGGCTCTTAAATTATCATGCCTCAGTGAATGTTTACAGAAATGGCTTTAACAGCAATTCTTCTCATTCTTATTCCGAAAAACGGTCCAATCGAACTCAACTTTAGTCAGTGGGTGAAACAAAACCACAAAGGGCGTGCGCTCTCGCAGGTTAGCCGGCTTCGAGATAGTCAGTAACACTGATTAATCAGTCCAAAGGGGTTTAGGACTCCAGGACTTTCGGTAAAGAAATGCCGGGCTCCAAGACAGAGAAATCGGGGCTCTAGGCTCAATTTAGCCACAATCAGCATTTTTACCCGTGCCGCAAGCGGCCAGTTTGGAATGAGGTTCTGAAGACCCCTTCCCCCTTTGAGGTAGTGCATGCTAACTCCGTGATGATAGTCAGTAGTGAGCCTGTTCCAGGCTCCCTAGTTTTCATCCCCACGCACTCTCCTTCGCGCGTCTCTCTAGGGGCCTGGAACAGGCTAGTCAGCGGTATCTAGGAGGAACAGGTTTCTGTTCGTAGAAAGCGAGAGCGGCTCAAAGTCGCGGTAGGTTATTGGTTTTCAGGCTCAAATCGCCAAAAAAAAATAAATAATAAGAAAGTTTAGCCTCAGCCCCAAAATTAGACGTTCTTAAAAAAAAATAGTGTATTTGCGTGGAAGAGATCGAAAGAATCTTGACTTCAATAAAACCTCCGATACCCTAATGTAAAAAAAAAAAACAGTTTTAATATTTTTTTTCCTTCTTGTGCTTCTATGCAGCACAGAAGCCTGGGGAGCATACAACCGTGAAAATTGACTAAAGAATTGGAAAAGTATCCCAATGAAAGACTTTGAACAATTTTTGAGTCAGTCGTTTCTCGTATATGCGTAATTCGCTTGCTGAGCCAGTGACATGTCTAGGTAGTTTTCCTCAAATCAGTCAGCTATATATGTGAAAATTCTTACATTTGTTGGGATGCGTGTCGTAAGCTACGGAGAAGAGTATTGCTAAACAGTGTCTCCAAATTTCAAAAAAGGAGGAAACATAAAACAATCCTGCTTTATGTTCAGCCCGTTAATGGACTTCTTAGGCTCAGTGAAATATTTTTGGCTTAGTTCAATATCAGCTAATGAAATTCTTTGGCTCAAAAATATCATGTGTTCCAAATCAGCGATTTGATATGATGCAATCTAACAGGAAACTACAATTCTATATACTCCCTTCTAAGGCTGATCGAAGAAGTTTCATTTGCGACAAACGAGTATCGTCACGCAACGGTTTTGAGTGTAGACTGCGTGACGACCCAAACGGCGGCTGCGTACTAACTGATCCTTGACAAGTTGGTCAAATATTATTTGTCTGTATTTCGTCGCCTTCGCCGTTGTGCTTTGATGAACTTCAAACACTACCAAGAAAAATTCATGGGAAAATGGCTGGTAAACGAGACAAGCTATCCGACAACAGCGAGCTTTCTTATTCTAGCCAGATCCTTTGCATATTGAACGATTTCAGGAAACAAGGAATCCTGTGTGATGTAACCATTACCGTCCAAGGAGACCGCTCGTTTCTCGCTCACCGCACTGTGCTCGCAGCTTCGAGCCGCTATTTTCGATCGTTGTTTACTTTCAATTCGCAGCCGAAGGCTAGTTTTGATCATGAAGTTCACTTGGAGTGGTTGTGTCCTGAAGCCATGGAGATCATTCTGGACTACGTTTACAGCGGGAAAATAAACCTGAGACAAGATAATGCCGAGGTCATTATGACTGCTGCAACCTATTTCTTCATCGAAGGCTTGCCTGAAGCTGTTATGCAATTCTTGCAAGAGCGATTAAACCTCGTGAACTGTTTTTCAGTGTTATCTCTGGCTGACAAACATTGCTTCCAGGGATTGAAGTCTTCGTGTACTCGCTTCATCAGTGCAAATTTTGTTCAGGCGTCAAACTCTCCAGCATTTCTAAGTTTACAGGAGAGTCTGTTGAAAGAGGTCATCTCAAGCGATAATCTCCTATCGGTGAGTGATGAAGACATGTTTCATACAATCGTGCGCTGGGTTAGCGACGACTTGAAGAACCGAGCCTGTTATTTCACGGATCTTTTCTCGTACATTCGATTGCAGGGTATGCCCAAAGACTTTCTCTTAAATACTGTAGCAAGTGAAGCGCTGGTTCAACAAAACACCACGTGCATTGCTCGTGTACAAGAGGCTCTCTGTTCGGCTGCCTTAGAGGACGAGGGGGAGATGCACTCAGGTCTTACTAACACATCACTTGTTGAGCATGCTAACGCTATAGTCATATGCGGAGGGACTAGTAGCAAATACGTTGTCGAGAATCTTAAACACGTCGCCTGCTACGTGCCTTCAGTGAATAAATGGTTTGACTTACAAGTTATGCCTTATGGACAGAAAGGTCATTCATCAGCGGTGTGCAACAATGTGCTCTACAGCATGGGAAACCATTCTGTTTTCAACCAGGAAAGCAGTCGGGTGGTGCAGTGCTACGATCCGGGTAACAATACCTGGATGCCGCGATCATTCATGCCGGTAGGACGCTGCTTTGCTGGTGCAGTCACCTTCCAAGGGCAGGTGTATGTATTAGGAGGATACCTTTACAAGGATGACCGCCAGAGGGTCTCGGCTGAGATAAGTAGGTACAATCCAGCGGTAGACAAGTGGTACGCTGTTACGTCCATGAACTGTGCTCGAGAAGGCTTGTGCGCATGTGTACTAGAAGAAAATATTTACGCCATCGGTGGATGCGATCCGGATGGTAATTATTTAACCACTGTAGAACAATACGAGCCGCTACTCGATCGCTGGAACAAAGTATCTCCCCTGCTCAAAAAGCGCGCTTTTGCCTCTGCTGCAGTTGTAAACAGTCAGATACTGGTGATCGGGGGACGAGAGAGTAAGCAGGACTCTGGAATTCTTAGCTGTTGTGAGATGCTTGATCCTGTCACTGGCCAGTGGACTCTTCAGCCTGGTCGACTCCACGCTGCACGCTGTGCTGCCGGAGTTTGCACGTTTGCTGGCAAAGTGTTTGTGTTTGGAGGTGAGGGTGAAGATGAAGCGCTGAACACTGTGGAGTGTTGGGATGATGAAAAACGTCAGTGGTCCATTGTAACACATCTGCCCTTCAGCGCTTCTCATGTGCAGGCTGAGGTTCTTTGTCTTCCAAAGACCTTGATGAAATCCTAAACTTTCGAATAAAGAGGTAAACAGCAACCTTTTCCTTGACTTAGAGGAACGCAGAGACGAAACGATTGCCAAGGAGTGTTTGCAGTTTGCCTCTTTAACACTTGACAAGGTAATTATTTTACAGTCCTAGCTTTAAAAACTTGAATCCGGTACATCGTAGCGGTGTGTTAATTGTTGTGGTTTTGCCAGTTCTGGTGTTTGTAATATTCAGATATATCGAATAGGGCATTGTTAGCAACGACTAAATTGTGCTCCAAAAATGTATCGCCTCTCCCGTTGCAGCCCTTAGGTCCTAAACCGATTCACACGCTATGAAGGATTGGTTAAGGGCCAAAGGACTTTACAAAGGTAACCTCCTGCCCAGTTCTCATTGTCTGACAAGTCCAAGGAGCTTGAACTCATCACACAATTTGTTTCCCCACATAGCGATTTCCGCCAAACTTCGAATACGATACCGACATTGGTGACGCTTCTTCAATTGTTTCTTTCTTAGAGGTGTCTGTTGTAGAGCCTGTTGCTTGGGGGACTGGGAGACCACCCCCTGTGTATTCGACATTAAATAAATTATCTTATCTTATCTATCACAGAGAGGTGTCTATCTTAGAGAGGAGTCTGTCCCAGAGAGGTGTCTGCCTTAGAGCGGTATCTGTCTGAGAGAAGCGTTTGTCTTAGAAGTGTGTTTTCCTATGTGGAGTGGTGTCTATCCTAAGTGTTTATCTCAGAGAAGTGTCTGTCTTAGAAGGATGTCTGTCTTACGGAGATGTCTGTCTCAGAAAGGTGTCTGTCTTAAAGACGTGTTTGTCTGAGAAAGGTGTGTCTTAGAGAGGGGTCTGTCTCAGAAAGGTGTCTGTCTTGAAGAGGTGTTTATCTGAGAAAAACGTCTGTCTTAGAGAGGGGTCTGTCTCAGAAAGGTGTCTGTCTTAAA
The DNA here is from genome assembly GCF_977016875.1 of Pavona decussata. Taxonomy (NCBI): domain Eukaryota; kingdom Metazoa; phylum Cnidaria; class Anthozoa; order Scleractinia; family Agariciidae; genus Pavona; species Pavona decussata. The sequence goes on along the minus strand of NW_028145448.1, from coordinate 2,312,301 downwards.
GAGGTGTTTGTCTCAGAAAGGTGTCTGTCTTAAAGAGGTGTTTGTCTAAGAAAGGTGTCTGTCTCAGAAAGGTGTCTGTCAAGAGGTGTTTGTCTAAGGAAGGTGTCTGTATCAGAAAGGTGCCTGTCTTAAAGAGGTGTTTGTCGTAGAGAGGTGTCTGTCTTAAAGAGGTGTTTGGCTCAGAGAGGTGCCTGTCTTAAAGAGGTGTCTGTATTAGAGAAGTGTCTGTCTCAGAGAGGTGTGTGTCTGAGAGAAGTGTCTCTCTTAGAGAGGTGTGTGTCTTAAGGAAGTGTCTGTCTTAAAGAGGTGTGTGTCTTAGAGAAGTGTCTGTCTTAGAGAGGTGTGTGTCTTAAAGAGATGTTTGTCTTAGAGAAGTCTCTTTATTAGAGAGGTGTGTCTTAGGTGTGTGGCTTAGAGAGGTGTGTCTTGAAGAGTTGTGTGTCTTAGAGAAGTGTCTGTATTAGTGAGGTGTGTGTCTTAAAGAGATGTGTGTCTTAGAGAAGTGTCTGTATTAGGGAGGTGTCTGTCTTAAAGAGATGTGTCTTAGAGAAGTGTCTGTTAGAGAGGTGTGTCTTAAAGAGATGTGTGTCTTAGAGAAGTGTCTGTATTACAGAGGTGTGTCTTAGGTGTGTGGCTTAGAGAGTTGTGTGTCTTAAAGAGTTGTGTGTCTTAGAGGTGTCTGTCTTAAGGGAGTGTGTGTCTTAGAGGTGTCTATCTTAGAGAGGTGTCTGTCTTGGAAAATTGTCTGTCTTAGAGAGGTGTCTGTCTTAAAGGAGTGTGTGTCTTAGAGGTGTCTATCTTAGAGAGGTGTCTGTATTAGAGGTGGGTGTTTTAGAGAAGTGTCTGTCTTTAAGGAGGGTGTGTCTTAGAGGTGTCTGTCTTAAAGGAGTGTCTGTCTTAGAGGTGTCTATCTTAGAGAGGTGTCCGTCTTAGAGAAGTGTTTTTCTCAGATTGTCTGTTTTAAGGGGGTGTCCTTTTCAGAGAGGTGTCTGTCTTAGAGACTTGTTTATCGTAGAGAGATGTCTGTCTTAGAGAGGTATCTGTCTGAGAGAAGTGTTTGTCTTAGAAGTTTGTTTTCCTATATGGAGTTGATGTCTGTCCCGAGGCTATCTCAGAGAAGTGTCTGACGTCTTAGGAAGGTGTTGGTCTTAGATTGTTTTAAAAGAGGTGGCATTTTACGAGAAGTATTTGTCTTAGAACGTCCTCTGTCTTAGATAGGTGTGTGTCCTAGAGTGGTGTCTGTATTAGAGAAGTGTCTGCCTCAGAGAGGTGTGTGTCTTAGAGAAGTATCACTCCTAGGTGTGTGTCTTAAAGAGGTGTGTGTAGAGACGTGTCTGTATTAGAGAGGTGTGTCTTAGGTGTGTGGCTTAGAGAGGTGTGTGTCTTAAGGAGTTTTGTGTCTTAGAGAAGTGTTTATCTTAGAGAGGTGTCTGTCTTGGAGAATTGTCTGTCTTAGAGGTGGGTGTCTTAGAGAGGTGGTGTCTGTCTTAGAGAAGTGTCTGTCTCAGAGAGGTATCTGTCTTAGAGGGGTGTGTGTCTTAGAGAGGTGTCTGTCGTAAGGAGGTGTCTATCTTAAAGAGGTGTCCGTCTTAGGGAAGTGCTTGTCTCAGATTGTCTGTTTTAAAGGGGTGTCCTTTTCAGAGAGGTGTCTGTCTTAGAGAGTTGTCTATCGTAGAGAGATGTCTGTCTTAGAGAGGTATCTGTCTGAGAGACGTGTTTGTCTTAGAAGTGTGTTTTCCTATATGGAATTGGTGTCTGTCCCGAGGCTATCTCAGACAAGTGTCTGTCTTTAAGGAGTGTGTGTCTTAAAGGAGTGTCTGTCTTAGAGAGGTGTCTGTCTTAAAGGAGTGTGTGTCTTAGAGGTGTCTATCTTAGAGAGGTGTCTGTATTAGAGGTGGGTGTTTTAGAGAAGTGTCTGTCTTAGAGAGGTGTCTGTCTTAAAGGAGTGTGTGTCTTAGAGGTGTCTATCTTAGAGAGGTGTCCGTCTTAGGGAAGTGTTTTTCTCAGATTGTCTGTTTTAAACGGGTGTCCTTTTTAGAGAGGTGTCTGTCTTAGAGAGTTGTCTATCGTAGAGAGATGTCTGTCTTAGAGAGGTATCTGTCTGAGAGACGTGTTTGTCTTAGAAGTGTGTTTTCCTATATGGAGTTGGTGTCTGTCTCGAGGCTATCTCAGAGAAGTGTCTGTCTTAGAAAGGTGTTGGTCTCTGATTGTTTTAAAAGAGGTGGCATTTTCAGAGAGGTATTTGTCTTATTTGGGTGTGTGTCCTAGAGTGGTGTCTGTCTTGGAGAGGTGTCTGTCTTAAAGAGGTGTCTGTCTTAGAGAGGCGCCTGATGCAACCGTCTTAAAGAGGGAGATCTGTCCAGGATAGAACGCTGCTAACAAAATTGTGACTTTTTTTCTGATTGTCCTCTGAACTCAGCAAATTTTACAAAATTAAGCCGCTTCGCAAAACATCTACGAGATAAGCAAATTTTACAAAGCCCGCAAAAATTGAAACTAGTATGAAAGTTATGAAAATTGACTAAATAAATAAAGCTTGGAGCGAGATGCAATCAAACAAGGATCGACGAGAACTGCAAATTTTAAGGAAAATGGAAAAATTATGAATGTTACGAAACTCTGCAACGAAAAGAACCTGGAAAAGTCGTAACTCAAATTAAAGAGACGTATTGTTGACCTTGCGAATATTTGGAAATTCAAAAAGCTGATATGTTGCGCAACAAGTTCGCTCTGGTGTCATTTTTTTTTTTTTTTTTTTTTCATTAAGAAGACAAAGAACTGAGAGAAATCGTGATAGATCACGAAAAAATCCATTGGCCTTTAATTTTCCGTGAGCGCGCAAAAATTGAAAGACTTGAATCTGCGTTCATTCCTCACAATAGGCGGACAGTCCGTCTTTGAAACGTGTCTGACGTGAAGAGGTATCCATGTTATGGGTGTGTCCGTCCTATCTGAGGGAGGTGAACGCCTAAAAGAGATTTCCCCCTTTCGAAGGGAGTCCGACTTAGAGGGGTACCATTATAGAGGTGCATTCTCTGGGGTGTTCGGCTACAGCTGCAATGGTACCATTGAGAATGTAAATAAGACAGAGATTTATATCTGTGTTTTCTTGTACTTGGCACAAATGAGGACTCATTCGATTCAACCGATTTTGTTGTCAATTTAATTGTGAACATATTTTGGTTCGGTTGACATTACAAATGAAAACTGCATGGAAACACGCCTAAAATAGTTTTGGGTATTTCATATTCGTTACGTTTTAAGGGTTTTCTATAAGGCGGAGCTTTCTCGTCACTTGGAAGTTCCCCTTCTTTGACCAACATGCTTTCTGTACAGAGAGAGTGGGTTTTAAGGGAATTGATTGTAGCCAAGATACCTTATCTCCAGGAGAAAGACAAGTTTCATTTATTAAAGCACAAATACTTGAAAAATGAAACTGAAGAATCTGGCTGCTAACTGAAACTGAATTAATGAGATAGTGGCCAGGTAACGAGGCACGACGTTGCGATGAACAAGACAAAGACAACTCGAGTATTTGTGCTTCAGCTGGTCATCTGAATCGGTGTCCCATTGCCAGTTTTTATTTTAGCTGTTTTCGTTTCATTTTTCTCCTCGATGTTCATACAGTAACTGGTGATGACAATCAAAATTTTACTAGTACTTATTTTCCTAACTCTCAATGCATAAGATTATATGAAACGGATGCAGACCCTGGCGAGTGTGAACATACGAGGCGCGCGAGAAACGCGCTCACCTCGCGCGCATTTCCCAACTTTTTGACACTGTGCGAGATCAAATTTTCCACTGGTCCTCAACTGTTTTCAACAAAAGCTCAAAAGGGCAAAAAAAACTGACAACAGTAACCTTTAGGTTTCTTCAACAAGATGCTACTTTTATGCATGGAAATTATAAATTTCGACAACGAGCTGATCATTTATTTACAGGTTTTGTCAGACAACAATTATACTTCAGGAAGACCACTACACGATATCTGAAATTAAAATGGCATTAAAAGTGCATTTAAGACGGAGTGGCTTGCGGCAGATTCGTGACATGTGGGTCTCAAGTGACTGAAATAGTCGGAAGCTGTTTGCTTCCTCAATATTCTACCCCATACGCAAGACAGCTGGTTCTTAAGCCTTCTTAAGCCGGCTCTTAAACTTTGTATATCATTTTAGTAAAAAGCCTTTGTTCGATTTAATATCCTTGAAAATTCAAGAGAGTCGTGAATAAAGAAGAAAAGCAAGGGGAGAGAATTCGCCAGTGGTCGGCCGTGATAATGAATCAGATATTTGTCTAAAATTAAAAAAATATCATATGAACTATATAACAGCGTATCGCCGCTGTTACCATTTATTGACTTTTTATTAGAGGTTTGATAATTTTTTCCCAATCTCTTTTGATTGTAGTCCTTAGTTTATATCAATATTGATGGAGTGATTATTAAGGTTTGTGCTTCATTCAACTATTGTCTCGAGTCTTGATAAACAAATGCTGTCCGGCTCCATAATTCAAAGAAAGAAAACCTTTAGAAATTAAAGAAGGCTTCTTTTCGCAGTCAAAAGGTTTTATTCGATCAAAAAAGGACAGGTTATCTGCTTTATACCGCTTAGAAATTAAATACAAATTACCGGTGGAAGTCACTTTATAATAGGCGGCCAATTTCATATGTATATGGAAAAATATCAATTACAAGCCAGTCATTAAATCACCATGACAGACTTTTAGTCGCGTGAAACAACAAGTTTGCCTTGACCATGTCATTATTATATTTGTGCTACAGGAAATTGAAAAGCTTTCAAAAGTCGGTATGTTGAAGTGTAAACCAAAACCAAAACAAAAGTCTCATGTTTTCGACTGATAAGTATCGGGTATCCGCAGTATTTTAAGCACTCGCCAAGAGTGAAAATCCTGACGCGAATATTACACATACACCAGTAAAACATTATTACTCCTTTTCGGCAAAAGTGTAGATCTTTGAAACGTTGCGAAAAGTTTTAACATTTTGAGAACTTTGTACTTTTTTTTTGTGCCAAAACGTTTTTCTTTATGTACTTACAAACACAGTAAAAACGTGAAAAAAGTAGTAGAAATTCTCGAAAACAGCTCCCAAGTTATATCGGTCGAAAACAGCTTATCTAAATTTGGTTTTTTCAAACTAATTACAACCAATTTGGAGTCTACCAGATTGCTAGATCCAAGCAGAATTAATTTTCTTCTTGGTTTTTGTATAATGTGTTTTCAAAGTGAAAAGACCACATGTGTAATTTTCACGGCTGCTGTGCCCTGCTCAAAATATATATTGGCCTTTTGGTATACATGTTTTGGTGCGCGATGCCAAGTTTTCGCATTGGAATTGCTTTCATTTTGCACGCCGTCTTTGAAAGATTTTCCCACTATCTATAAAGTAAACATTCAAACTGTTCATTTTATTCTGTTTTTATTGATTCAGATACACCGACAGACGCGGTAAATAAACCACAGCAGCATTTTACAATCAAATAGGCAATGGTCGCCGGATTTCTGTCACTGGCTCTCTTGAGGATGTGAATGCAATCTAGCTAATTTTGGAGGAAGGAAATATCACCCGTGTGATTCATTTTCGGGTTTTAAAAGCCTATTTCCTCGAATATTGGCTAATTTAATTGTTAAAACCGTTTTTGATGTGTATTTCTACGCCTTGAAGATAAACGTGACATCTGTTACGCTTTTATTGAAGGTGTTGTTTTGTTCTTAAAGAACGGAACAAAGCAGATAAAGCTCGCGATGTTATTGTCAATCCAACAATATCAACTTCCTTACAAATCGGCTTTGACTCGCATTTTAGTAGTTCAGCTATAAGGCTTTACTCCAATTCAACGGAGATTAAGGCTTATCGAGAGAGAAAAACAGGCAATTTTGAAGTACTCTCTTTTGAAAATACAACTCTTCTATTCATTTAGCCGCTATCGCTTGAAATTAGCATCTATTCAAATACTGATTCGGTATTTACAAATGCGATGACAAAATTTAAGGTGTTAACAAAACAGTAGTGAACAACATTTGCCCTAGAGGTTTTTGGAAGTTTTCCCTTTTCGATTTGCAGTCTTCAAAACGGCCCTAATGTGCGATAATGAAAACTAAAAGTGCATGTATTGTCTCTCTAGTAAGCAGTTATTTTCTGCAGTGGATCACATATGCGAACAGTGTCAATTAGTCCCCAGGCAAAATTAAAACTTTTAAAATTCACTGGCGTGTGTTAATTATGTGAAGCGAACACGCAGCTCTGTGAATTTTCGCGCTGGTCAAGGGCTGGTTTCCTCGTTAATACACAGTTTAAAAGTAGCTTGTCACCTTGATGTGTCGCGCGATATCATGTCTTTTGAAGTGATATTGCGATTTGATGTTAATCAAATAGTGGGTTTATCAAGCCATATGTACCATTCCCTCACAGCAATATCGTCTATTATGTTCTAGTGCTTTAAACAGTTCACTTGCCATGAAAGAACCTTGTTAGTTTTATACAAGCTGTGAATTTCCCCTGTGACATATTTATTTTTTTTAATTTTTAGGTACCAAAGTACCGCGGTTGCCCGATACTGAGTAATCCTTTTCCTCAAATGGAGAAATTAAGTCACAAAGATACATTTTTAAGGCAATAATCGAGTAACATTTATGAATAGGGCTGACATTTTATTGAATTCAGGACGGACTCTAGATCCTCTCCTGATTGATAATTTAATCAACCGATACCCCGTTGTGAAAATTTGCTCCCTGTAGATACACTCTTGTAAATTTGAAGCTTCAGGATCGAGCATGCTACGAAATACGAACGAACTCTAACCTGAAATGTACTATCATAAGGACCCTACTTTTCCATTAGCTTTAAACTTGAGAAAAATATGCCCAATATTACACGTAATATAGCTCACATTCGTCTTAAAAAGGAAAAATATTCAGAATAATGAGTACCGTATTGTATTTCAACTTTCTTCATTTTACTATGAATGTAGTTTAATATCGTCAACAAAGGTGTTTTCTCACGGTGGTTCAAGCGTTGTGAGGTGACTTAGTTCAAACTTCTTGTTTTCTCGACTTCGGAAACAAGCACGTTTTACTAAGGAACTTATTTCAGCCTATTATCCTTTAAAAAGTTAAGTACATTCGGCTTCACCTGAAAAAAGAGTGTAAAAAAGTGTCGGAATAGAACAGATGAATAATTTGTGACTTTAAGTACAAACAAATTCGATACTTTTGAGATTAAATAGATCGACCCTTTGCCCACTGCGGTCGCTTCAATTTGCTCAAAATGACATCATTTTATGCGGCAAATGAGTTTTGAGTCGAAGCTCGTAAAACTGACCATTTCCTCGATGTAATATAAAATTTTTTGCTGAGCGTTTACCTACACGATGTCTCTAGATTATCTTATTAAATTTGTCTCTTTCATATTTGTAGTTATCATTATTCACTGGCTATGAAGGATAATAACTGCAGCTCAGAGTTGAATCTTCCGCGAGATAATTTTCTCTAGATCAACAAAGATGATCTCTTACAACAGATTAATTCTTAATATAGTTTTACTCGTGTTCCAGTGATAACTAAAGTGATTGTCAAGCGTAATTTCACGAAGTGGGATTCCGTGAAGGTGGTCGCTTAAGCTGGAGCAATTGCCTATTAAGGGGGCGTGAGTTAAGCTGTTCCAGGGGTCCAGATAGTGGCGAGCGGCGCAGAGTAAATTGCAGTGCGTGCGAATAAAAATAAGCAAGGAGCGGGGAAAAACAAGAAGAGAATAGGAGAGTCGTTTTCGTGGAGTGTCGTAATTTCACATTTGCTCTAGGTTTGACTTACCAAGCGCTTCCATTGATTAATAAAACTCACCACCGATTTTTTTTTCAATCAATCAGTAAAACCAAGACCAACCGCCATTTGCTCGCACGCTTTGTCCTGTGCGTGCATGACTTCACTTACTCGTGTTTAATCGAGTTCTAATTGGCTCACACAGTGTTGTTGGCGGAGTTTGTGTAATTGGCCGCAGATATTATTGGTTTTTGTATGGGGGTACAGTAATCAATTGAAAACTAATTACTCGAACCAATGACTGACTGCAGTTATTAACCTGGTTAATTCCTCGTTGATCTCACCCCAAGTTGGTGTTCGTTCTATTCAAACAGTTGTGTTTGGAAGATTTCAATTCATCACCGAAACAACATCTCAGGCTACTGATTTATAACTAGACTGGTTTTCAGTGATTCCACTAAACCACGAAGCCAGACGGTCTTCTACATTGCTACCTTGTAGAAGTTTCCATCGCGGAAAACCGATTTCATTATCCAACTATTTTTTTGCCGAATTTTCCCTTGTTCCTGGATTACATGTTTCTGTCTTCTTTGTGGAATAAAAAAGTTCTATAGTTTGTGTCGCGATGTTGTGAACGCCGTGCCCATGCCCATTCGGCATGTGGATGATTCACTATCAAAGATTTCGATACACATTATTCCAGTAAGAGGCTGTTTCCTCTTACATCCTCTACAGTAACCGGCCACCTCTCGATAGCTTTTGATGGGTTGTTTCTTTGTTTGTTTGTTGCCGGCTTGGGCGTCCATGCTTCATGAAACTGGATTCCATTTCCTATGTTGACGTCATCAGGGTGAACTCGTATACATATAGGTACAGTGGAACCTCGATTTTACGATTTGGGAAGGGGACAGCAAAATCATATCGTTAAATCGGGATATCGTTGTAAACGAACTCCCGATTTATAAATATCTTTTGCCGGGACACAGAATGTTGATCGTTAAATCGGGAATATGATATCGTTAGATCGACGATCGTAAAATCGGGGTTCCACTGTAGCTTCCTTAACCCTACGGATGTATCAGTGGGACAGTGGGACTGGACCATTTTATAAACGTTACCTCGTTGCGAAGGGGGTAGTGACGTGGTCCCAGGGACGTTCTCTGCATGAAATTAATGACGGAGGTTTGCTTACGATCGAGTCCTATATCCTTGACGTTCTTCTTGATTATTTCCTGTATAGATCTCCTTGTTGCCCCATTTTTGAATATGCCGCAATATCATGGAATTCAGTACACTAGCCCATCTTGTTCAGTGCGATCACACCAAGAGTTGAAGAGCACACCCATTTAAGTTGTTTCAAAGCAAAATATTTGGAATTTTAAAGGTCGTGTGAACTCGGGCTCTCTAAGAACGTGGTAGGGACATTCGTTTTCCTGAAGATCACCTGGGCTGTGTTTGGTTATTTTTGTCGTTTCATTTGTACAAGAACCGAAATTCCCCTAAAAACAAACATGTTTTCATGAACAATTATGCTTGTTACGAATGTTTGTTGTACCTGAAGATCACGAGGGACTTTGTTGGTTATTTTTGTCGTTGCATGTGCAATGTATAAGAACAAATTCAAATCGCGAAAAACAAACATGTTTTCATGAGCACTGATTCTTGGCAATTTGCCGAACGTATGGACAAGTAATCCTCGAGGGAAGGTGCCTTTGAGAAATTAAACAGGATAGCTGTCCTTTAAATCACATTCGCTAAACCACAGTCGGAGGTTACTTCAGACATCCTTAAACTCCACCACCCTAAATAGCCTCAAACTTCCACGCACGAGATTTTTCAAATTTCTGTAAGCATTACCAGATTAATGGCGTATTATTGTGTTTCTGAGGGTTAAAAGTTTTCCTGTTCGAATTGTAGATCCGATTATTCAGCAATTAATTCACTTAAAAGGAAGTACACACACCCGTTATCGCGAATTTCCACGGTAATCGACTTAAAATTTTCCCACCCAATATATTACTCAGGGTCGTCCAACAGTTCATTTTGGTGGAAATCTGTTCGGAAAGACTTAATCGCCGCAGATATTCGGATTTAGACGTTAAGAAAATCTGCAGTTTTCTTCGCCAAGATTTGATTGTCAGCTCAAAATTTCGTAACACTGCAAAATTAATTCCTTTCGTTTTTGACGCGGAAGATATGACGGTAAAAATTAATGTGAAGTAACTGGTCAACTAGCATTTTTGTAAAGCCAACAACAGTTTGTAAATTCCGGGAATCAAATGTTGGTTTCGAAAAGTTTCTGCCATTTTAAATTTCAGCCCAGTAAAGCATCCGCGAACAGACTCTATATGCATGTTACACATATATTCAAATCAAACTGTATTAGCTTATACAAATCTGCCTTTAAATGGGAACAAAACGGTTTGGGAACAAAGAAGATAACATTTCAACGGTTTTTCTCGAATGTTCTTTTGTGGTTCCCCTTAACCTATTACTGATAAACCAGCTTAGTAATGAACAAAAACCAAATTCTGACTTTAGCGGAAATAGTTTCAGACTTGTCGCATTATGTTAAGATGTAAACAAGGTGGACAAATCTTGAGGAGATCTATTTTGAAGAGGGTAAACGAATCTAAAGGAAAAGCTATAGTTTTACTTCAAGAATAGCGCAACCCTCCCGTCAACCTGATAATAGAGTACATTTTTTTTATTCTTATACGGTCGAAATTAAAGTTTGCTTAAATCTGGTTTGGTTTTGCGTTTCGATGATGTTTTCGGTTTCACAAACTGGCCACGCGCGCATCCTAATCTGGGTAAGAGCGCCGTTTTTTCACGCCCCATCCGAATCAAAAACCATAACCACGATAATCTTGTTGTAGTACACGCGACGAGTTTCGCGATTAGTGAGCAAAATCGACTGAAAATCGCCCTTCTTTCAATCGCATAATACAGTAAATTTTGTATCTATAAAGCCTCCACTGAAATTGAATAGGGGTGTGCTTAAATTTGATGTGGTTGGTTTTGCGTTTCGATGATGTTTTCGGTTTCAAAAGCTAGGCACGTGCCCAAAGTTAATCCTGGAATAGACTGACAGACGTGCCGTTTTGCAAGCCAACAAACGAAACCCAAACCATAATCAGGATAATCTCGTTGCCGTCAGTACACACGACGCTTTTACCTTCACTTGTCACCGGTTTCGTGGTTGCAACGGTTATTGCGCATATCCGGCCACTGCCGACCACTTATGCTTTGGTTTTACGAAAGCCATAAGTCAAGAAATACTACAGGAAACCTGTGCGTGTTTCAAACCAGAGAAGAAGTTATTGTTAGAACGAAAACTGACTGGTGGTGGAGACATTCGTCCTTATCTCTGTGCCCTTCTGTTTAGTAAATGTTTCAAGTACAAAGACGTCGGAGTCTAATTTGAGGTGCTGAGGCTAACCGCGAAGTTTGGGGCTGAACGTTCTTACATATATCTTTTAAGTTCTTAAGATCTTCTTAAGTTACCTGTTTTAGTATTTCCATAACTCAATACGCACGTGAGTGTATATGAGCATGAAAAACACAGTGTTGTATATTTAGGTTACATGGTGACGTATTTCAGTAAATCAATATGGGCGTGACCCAAATCCTATACTTTAACAACTTTGTGATGAGACCGTGCAGTTTAAAAATATATCCGGAAAACCTGTGTGTACCTGATGATATTCTAGACATTCTAGCATTCGGACCTCTTACGAGACTATACAATTTACTCAGAGCAAACTCTCACCTTCCTAAAAAAAACAAGAATAAAATAAAAAACTCTCACCCGCCCGAACAAGTGGACATAATAAAGAGGTTCTTACTGCCTTGGTATGCTCTCAAAATTTTGGCCCCTAGCGGCTTCAACGTTCTTATAGACAAGAAAGTGTGTAAATTATCCCAAACTGCCAGTAGTGTTTCTAATAATTGTGTGGAAACAGCACAAAATGTGTTGTATTTTCTTTCACAAAATTAACGCTGTACTAACTATTACTGTGTCATGGCTAAACTGACGGATTACAACGAATCAGAGTGCTAAAATACTAGCTTGCAGAACTTTTCTGACACGTTACAGAGATGGATTTGATTTTTGCACCCTTTGTGAAGCAAGTACATTGTATTGGAATTTGTAGGGAATTAAAAAAAATTAATAACAGGATTTTCCAGCTTCTTGCGATCCTAATAACAATTCGCAAAATTCTTTGGTCAACGACGTATACTGACACTTTGAAAGATAGACTTCTCAAAATCCTTTTTTGCAAAGTCCAGCTCAATTTCACGATTTCGTGGCAATCACAGTTGGCACGAAACGAACGAACGTACCGAGCTACCGAAGTACATAAAGGCTGCACAATGCAATACGCTGCATAAACACAGTGCTTTGTAAGAAGTTAACCTTTGCTCCAAAAATGGAATCCAAATATGTCTTTGGGAGGTTAATTTAACTCTGCGTTTGACTCCAAATCTCGGGGCAAAAAAACTCAATTCCTCCATTTTCTGCAGTTATGATAACTCCACCGTTAGGGGTTAACTCCACTGAGATCAGAAGCTGTTTCACTCTTTCAAAATTTCTGTGTACATATATAATGGTGGCGCATGGTAAATGCGAGACTTTCCAAATCGGCAAAACTAGCAATTTCTCCAAGAGCCTGAGTCCTTTTAAGCCTCGCATACAAAAGGAATCGGCGAGACTCCAAAAAAAAAACTAAACTGCGCGGACTACGAATTCACAGTGACCACCTTAATTTGTTTGAGACCGGGTCTCAAACCATCCTATCTTGTCTTCCACTGTGAATTTCAAACTAATAGGACAGCTCCGATAAAAATTCAAACAGTTCCCCGGAGACGTTTTTGTGTAAACGATAAGCGCCTTATTTTTACTGATGCTATTACAGGACTAACCAAATTAACTTTAATACCTGCGTGATGATCCATTTTTTTAAATTTTCTTATTATTAATTTTTTTTATTTTCTGAGCATGTATTTATTTGCTCCTGGTTCAGTTTTCGTTCCACTACAATATTCTGTTATAAGAAAAATGAAGTATCAATCATACATACATACACCCAACTTTATTTTAAAACCACGCTGACCGCAAACAACTTCAAGCTTGTTTTCATATGGGGCGGGTACAAACAAACGGGTACAGATATTGCAAATGAACTCATTAAATTACGCCACAAAGGGATAGACTACTGTATTAAAATACAGTAAAATAACTTAACGTTACATGGAATAGTTTTGAGAAGAGCATTGCCTTGCATCAGCTGAGCTATCTCCCTGTGGAATTCGGCTCCGAGCGATTTAGCAAGCTTAGTCTCTCTTTTCAAATTATACCAGGGCATAGGACCACTATATCGAAAACTACATTAAATGAAATTTGTTTCAGGCTTTAGAAGTGCAAAGTCTGTCTCAATGTCCCCGAGTTCGTATTTTTTCTCACAGGTACGGCGCATATCGACTGTTGACAATTTTATACATTAAAATCGATTTTGCTCTCAAATGCCTTGATTTAAGGGTCGACCATTGTAGTTCATTTACAAAATGTACCCGTGGGACAAAGAGCTACATCAGACCCCGACGGAAATCAAAGGCTGTAATTCTGGTCATTGAAGGAACCGGCCCGAGTCAGGAAGGCTGATTGGCTGAGCACGAGACCTGGTTTCTTGTACCACTCCCTTGTTGACAGGCACCTCCGCACCAGGCCCCGGTTGTTCAAAGAGCGGATAAAATGTACCCCAACCAATACATTTTATCCGCCGGATAGCGATTTATCCCCGGGGTAAAGTTATCCGCTCTGTGAGCAACCGGGACTAGTTGTATCATGAAAACCGCCGTGTTGGCTGAATCAATTCTTCGGGGTGAAAATCGTTTATTTCACTTTTCCAGTTGCATGCTGATGACACAAGACAAAGAAGCTGAGCGAGTCGTTACGCCGTTAGAAAAGGAAATTAAAATTTATGATCATGTCCGATGATCAGCTTCGTCGCTAAACAGTGGAAAGAAAATTAACATTGCGTGCTAAGAAAAACAAAAAGAACAAAACAGTAGTGGAAAAGGCATTTACCCGTTCCGTCCGTTTTGGGACCATAAGCGTACGGTTTACTCCGGCCGGGAAAAATGGTTATTAGAGCTACTTATACCGCTACAGCACACAGATGAAACCTCAGGCTATAGTTAGTTAGGAAACAGCAACTGTCTCCTGCTCGCCCAGTTCCCGCAAGAATCACAGCTACAAATGAGTATTCCTTTTTTTAACGAGGAAAGGTCTTTAGTTCGTTCGGCAGTCGTTCACGCACATTCAGTCCCGGACTTGATGAGGCACTCGGAGCATCACAAACGAAATGCATTCCACTTGATATGGCGGGAACATGTCACGTACCTTGACAGTGCTGAAACTTTGCTGGCTGAATCAATTCTGGCCGCCGCAAGATTTGTTTTACGCAAAATAAAACTGGCTGGTTTCACCATAGCGTGCCAGTGCGCCGATTTTTTTACTATCAATTTAAGACTGTAAAAAGAAGAAGAGGAAGAAGAAGAAGAAGAAGAAGAATGAAAAATGCTTTTCCTAAAAGCTTACCAGTAAACATTAAACTTAACAGTTGACTGACAAAATATCGCCTCCTCAAATCTTATATTTCTAAAGTGTACCATAGATTTCGTTATGTCGAAACGCCGCCCGACCAACTGGTGACAATGACTTCCCGTGAACAATATCTTACATCAATGCTAAGGAAATGGCAAAAACACAAATTATATAATACGAAAAAATCAAATTTGACTAATACCTATTAAGTCTACCGTTGATGATTTAGAAACTTATAAAGGGTGCAAAGTTCCGTATATCTACAGCCAAAAGAAAGCCTGATACTTTTGCTAACTATATTTAACTCCTTGCAATTTTATAAGGTTAAGTCACTTCAACATTTTATTCTTTATTTGCAATCGAAGATAGCTTATCGGAGAAGATTCTTCTCCTGGTGGTAAGTTATGCTCGGAAAAATTTTCCATAATTTCCTTGTCGAAGTCGGAAACATTAATGTTTTTAATTTCGTTTCGATACGCGATAAATGGTAACTATTTTCGCTTATGCCCGTCTTTCACGAAATACAGCGACAACCCGCCTCAATTCTGCCTTGTTTTCTCTATTCAATTACAAAAGTAGGGGGAAGAAAGCAAAGCAAGATTTAAATTAATTACAAAAGCCAGACAGAAAGTTTGAATTTTAAATTTGCCTGCCATCTAATATTTCTGTTATCAGTGGATTTTTCGCAGTATACTGATTGAGCGATAACACCTTGATTAATAGTTTTTTCGCAGATAGGAAAAGCTTTAAAAGAAGCTATCGGAAGTCCTCCTTCCCACATCAATCCATTTTTATACGAAAAGTAAAAAATTCGTTAAAAGCTAGGCGCTAAAAGATGTTAAAAGGCTATTATTATTACAAAACAGAACGGAAAAACCGCGATAAACAAACACAAAATTTCTTGCACGCTTCGGTGGTGAGTTATTTGAAGAAATTCTGCGAAAAATAATTTTCAAGACGTGCCCTCGAAAGCAAACAGAATTCGCGAAGAATAATTAAAAACTCATTTGGCTTGAAGTTTGTGTTTGCGAAATTTGGCCCATGAGTACAGGTGTAGGAAATACGTATTCGGACGTTATCTTGATTAAGATAGCACGATTCGTGCGAATCTTCAGGATATCGTGGCAAAAATCTCATTTAGTTACCGCGCGCGTATTGGCGCGTCTTTCGCGCGCTTTATTGACAAAACGTCAAGCTAGTTTTCAATTCGATGACGATGGCGGTAGAGATAAGCTTGTAATGGGCAAGTGTCGAGAGCGGTTCCGAACTGACATTCATGGTTTTTTATAGTCGCTATCGAAGCTTATGTACAGGAGATGAAAGTGTAGACTTCAAAAAGCTACAAAATACGAAAATTTTATCTCTCTATCTGTCCATCAACCTACAATATAGCAAGTGTAATTTTCTGCCTGTGGAAAATAACACAAAAACGCGTTTTTGCTGCGAGGATTTCGAAAAATAAAGGAAATCAAATTATCATTTTTTTTAGTCGTGTCATTACAAATACAAATCTCTGTTCTTGATATTCCCTTCCATCTCGAAGCTACAGAAGAATAAACTTTCCCAGCTTAAACCCTTGCTTGAATCTTGATCAATCTAATCATTTTATCGCTTGTGCGTGAACATTTTGTAATATTTGTTAGTTAAAAAATGGAATTGTACTGTTACTTTCGTGCTATCGCTCCGATAACCGATAGATCTAAGCGAGTTATTCTGTCAAAGCAGTCGCTGATCGTGTCTTTATTGATTCGTCTTCTACAAAATTTAACATGTAACATAGAACTAAACAATCGTTGTCACAGACCACTGTAAAATTTTCTTTATCTATTTTTTGCCTTTTGCTCGAACTCCATGTCTGTTATTTGTCCCAAGCGAAAAAAATTTCGATAGCTAACCAAGTAGATGTCAACCCCCAAAATTACTCCTTTGTCGCCAATAAAATAAAGTAGATTGGGTTGTGTAAATAATGTTTATAGATGGAAAGTTATCTTATTTTTCCTTTACCCACAAACACATCGCATCTTACAGTTCGTTGGTTTCTGTTAAAAATTTCATGATTGCGCTCAACCTGTGTCAATTTGAACTCTTTGCGTGCAAAAATTCCAATCATTTGACAGCAAAAAGCAATCCAGTGGAAGCAATTTATGCTGTTCGGTATCGACTCCATTTTACTGAAGCAATTCGGTCCCTGTTAGAAGCCTCGTCAAGGAAAAACGTGGCCTAAAGCAAACGAGAATATTTTTTTGCCGTTGTAAATAATTTATTTTTGGCTTCGATCGGTGAAACGCGTTTCAGAGATTGACAGAAATTCACCCGTTCTTATGAATGAGCTCACTTGTCCCCCTATCCGAGCACCTAAAAGTCAGCGAAAAACCTTTATATTCGAGAATACATGACTCGGAAACGATGTCTCCCCGATGTTATTTTTTCTGCTTTGACCGCACCTATTTACCTCGCCAAAACTTGCTGTGGCTACACTTCAAATGCCGACTTGAAGTCTGACGAGATGCCCTGGAGTTTGCCCTTTGCTAAAGTAAGCTTTATAGTCTGTCTTTTGTGCACGAAATTGGCATCTGTTATTTATACCGTTTTTGTCTTTCGTCGAAATGGAATCAGGGAGATTTTGCTAAGACTTAGAGTTATGTTTTAAGCCAAGAGTCTTTTACAGTAGCTCGTTTAACATTTTCTCCGCCCGAAATAGGCGTTTTTCTAAATAGTAAACTGAATTCACAGCATCTCAGGGTATAAAACAAACCAAAAATGTAATGTGACTGTGTGGTGTTATTAATATTAGCAAATGAAACCATTATTGTTCAATCACTGTAATTTATTCTCATGTTGTATTGTGTTGTATTCGCCAGTTTGGCCAAGTAAGCGTATTTTGGATTAAATTACAAGTCCCGCTTTCAGTTTCCAATATTTCAGTGTTATACGCTAATTGAAATTATAATTTAATTTCAGTTAAAAGGCTATTATTTGTAGGAAAGCTCTCTACAGCCATTGTTAAAGAATCTCTGGAAAAAGCACGAAGATAATTCCAGTTGAGCGAAATTTGAAACGGTTACAACTTTGCGATGTCCTGACTTTATCGAATGTTTTTTCTTCGTCGCTGCGTTTCTCTAACCCTACTAAAACAAACACGAAAAAAGTCTCCAAGGCAGTCATTTGAACTTCAAAGTATAATTGGAATATTAGGGCCAATTTGCACCTAGGTTTTGTCTTTTGTTGTCGTTGCTCCTGGTAGCGTAATAGACTGTCAAACATTTCGAAAAACTCGCCTGTTTATCTGCTAAAAGATCGCGGGAAAGACGCGGTGGTTGAACTAAACTGACCCGAATTTTTTAAAAGCCAGTGGCGTTAAGTCGCTTTCTCTGGCTAGAAAAATATATGTCCTTGTATTAAGAAAACAGCATTGACAAATGTCATCTCAGCGTTCTAAGGCCTTTGTGCATGGTGTTCACGAATTTACAAGAGCGGGGCATTTAGATGATGCAATAAACTCAATAATTTTTTCGAGTCAATATGACTTTTATTTAATCCTTTTTTCAGGTTTCAGTGTTCATATATTTATATACTATAATATAATACTATTCCTTGGACTGCTATAGGAAGCAACAATGCACAGACATCAAAAGCAGAAGAATAACTTGAAGAAGATGCAAGTAGGAACTATTAATTGAAACGCGTTAGAAATACAAGCTAACAAAGATAGAATCTTTCTGACGATAAACAGACAGAACCTAGAAGAATCCGCGATAACATTTCCTGCGTGAATAGATTCAGTATTTTCTCGAGTTTTAATATTTACAGCGAATATTCTCCCTATAGACCGATACGGTCTCCTATCTTTGGTTTTTCAGCCTTGAGACAAGAAGCGATATACGAATATATGATAAAGCTTTTAATTACATACAAATATTATATGAAATCAAATATGAGGACCTTTTTTATCTTCTACTAGGCAAGCAGGGTGGCTTTATCTGCAGAAAAGTTAAATTCTACAGCGCAAAAAGGGCTAATCTTATCACGGGTTTGTACAATATTTAAACTGTCCAAAACTGTTAAAAGAACAACAACGTTAAATCTTTTGCATTTCAGTGTACACAACCACACTGCTTCGCCTTGCTTACTTCGTCTTCTTGAACTCAACGCTTTTTCACTCTTGTTTAAGCCTCGCGTGGCTATTCCACGGGCGAGAAGGGGGAAAAAAACTAAACATCCACGGGCACAAATTTGAGGTACGAGCACGTAAAACTTATTTCTTTCCCTTTTCGTTGGCGAAACTTCATAATTATATCAATATACGAGAAAAGTTTGTAATTATAATATACCTAGGTGCCGCGTAACTTACACGGACGAAGAACGTTTTCGGACGCGACCTTGTTCAACAAGATCCGCCGTCGTTTTGCCATCAGGGATCAGTTCAGCTTCAGTGCTATTTTTAATACGTCGAAATGTTTCGTCTCTTTTCTCGAGACGCTGTTCTATTCGCAGTTTCTCTATGAAGCGTTTATCGATACAGAGGGTGGCGCAGGTAGATAGCTCGACGGATTTGGTGGAGTTGAAGTAATGAGCGGCCCATAGAGCCCTGGATGAAGCGCGGGAATTCCCGTCATGGAAGGTCTTGAAAACGCCGTCGGAGTATGAATCGTCGGGCTAATAACTGGACTAATCATGCTTGATACAGCGTTCCCTTGGCTCATACTTGGCATGGAGTCCCGGCTGCTCATAAGCTTGTCCTCGCCACCATGTTTGTGTTCTTGTTTGACGCCCTTGGATTTGTTTTTATTCTTTGAGGAGACCTTTCTGTTCCTCGTTTGTATGCCGTCCTTCTTCATGGAAAGCGGGCGGTTGACCTTTTGAAAGTAAAAGAGAACGGAGAGTGACTCGAAAGCTTTCAGCAATAACAAGAAAACAATAGACGTCTATAATCACTTGTGTTTTCAAGTCTGCGCGTGTTGTTTGATTGAATCATTAGGAGCGTTTTAGGAAAGTTTAATAGAGTTTTTCGTGAGTAAACTATTCAAGGTTGTGGACGGACGAAAGCAACATGTCAGTGTATATAAAGAAGATTTGTAGACAAAAATGGCAAAAGCAGAAATGAAGGGTGTACGACACGAAGACTTACAAAATGTTGTAATTCCGTGACCGTTCAATGAGCAACTAAGAACTTTTCAATTCCACTTCCATTAGGAACGGAAATTGGATTATGGCGTGAAGTGGCAGAGAGAGAGAGTGGAAGATTCAAACGACGTGACCGAAATGAATCGCTTGTTGCGCTAAAACTCGAAATTGAAAATTTACTTTTTTTCCTCTAAGTTCTAGCGAAACTTTATTTAGTTCCCTTTGAAAGTGAAATCCGTTTAAACACACTTTAGTATCACTAGTCATTTCCCGCTTGCCGGCAATTCTTTTTTCTCCCTATTGTTCGCGAATGTGCATTTTCATGAATTGATGAAAGAAGGCCATTATTCCAGTCGCTAAAACGGTGTTGTGGAAAATTTGTCGAACGGGATCAACTCGAGTTCAATTCGTTTCGTGGCAACCGCCTATAATTCCCTGAATGTCTTTCTTTCTTAGCGCAGCAAAACGAGCTTTTGGAAAACAAAGGAGTTATTTTCTTGTCGTTGCAGGCCATACGTTTCGCTGTGGCCTTTCTATGAATACAATGGGAACTGAGGGCAGGTGGTATTCGGTTTAAAATACCAAGCATTAAATCTCTTGATCACTGGAGAACTGTTTCTAAAACGTCCCGGTGAAAGCGACATTCAAAATCACGATTCTGCACACAAAAAAAAGGATTTTGCCTTTGCATTTAAACGGGTTCTTTTCTTTTTCATCTGTGCGCGTACGCTTTAAAAAAAGTACAACTTTTAAATTAATAATTTACACAAGTATTAAACTCATTATGTGTAAAAGACAACGCGAAAACAAAAAATTGCCCAGCATAAGACAAAAATATAAGGAAGCCAGATTGATCACCTAATAAGTACTCGCACAAAAGTATTTTTAACACAATTATGATTTTGGCGTTTTATTTCAAAGCTGAAAATTCTAGACATTTGTTGGCTGACTTATGAAAGCCACTAAAAGACAACAAATATTAAACTCTCATTATCTGGGTAATGCACAGGAAATGGGGCGAAATCTAATTCTACTCAACGAATAAAAGGAAGCTATTAACTCGATATAACCGACAAGTTTGATGTTTTGAGTTAAAATTCAAGTCCAAATAACAAAGAGCCTTCGCCCACCGTAAGGCTGTTTTACTGACAATTAAATTATGGCAGGAAATAAGGAGTTGTTGGCTTACAAATAACACGTACAGTTTTAACGGGCAAGCGACTTACTTTAGATTAAAACATTAACATTTAATTAGCATGGAAACTCCAGCTTTCACCTATTGAGAAGGTGTTGAAGCCGTGTCTTTGAATCGTGTAAAAGAAATTACGAAGGTACACAAAAGGCAAACAAAAAGCCAGTGTTTGTTCGAAGCCTGCCATGTGATCTACTGCTGGCTCGCGCATTTGTATGCCAAACAAAAGTCATTGAACATGTAAAAATATTTACAAGCCTCGAAAAATCGGAAGCCAAACTGCAAAGCACATTAAGCTTTTACTCAAAATAACTTAACCGGATATTGAGATGAAATTACCCCAACTTTGCTAAAGACTAATTGACGAGGCTTGTAATAAAATATAATCAACATACATACATAACGGCTTTTGAAACAGCTGGAAGAGATCTCAGCCAACGTTTTGAGGAACAGCTCGTCAAAAGAGCGGTCCACATTTTATTCAATAAATAAATTGACCAGCTCATTTGCATTCCAAAAAAAAAAATGGTTTTCTCGTTCGTAACGTTAATAAGGAAAACATTCATTACGCATGCGAACGTGAACAGATGAGAGATTTCAGTCGGAAAATATCTTATCTAAAACGAATGAAATTCGCTTCTTTACCGTCTTAAACCTTGTTTGTTTATCGTTTGTAAGCCATTAAGGATAAATGAATTTCTGATAGTGTGATAAATAAATCAAGAAACCTTCCAGTTATCGGTTGCCATCTTATCTATTACACTTATTACGTTCTTTCGGCGAGCGAGCAGTTTGGGGATTCGCGCGCGCGTGGGCAACTCGAACACACTTACCGCGTGGAGTTTCCAATAAAGTCCGCACGCATTGCAAACAGGATCTCCGTTTTGGTTGCGACGCCACAATGTAGTTTGTGTGGTATGACAATTAGCACATGAAGTCCCAGCTCTGCGGGCAGCCGACTATTCGTAACAAAAAGAAAATGAAGAAAATAATAATAACTTAGAAAAAAAAAGATGAAAACATCAATTTAAATTGTTGTAAACCACTGCAAGATAGTATTAACAGTCTTTTGAATTTCAAGTTGAACGCAGGGGTTCCTTTGCTCAATGAATAGCATTTGAGGGTTCTATTAGAGGCGATGACATGTCAGAGTTTTTTTGGTTTGTCATAATGACAACGTCTGCTCGCAACATTCAAAATTTAAATTAAAATAAAAAGGAATACGAAATATCTTCATGAAAAAAAAAATTTCAAGTCCCCGCTAAACTGAAAAAAATCTCCAAAATTTGAGTTTTTCGTTCACGCAATTGCATGTTTTTTTCCCGTGTCTTGAAGTTATCAATTAATACAGAGAAAGCTTTGAGAATTTTCACACTCTTTTCTGTCAACGAATGTTGGCGCATCAAATGTCGAACTTGAAAATTTAATAGCTTGAAACACCACGATGGGGCTGTAAGGGAAATTTGAATTTTAAAAAAGACAATTAAAGATGAAAAGACGGGAGATGTTAGGCGAGATCTGTCTTAGTTAACAAGCCTACCAAAGGACTCACCAATCTTCTTTTTGGTTTGATAAGAGGTCGACTGGAACCATTCATTTTGTGGTAAAGTCCACAGGCGTTGCACAAATAATGCCCACCACCATCTCTTCGCCAAAGCGGAGTAGAAGTTGCGCCGCAATTCACACATTCGCGCCCATCGGCTGGTTGGAAAGACGAACAACCAAAGATCAGTTGAAGACCAATTTTCCGCGTTTCCGAAGATTCTTCCTTTCTATTCTATCTCGTTGTATGGCAACCACTCGCGATAAAAATTAAAATGAAACGAAAACAATACAAACGCGAGCCTGACTTACATGTTGCGTGTAATGAGCTCGTCTCATACCACACACGGCATCGCGTTTCTTGAAGTTTACTGTTTTCGAAAGGTCAGACTAACCGAAAACATAAATATTTTACAAATACGCATTTTCCTTCACTTGTTTGTTGGCTCTTATGTCTTACAAATAGCTGTTTTGTAATAAAACTCTTCTCGGTCGTTCTAATTTATAAGGAATTCTCCAAACGGCTGAGGAAATGCCTACGTAAACTGTGAAAAAACGTTATAGAAAATTAGAGATTCTTTGGAAGGAAATTCTATGGTTACCGGGTCAGAAATTCGCGGTGGTTACCATTTAAATCTACAGAATACAAAACGTCAAATCGACAAACACAACAACTGATTATCAGTAAGGAGTTTCTGAAAGCAGGAATGCCGCTATAGTTGTACAGTTTCAACAGCGAATTTACCGCAGAGTAATTAGATTTAGTTAGAAGCGTAATTAAGGCTTTCAATTTGAAACAGGCACGAAAAAAAATCCTCCGGAGAGGAAAAAAACCTTCAGCTCCCGCAGATATTGTGGAAGGAAATAACACTAATCTCGCTTGGGAAGTGACATTTTGGAGATAATTTAATTTGGCGATTAGTTTTTTGTTTGCTCGAATTTAGAACCCACTAACCTGAATTTGAACGGCTCTTGGTTCTGTTTCTAGGAAAGTTTCTATTCGCCATTAGCCCGGGCAACCCCGGCAGTGATCCGAAAGAGGAGATATTTAGCTCTGAACCAACGTAATGTGGGAGAGCTGGAGAAGGATAACCCGCAAGCGTTGTCGCATCGGGCCTTGGGGAAACAAGCGGCATTCCGGCTTTCAAACGAGCCTTGTCTTCACTACCGTAGCTGAAAATATCGCTGCCCATGACTCCACTTTCGACTGAATTATCCTTCGGCGGAGTTGGCGGGAAAGGGAACAAGTGTGCCGAGCTGTGAGACAGCGACATGGATCCCGAAACTGCTGAAGGAGGCATCGAAACTGGAACGGGACTCGGTCGATGGCCTTGCTGGAAAGAAGGACACCAAACCGAAGCGGGATTCGGCGTGGAACAACCGTGCGACATCAGACCGGGTGCTGGCTTGCTTTCAATCCACTGGATTGGAGTGTGAAAGTGTGGACGACAAACCTGACCGGGTGGAACGCGAGCTGTTGGCAAGAACACTCGACTACAGCTTCCTTGAGGACCAGACTGGCCTTGCGGATCTTGAAAAGCGGTGGCTCCGTGCGCTGCCATTTGGCACATCGATGGGCGATAGGCTCGACCTCCGGGAGTGTAGGACCAATTTGCTGCGTTTCCCGAACTGTCGAGGTGGTGAAAGAAAACGTCCACTTCGTCGGGTGGTAGAAGTTGGTTGGTTTCAACCAAATTCATGTTGTTTCCTGTACAGTTTGACGCCGTTGGCTGCATTCTCTCGCTGCCGTGTGCGTTTTCGTGTTGCTGGCTTACGGCCGGATGAATCCACCTATGTTCGGGGCTGACAGCTTCCATCTTCAAAGTTGCGAGTCGCGAAAAACCTTCAAGAGAACAGAGGTGTTGCTCAGCGCAAATAAAACACAAAACTGACAGAGCGGCATATATTTAAATGGTTTAATAAGTCCCATAACAATAACTACAGGAAATAATAGGTAAAAGGAATTTCATTGTCATGGCATTATATTCAATGGGAAATTCAACGAGCGGTGCAAGACGTTAAAACGCGCGCGTGCATCACCGAACGGAAGTTCCCATTCACTGTCTCACAAGTAAAATGGAGGTTCCGCAAACTTATCTGATGAATACACTCAGAAATCTGTAGAAGCTATTAAAATAGATATAGAATTCTCCAGGGCTGCTAATACACAAAGGGAGATCTCCAAAGCTGTAGGCAACGATGATAGGGCAGATAAGGCGCTAAAATAAAGTGTGAGACATGAGCTTTGTTAGACTTCCTTCGCGCGTAACTTCACGTGTTCGTGACAAAACGAAGAAAAAAAATTGTGAGATTCACAAAACCCCGCCGTCAGTGCGCACCTAGTGAACAAGCTGTTCTTGACGTGTAGAGGGCCGGTGAGAGCAAGTCTTTTGGTGTTTTGTAAATACCCTCGCTGTTGAGTCTTATGGGATATTCCCCGCAATGCACTGGCTGCGCTGTGGTGTCTGGTTAAATTCAAACAATGTTTGAAAGGTTTTGTAAGCAAACCAGAGCCACTGTCCGCTCCCGCTTGGCTGGCGCCAACAGACCTACTTGCACACACATAAGGAGTGACAGGTCAAACGAGCAGCCAATCAGCGTGCGTGCTGGGTGACATTTTGTTAGATTCTCTTTTCCATTCAAAGCATCATTGGTACACAAATCAAACAATCAATTCTTGAGCTAAAGTGATGTGTCAATCACGCGCTTGGGTTCCATGTAAAGTTTTCAAACAGTAAATTAGCGGCAATTTCATGCGAGTTCTGCTTAATATCTAAACACACGTGACGAGTCCCAAATAGAGGGGGGCGCGAGCTTAGACGGATTTTTGGCAAAGCGCGACCAGGAAACGCGGAGGCGAGAGGTTGTGAACTTCAGACAACAACATTTAGGTTCGTGCCTCCATTACTGAAATACACAACTTTTCAAAGTCAGATTTAAATTAAGATCCCATCCAGAAAGATTCCTTGCTTATCATAGCAAAATCGACCTCTTTGGCTGTATTTGTTATCATTATATGCTTTTCTTACAAGCGATAAATAATATCCTATTTGACGAGAAGAAATTAACGGCTTTGCTGATCCGCATTAGCGACGCTCGAGTGGCTTCCCTCGACGTCTTAAGAAAACATCCCGTTGAGTTTGTTTGCCCAAAGTGGTATTTGATCAAGCAGCGTTTGCCTCCATTCGATGGGCGCATCCGCCATTACAGAGCAAAGAAAAACAACATGGGTGTTTTGCTTTACAACTAATTACGAAAAGCCGCGCTCTGATTGGCTACAGTGTTAAGTTCATTGTCGAGGCAGGTGGAACATGACCGCAAGATAAAAGCGATAACAAAGATAATCTCCTCGCGGACTTTATTGCGTATTTCAAGACTTGTTATCTGTGTAAATGTTTGCTAACGAAAACCTCTTTGCGGATGATAGGAAATAAATGGAACTCTTACTGCACCCTCTGACCGGCTCCCGACAGGCGAGCATCCCTTCCTAGAACGCGTCCACTTTATCGTACATCGGTTGTGACCTTTCGCACAAAGTATGAATAGAATGACAATGTAATTGGTTAGTGTTATCTGAGTTTCAAATTTTCAACAATGTCCCCGATTTGCGTGCGTGGCACAAAATCTTGCAGACAGCAAGACGCTAGTTGGCAGCCTGTTTAAACGAGATCTCGAGATCGAAGTATTTCGCGACCTCCGGAGTTGTGTGGTATGATCAAGGAAACACAAGAAAGTCTTGTTTCAGACCGCTTTTTTAATCGTTCATCGAATTCCTGCCGAGTTTGTATCTAAAATAATGAAAATATTTATGCTTTTATAATCACAAAGCAGCAGAAATTCGTAAACAAGCAATAATCGTAATCGCTATAATCACGGCGATTACCTAGACAGTGCAAAGTTTGAACATGGTGATAAGAACGAATCGATCATGCAATTTACACTCTATGGTGAGAGAGCTCAAAATCTGCAGTGCTTATACCACAAGAATAACGCGCATGAAGTGATATTGAAAACTATAGCCAACAAATACCACGGCTAACGAGTTCAAGTACGTACTGCAAAGAAAATTTTTTAAATGCTGAATCATTAAAATTTTCCTCTGGCGTCCCACCTGCGGCTACAAAAGAAACACATTCAAGACCAAAGACACTGGCCTTGGGATTCCCACGTGCCACGATGAAACGAACAAAAAATCGGACCATGTTAGTTGCGCTTCAGTGAACTCGAGTCATCTTCGCTTAATACGTGATCCTCTTCAACATCTTCAAATAGACTCCACACTTCCTCTGGTATTTTTGCGTTATCAATATTTCAATTATTTTCCATTATAAGTCATAAATTTTTCAAGCCAATACTCTTTAGGATAACAAGAAATAAAGATAACCCCTTTATGAAAAAGAATAATAGTTTTTGAAAGAAATTAGTGTGTTTATTTCAACAAATGGAACACATTCTGCCAGAAAAATAAAACATGTCTTACCGACTGCACGAAACTCAGTTCAGTGCTAAAAAAAGACGAGTTCCCGAAATCTTTTCGTAAAACAAGGCCATTTACAAAAGTGCAAAGACTCTAGCACCTCCAAAATAAGTAAAGTTATTTTATCGTAATTAAGATTGAGAAATTGAATTACTTAGCTGTGCAGAAAGAAATAACTTTTTCATAAATAATGTAATATTCGGCGAGATCCCAGTGCTGCTCTCGCGTGTGCGGTTTGTTCAATTAAACGCAACTTTCACCGAGGAAAATAAAATTTATCAGAGCGGAGCCAGAGCTTGTTCCTTCACTAATATAGAGAAACTGTTTGTTGCACAATCCAAGGAATTAAATTCGCCAACATAACAAGTCTGCAGGAAGTGTGTGTGTTTTACGCGTTTTATACAAGCGGTGCTTTTTGTGGATTTGGCTAGCGCAGACAGTTAGGATACTAAAAAGCATAAAACATTTACCGAGAGGCATCGGCTTCCGAAGGCTGTCTTGCACAGTTCTCCCATATGCAAGGGGGCACAGACTTCCCAAGATGCAGGCCTCTTGGCCAACAGTATTCAAAGCCATGGTGAATTTTCCTTGTTTTATGACTTTAGCGTGCGCATAAAAACTCAGCGCGGTGGACGCGCGCGCTAAGTGTAAGTTACGGTTGCTGGTTAGCTATATCTATCCGTACACATGCTCTAGACTAAATCCCTAAACACACATGCATCACTTTGGTGGAGAGATAAGTGCAGAGAGGAACGGGGTTATCAGTATAATGGTCCGTTTTTCCTTTGTGTACGGTGGCGATGAAATCTTTTGTATAATCGCCAACAACATGCTTGATTGCATTTCTGATTTCTGAAAACACACAACTGTTTATTACGCATTTTGTCCTGTTTTGAGAATTTAATCTTGGAAATCCCTGAGCTTTCAAAGCCCCCGCCCACAACAAAACACCAAAGGAAGGCTCAATTTCGGCGTCGTTGTTTCGCGGGTACTAGATTTCACAAGTCCCGTGAACTGAGGGTGATAATTTGAAAACCTTACAGACAGGAAACTCCGTTTCGCTTTATCAGATCTAGGGGTGCCGTATCTTGCTCACATACTGTGCAAGGTCTTGTACAATATCGCTATATCGCTAAAACAAGTTTAATGTCTACGATCAATTTTATATCTGGAAACCGAACTAGAGGGTTTAAAGTACTCTCGACAGGGCGAACTGATAAAGCTGGAACAGCGATAAACGCGGATTACAGTCCATTAAAGCTGTAACAATTGCAAGGAAGCCTGTTTGGTAACTGAATGACTTAAGGGAGATTTCGAAAAACACTGAACTTGTTCACTCAATCAAAACACGAAGCTTGTTACGAAAAACACGGAAAAACACCGATCCTTTGTTGGAGAAAACAACGACCGTAAAATGATATATTTTCATAGCGCCAAGACAGGTTATAGCTGTGTGTTATATCGATGTTGAATCAGATGAATATCGAATATTCTCGGCAAAGTGGAGTCGTTGAACATGATGGAATTTTTCTATGGATAGCACCATCTGTGAGACAATTACAGTCTACCGCGGTAGGTAACTTATGCTTTCGCTACTTCAACGTTGGAGGGCGAGACAGCTATATTTTTATAATGGAGAGAAAGGTGTGTTTTTTATTTTTGACGAAACACAGGAAGTTCAGTCCAAGGAAATTAGAAATATGCTGACAATATGAAGAGAGTGTTCCTCGACCACACAAATTTGTCAAAAAAGGAAATGATAGAAAATGTGGCAAAACGGTTTCAAAACATATTTAGGAACAATCAATTTAGATGTCATTGCCGTTAAATATCACTGCATCCGCTTTGGGGAAGAAATATTAAGCTGATGATTTAGCAGTTAAAACAGAACAGCTCGTGTTACGTAAAGAACATCACTCAGTGATGGTAAAAAATCATCTTGTTGAAGTTCTTGCGTTGATAATTTGCGCTGCTCGACTGTTAACAGGTACTAAACAGCAACGAGCTTAGTTTTGTACCACACAAGCACAGCCGGGGCGAATGATCCGTGGTTAATTTCATCTAAAACTGTTGAAATCCAGATCACAGCAATAGCAAAAATGAAAGCAGCTTTGCGTTTTTCTGTAGCATTTTTATCTGGTTAAGCCTAGCGTTTAATACCCGAAATAGGATTGGCATAAGAAGTTAGTGGTCTTAGCACGTCAGGAAATTCTTCGTAGTTCTGTTTGGCTTATTACATGATACTGGATTCAGGTTGTGGGATGTATTTTTAGGTTTGCTCAATATCAAAGAAACAATCGATTCCAATGACTTTTAAGCTATATGTTTTCTGTTGTTAAGATAAACCACATTCATTCATGTCTATGATATCCAGTCTGGATGCATATTGAAAATTAAAAATAGATTTTCAAGAACCAAACATGAATGCAATACTTCGCATCGTCTTTACGAGGCGATGTAGGATCGAAAGTTTTTGTTTTCGCTGAAAAAAAGAAACATTCGGCTTGTTTGCTGTTCATCTCTTCCTTGAAACCTAAACTAACAGATCTCGAAATAATGTTCTCACGTAAACATAACTCTTATCTGTACGAAAAAACCAACAAAAGGTTAACCTAACAAAAATCGCGAACAAAAAGCGATAAATCTCTGTTACTGCATTGACACAAGGAAATTTCCATAACAATCAACTAGACGACCAAGCATACTGTGACAACTTATAAAACCGGCAAAGCGTTAAACCCATCAATATTGGGCTGAGTATATCTTACAAAGAATCGTACTAAGAAACTCAGAATCTCTCAGAATGAACGAAGATATTTTGGAAATGATTTCAGCATGGTGTGAACGATTTTCTCCGACTCTTCATGCAAATTTGTACATCTTGTGGGCTTGATTCGGAACCAAAAACTCCGGAAGATGTGTTATCAGTAATAAGCAATTTACTAGTCCTTAGAATTCATCATTTCAATGCGAAGGGGTGAAAATTTACAAATCGGAACGACTTGTGGCGGTCAAGAGGCTACAGTGATTCGAGAAGATTCTTGAAGAGTTTCGTGATCACTATTGACCAGTAATCTACTAAACACTTGAATTTGAGCCACTCTCTATTCTAAACGGCTCTCAGAGAAGAAGGATTACTTTAAGCGAAACGTTTACGGCACGTTAATTTAATTTGGACCTAAATGTCTTAATTTTAAGCGGATTCACCTTGCTTATACCGAACTTGAGAATCTCTTGAACCTTGAACACTGGGCGTCGGGAATAATCAGGACAAGAAGGAAGTCCCTTTGAAAACTGCATCGCCCAGTGTAGAATTTTACTTTGTTGAACATTTATGAAAGCAAATAATGAACTTTGTCCTGTGTATATTTAATTCCCTGAAATTACGATACGTAAATATGAAAGCAGATGTAGCAATTATTATGTTATGGTTAGAACTCGCTACAGTTTAAATTCTCTGTACAAATCTTGCTTGTGTTGCGATTTGAATCAGTTGCGTGAGAAAGTTCATTTGTTCAGTTGCGCGGGACAAAGCTATCAGGAAAAATTGTGTATTAAAGAGAGCATTGTGGATCAATCGATTAAACCTACCAGAAGTTGGATCTTTAGTTAGAGCGCGAGTAGGACTGCTGCAAGGAATAGGACTGAAATCTCAAAGTGTGAAAACGACAGCCAAGTAACAAAGTTTAATCAAAGTGGTTTTACCGCTCAAGAACTTTTCTGTTAATTGAACACACAACAAACCGCCTGAAGACAAAGGGAAGACGTGGCTCATGTCGCCTGAGTATAATATATGTTTCTAAAACCAGTAAGTCTTTTATACTTTAAATTTGCTTAAATTTTAGGGGCGAATGACCCGGAACACTCTCTGCCTTTGTTCTTTGGTTACAACAGTTAATATTTGATAAACGTGCAGCACTTGATCTCACGGACGCTTTCAAGACGATGCATATCGCCTTGACCAGCAAACCCGAACCTTGCTCGAGGAAGCGTTTCAGCTCGACGCGAATGTGCGGGGGAAGCCTTCAGAGGCTCGACTGTCATGTCACGTCCATCTAGTTGAAGTAGCCGTGTGAAATAACATTTTTGGCTCTAATGGGAAAAATTCTTCGGAGGTCAGAGTGGCGACAGAGAGTCGGTTGGCGGTATCTTTGATTTCTCAACACTGCGATGTCGACCCTTCAACATCGCAGTTTGCGCAAAGCGTTATCCCAGTGCCAAGAGCCAGACGTTTATTTACCCAGCGCGAACACAACCCAAAACAATTTCTCAGCAATTTGCTACAATCGCAACCCGGAGAGTGGTTAGAATGCTCGCCAAACGAGATAACAAGGATAGTGGTTTGCAGCCGGAAATGCCATTGAGCGCTCGATATAGCAAGACACGTTCCCCTCTGATAGATACACCCGCCTTCCACAGAGCCTCACGTCACCCAAAGCCTTGCTCCAACTTATCAATCATTCTATCTAAAATCGATAATTGCATAATTATCACTTTTTGGATCTACCCTCGATACTGAATGATGTGAATTTATACCTACCAAAAATAGGCTCGATTCTCTACGTATTGGAGCTAACCGGTTCAAAACAAACGCTGAACGCTCGCGCTGTAAATGTGTATTTTTTTGTTTTCCTCTCTCTTCTCCGGTCCCTCGAATCGAATAGCGCCTCTGCTCAGACCACATGGAGTCAGCAATTGCTCTGGTTTGTAACCTAAAATTTATTGCCAACCTAGCACGCTAAATAATTTATAGAGTGTCGTCTGTTCGCATTTCCCACCCTGCTGGTTTAGAACTCAATAACTCGGTGATTTGATGTGAGCGACTGTTTATTCAAAGGAGGCTTTGGATAAATATTTCTCAATATTTGAACAAACCTTTGCTGATATGATTGTCAGAAGTGCGAACATTTCCCTCCCCCTTCATTCGCAGAAGTTACGAAATTAACGAAAAGCAAAACTTGTTTGGCGCGATCTTTGTTAGGCTAAAGACGATCACTCCTCTTATTCAACGATTCTGTCGAGGCATTAATTTTTCATGCCTTTGACCGTCCGGCCTCATTTCGCTCCTAATTGAATCTTCGTAAACGCATTTTAGGTTTTTTATCAAGACAGAGTGCTTGCTGTCAAAATCGCACTGGTCTTTGGTCAGTTCGTTCAATCATGTTCTCGTATAATGGCTTTGCGACAGGAAGGGAGTCCCTGTATCAATAGCTAATGATTATGCGACTCATAAACAACGGCCTAAGTAACTTGTAGCAAATGGTAACAGATAATTGCTCAATCGAAATCGAAACATCCCACTGCTAAGTTTAGTACAACAAGTCTAATATCGAACGACACGAAGCTCGCGTTTGGCACTCGACAAAACCGCGAAGACTTCGAGCAATTAGCCAGGCGGTTTTGGCAATTTTAGAACGAAGCATCTGCGGCCATAGGCGAGGGCAGAAAAGCTGTCGGTACAGATTTAATGAAAATAGAGGTAATTTTATAATGGCACAGCCTTTGTCCTGTGCGTGCTAATCTATGCATAAGTGATGAAGCAAGCCATCAAGTTCCCTCGCACTTCTAATGGTTTGATAATAGGCTTTTCGCAAGTTTTGTATTGTACACAGCTGCTCCTCGCTCTCGAAAATTTAGTGCTTGCAGATAATATTTTTTCCCGCTGATATAATTTAGCAAAAGAGTGCCGTGAAAACCCGCCACTCAACACAGGGTCGTACAAACTACATAAGCTTGCTATCTATTTGAGTTTGAAAAATCAACCAAAGAACGGAACTCTGATATTGGATTATCGACAGTACTTAGCGATAAGGAGGGTGCGTTTTATTAATATTCAGTGAGAGTGATGTGTAGGTATTTACTTGAAATCAGTTTGTTGTTTCGTTGAGCGAAGCTTGCAGCCTTATCGAGATAAACTCATCAACCTCCCGTAGCGATTGCAGAGATACAGCAATTTTCATTGATCTGTGTGATTAAACGGAGTCAAAATCTATCTTTCAGCGCTACAGGGAGCTTGTTCGTTGAAATTAGTGTATACAGAAGCTGACTGCAGCGATTACTTCGGCCGCGCTTCACTGCTGGCAAAACCAGAGACCTTTTGCCTCCTTCGGAACTAAAGAAATCGCTGGAGTGAAGCATTTGCCAAAAAACTCTTGCTGGCCTGCGCCTCAAACTACGGCAAGGAACAGAAGGTAATCCGATTAGCTTTCCTCAAGTAAAAACAAAAGCTACTCACCTCGTTGGCGATTTATTTGTTCAACGAGCTCCGGCGCTTACACTGACTTTTTCTGCTTCAGAAAGGTACACTTTTGAATCCCGGGCTTGAGTTACATGCTATTTATATGACTTTTGGGCTTCGGCGCCAATTGGGCGCCAAACGAACCGGTCTAATTCACTGCTTTGTCTAACGTGCACATGCTTTGCAGTGCCGACTTTACAAGCACGCAAGATGTAGCTGAGATTTCAGCGAAAATCTACCGATTTATTTCCTGCATCGCTTCAAAATCAACCGGGTTACTGATGCGAGTTGCTTCGAATACCTCACAAGACGATTCGACTACTCGAGTGTGACGGATTTGTGAGAGTCATATCCGCGAGGCCGGAGCGTTGGCGCCGAGTCCGTGTATTGCTCTGTGGTCTGATTGAATCCATTTGTTAAGCAAGGCAGGGCTAAATAAGCGCTAGGCACTCCTACCCACCAGCTCTCTGCAGATTAGGAAGAATCGCCGTGAAACAAGCGATAAAATTCACACTTTAACCTTCCCTAAAGCGTTACTGGTTACATGGCCCCGGACTGCCCCGATTACCAACGGAAATCGAAATTGTTCACGCTGACATTACTTGAGGGGTGGGTAAGTGAGACACGCAACCAGAGGAAACCCAGAATTTAGCGTCAAATAACAAAAAACCTAGACCTATTAATTTTTGGTTTAGCAGGAGTTGACAGAATTCAGGTTTTCAGGGATATTGATCCGGTGGCGACGTGTTATATCAGCCATTTATATTTCTCTTAAATCGATCTTCTCATCATCCTAGACTAGAGTGTGCATTTTTTAATTCGCGAATTTCGCGCTTTCATTCGAGAAGAACAGAAATTAAAATTATCCAAAACATTGACCACTCTGCGAGAAATGTCCTCTGTGGCGCAAATTTGATTGAAAAATGCTGTTGAAATTTAATTACAAAACACAAAAACCCTGTTTTCACAAATAATCGAGATATAAAACCCGCAAACAAGACATTTTTAACACGAAAAAGGATTCAAAGACAAGATCTTTTTAGCCTCCGATAATTTCCGAAGTCTGAGCAATGATTTATTTTGCAAACCTTTCTAAAAACTTGAAAACAGGTCAAGTCTGAAACAAAGGTTTGCCATGACCGCCCTAAATGACGTTTTTCTTTCTTGACCAGAATAAACTGATGGACACACTAATTAGAAATGAATTGTCATTTTTCCAAGCAAATTCTCCTACCCATCTGGCTCGACCGGAGCCACTAATCCTGTTTCGGTACACAAATTCGCCCACCTACGGTAGCTAAATAAAAAAAAATTACCTCGATAAAAGCCAGGACAATAACAAATTAATGAGCCTATACGAAGTTTGTAAACACCTAGTTTGACACAAAAATCTACAGCAACCATGCTTACGACATCTGGAGGGCCAAACTACCAAACGTCTTCATACCCAACTCAAATTTTCTATTTATTTACTCGCCGGCTTTCTTCCTTTTCCACAAACGCTGCGCAAGTAACGGGATCCCTCGGTTTTGACATTGATATGTTGTATATTAGAAATTGTTTGAATTTCTGCCTTCTCCACCAAGACGTATGACGCCAATGGGTTATTTGGTGAATTTCATACTTCACTTCTGTTGTTGCTGTAGATCTAGAGGCGGGGTTTTGTAGGCAGCTAGAAAGTTCTAATTCAAATCCACGCACGAATGCAAGGGCACGTTTCCAAAACTTTTAGACAAAACTGGCACTTCAGTTTTTGGCAGATTTTGAATTAAAGCATTTATTCAACCCTTTGAGTCTTCGAAATTAAATTTCTTTTCTTCATTCTTTTGAAATCCCTCTCTGTAAAATAGAATTTCTCGCAGTTCACCCGAAGGTCTCGCAGTTCTTGTTCTAATTACGAGCTCCCAGTTCTTCTACTAATTACACCGTCAAATGATTCTTTACTCTCGTCAAATCTTATGATAAAAAGTAACCAAAATCAACGACAATATCTCGCTTTGGTTTCATCCTGTGAAGCTAAACACGCAAACAGTCGTTTGGTACAATTCTATTCAAATTCCAAAATGACCCTGAAAACAAATCACCCAATGCATATTGCGATAACTCTTGGCTTTCATAAATTATTAAATTTGAAAATCTGTTAAGATTTACTCGGCCTCTGGTTGTGCATTGCGCTTTATATATATTTTGCTTCGTTGTATAGGTACTTCGATTGTCCATGTAAAATGTTTTGCAATTCGCAACAGTAAACATTTATTTGCAGCATTTTGCGGGAAGATAAAGTGGAGGAAGAAATTACTTAACCACGCATTTCCTATTTTTGCGCCTCCTTAAAGCTTAAACGTAGCCTTTCCCGTCCCATAACCCAGGCGCTCTTTGCTGGCTCCATAAAACTGTGTTTAAACCCAACCAAGCGACAAAAATTTCACGATTTTGGTGTTCATTACTTTAAAATAACAAGCTAGATCTTAAAGAGCGCCTTTAAGGTTTATCTCAGATTTTGTAGGCAGATATTTAGGCTTAAGTTTCATAACAGGAATTTAGAATCTCACCTCAGGAAAGATTAGAAGCTTTTGTGAATAATTTGGTTTATCTTTGATGTGATGGCTCCGACTTCTCTGGGTATACAAAATTCAAGTGTTTGCGTTTACAAGTTTAATAAGGTGAAAGGTGTCAAAAAAATTTGATTTGTGGAAAAAGACCCGAAAGGTCACCCCTCCTGCAAAGGAAAAATTCCAAACAAGAACCTATACGACAAGCTGCTTTGTCCTAGTAAACGTTACAAAATGCAAAGAAGTCTCTCCAACCGTCGACATTAATGATTAAGAAAATGTACAAATTCACTCACCGATGTAGCCAAAAGAAGCGCCCGCAGATCAAGCAAAAACTCGAAATTCTATTTCGATATTTCTGTCACAGTGACTCAATTTTAAAACAGAGATTCGATTAACTGGAGGAAATTGAAACATTCGGCGTATATTTATAAAACATATTAACCACACAGTATAATGGACCTGTTTTACTATGCATGACCTGTCGACCAATCTCGCGCGCGCGTTGTTGTGGCGCTAGCAACCCACCCACGTGACCAACTAAGCCTTCAAGGGCAGATGTGTCGCATCAGGCTTGAGTTTTAAAAGATTCTGGTTTTTTCCTTTTCAAAGAAAAATAAAAGAGGTATTGATCTAAATTAGTCGGGAATTAAATAGTCCTTTTAAAACATTTACGAATACAGCTATAAAGTGCGCAAAATGACGAATAATTTGGATTTATTTTGACGTGAGTGCGAATGCATTCAGCGGTTTGCGTGTCGGCAAAATTTTGCGTGTTCGAACTACAGTTACTACTTAGTGCTGTTTAGCGTCGAATTTCATAGGCTGTGAACGACCTTTGTCGGAACAATAAACTTAAGCCAACCTTGGCAACAAATCTCTTACCTTCGTAAACTGTTGCAACGATGGGCCAACCCCAAAAATTCGCGGCAACGCGAGATTCATTCTTCCTCGATCCTCCTCGGTTTTTCTTTCTTTTTAGTGAAGAAATCAGAGCTAACGAAGTTGTAGTTTGCTAGAATAGTTAACTACTTTAAGACTGGTGTTAGCTAATGGAGATTTAAAGATATTTTCATTAATTTATCGAATCGGGGATTATGAATCACTGTTGATTCTTGTTTTGCTGTACACTCGTCGTGGGCATTTAATGGCGTAAAATAAGGGAGTTATTTCTGGCCAAAACCAGATCTGTTGTCGGTTTAGTCACAAGCTACTTACAATATCCTCAATTTATGCAGTATTCTCTGTAAAACCCTTTTAATAACAAGGAGCGAATGATGGCCTTAAAAAATACACATTATAAATAAGAATTATAACCTCAACCTATATCTAATGAACCGCTCGATTTGTATGCTTAATATCTATGAATTTATGGAGCAAAATTAAGACAAACTGTCTGTAAAATGTTCTCAGGAAATTCCAGAATTGTTACACAATTAATAATAGTTTTAATGCAAGAGTTTCAATTTCATAAAATGGATTAAACTTCTCACAATATCCTGCTCTATTTCGCCGGACATCGCCAGTTTGTCTCCGCGCCCTTTCGAATTAAACCGGTAAAAGTAAATTCCGATAAAGGAGGTTGGAATGTATTTTTAAAGTGTATAAAACATCATTGAAAGTCCATCCCTCCTTGATATTTAACTGCGAGGAGTTTGCTTGATAGGATGGGCTTAAATAGATAAAAATATCCAAGGAAAATGCCTTGGAATGAAGGAGAGGTTGATTGTGTTTGAAGCAAGTCGAAGTTCTTGAAACACAGCGTGCATGCATGATTTTTTTCAATTTAAATAACTCTTTAAGAGGATCAGATAGAGATATATAAAACCTCGAAACATAATCCGTTGGGCTACTCAAATCTGATCAATGTATATAAAACACGAAAAAGGTTAACAAGTGAGGTTTAATTGCGAGATAAAAACTATTTTTACATGAAGCTTTGTCAAGGACCATTCTAAAACATCACGATATGTACATGTTCGGGTTTTTATTTCCCATGAATATCGTGTATGGGGTAGATAAAGCTCGTAACGGAGCTTATAAAAGGCTGCCAAATATTTTTTTTGCCAAGAAAGAATTGTGAAAACCAGTCTGTTTAACACAACACAAATCTAGTTTTTCTTGGCGCACGTGTGAAATGCGGGAGTAAAGATCAAACTCGTGATGAAGTTTTAAACTACAAAAAAAAAAAAGCCCAAGAGTTCCGCATGTGTCAATTATTTATCACGACCACACTTTAGAAAAAAACCTATCTTGGGAAATATATATCACCAAAGATGGCTTCAAGAAATATTTAATCAGCATGTACATATTTCATTTAAGGTGCTATATCAAATGAATCGACAGTTTCTTCTCTAAATTCATGTCTCTTTTTTTATCGATAAGAGGCATAATATTAAGTTCATATTTCAGTGTGAAAATATATATCATAATTTGTTCACTTCTCCAACTAACAACGGACGAAACAACGAAGAGATCGTGCCAGAATTTTCGAAATCACCCTTGGTCTGTTGGTTGGAGTTCAATGACATTTGCCTGACTACAATCTTTAGCATCGATAGCTGCGAACATGAGATGCCCAACATTTATTTCATCGGCTAACATTCAACACGGATAAGAAAAAAGACGTGAAGAGTTTTTAAATTATCCCACCTTTTGACCGTTTGGTTCCGTCGTCAGAGGAATGGATTTCTGCCGTTTAGCCGTTTATTTCTGCTGCTAAGCGGGATGTGTTAACAGTTTGGCTCTCCAACGTTCTCAGAAGATCGCTTGTTTTGATCGGGAAGCTTTTTAAAAACTTTATTTGGGGAAGTTGTTTTTAAACCTCTAGTGCTTCTCGGTTATGTTAATAATCAGGCCATATCAGTCCTTTTTCAGATGATCTTTAATTTGTTTATTTCTATCGCGGGGCGCGGCGACGTGCATGTTTCGACTTTGGGCTGAAATTAAAACTTTCACAGGAAGAAAAGGGTAGCTTTCGCTTTTCCTTTTCATCGCGTTAATTTCTAATGAGAAAGAAATGAGTTGAATACATAAATATTAGTGCAAAAAATAGCTAGACAAAGTGCGCTGATTTGAGTTGAATCAACGCGATTTTCATTTTCAATATTAATACGAAATGCTTTACCCTGTCAACAGCGAGGCAATCTTATTGTTGAAGTGATAACGATCAAAACATACATATTTCATGGAGGAAATACATTTCAAAAACCCTGCCAAGACTTAGATTTCTGAATGTGATACGTTTTGTTTTGGCTTGTTAGGGGCAGCTTTGCATAAACAATTCGACCACCATATTCCCCGACTTCCGGAGTCGGTGGCACTATATGACCTGCAATGGGGTTCTGCCTCGTAAGTGCTTTGCTATCGTGCCATCTTTTATCTCCTTTACCTAAAGTTTTCATTTCAAGAGGAGATGAGAATTGAGAAATCTAATATCGCGTTTGTTTCCTGTTTTCTTAACTTTTTTCTCTTAATCCGATGTTGAAAACTTCACTTCAATACGAACAGTATTTTTTAATGACGGACAAACCCATTGAAATGATGCGCTTTCTTGGGAAATGGGTGGCAAAAATTAGAAATTCTCAATGAACCGATCCATTTAATGATTAGAACATTAATCACTTCCTTAAAAACGTTTTCAAAAAATCAAAACGTCCTTACTTGTCAGCGACAGAAATCTTATCAGACTCGACCTAACATTCGACATTAAGAATATTGAAAGCAAACTTGGGCGTCCGCTCCTTGGAGCCCCAAACGTTTTATCTCCGTTTTGATTTCAATGATATTTAAATTCATCTATTTTTTTTTCCTTAAGAAGGAGAAGCTATGTATAGATTTCGTTTGGAGTGATTTAAGTGAATTCTAGAGAGTCATGAGAATAATTTATCCAGTTTGTTTGTAACTAAAATGTCTTCGAAATTTATATCTCGGCCAAGGCTGATCAGCACGTTATATCTAACTTAAAATGTCTCCCTTGACAGATTTTATTTCGTAATCTCGATCACGATAACTCAGAATATCTCAGTGTTTGAAAGAATCCTTTGCAGCGAAGCGAGAACGCGATCAGTTGTATTGTGTACTTTTATGACCTTTGCGTGAGAGTCTGTGCACTGTTTTGCGATATGCGTCACCTTGACGTGGCAAACCGCGGGAAAACGTGAAATCACGCACAAACGTGCACGAAGCACTAAAGAGACAAACGTACAAGTTCTGTATTTATCAAAATATTCTATTCAGATTTTTCTGTCTTCTTTTTAAAAATAAATAAAACGCGGTAAAAACACACATTTACAAACTTAACAAAACGTGCTGAGTTCCCGCATCACCTTAAGAGCACTTTTTTTCATGACGATCTAATCAATTTTCGTCGTTCGCGTGCTGTTTGGTAAATCCCTCATCGACCTCAATTTTTAATCATTTTTTTTATATTCCCCGAGTACTGAGGGCCTAAACTAGATTGTAATTAAAGTCACATTCCCTGATAGATAGCAAAAACCCAGCTCTACCACAGATGAGTTGCTGAAGAACAGCTTTTTTTTTTTTTGAGCCGTGGTAGTTTGGGCAACGACATGACAGAAACTCGGGAAAGAATTTTCAAAATGGAGAAGCTTTCATTAACGTGGTCACACATCGGGAGTTGTATCGTATAAACCCGCAGGCCGATCTTTGAACAAGTCACACTTTAAGAAGCATCCACAGATTCACAAGTTGGACTCCACTCTGTACAACATAATGAACAGTTTTACTGTCAAGAATGAGCTGCTGATTTGCGTTCACTTGAATGGTCGACCAGGCTTTCAAGATTCATCTACAGACTCAAGAGTTCGAACCACCTTGTCACTTACATAGTGATAAGCAGCACCACAGGAGCTCTGTATTTTAATTAACCAAGTGGTCACCCCTTGGAATGAACTTAGTTCTGGTTAGAGACATGTTATAACGAAGAATTTAAGGCTTAAAAAACTGGACTTCTTTGCTTAATTAATAGAAAGGATAAAGCTAAAGCTCTCTACCACTGCCTATATTTACAAAATGAAAGGAATAAAATACTGAATGAAAACAACGTTTATTTTATCAAGAATTTAGACGTGTTATTTCCTTCAGCTTTTCCCCCAGACCAGACTGTATTTGAAGTCTAGTCTTCGCCCCACTCCCGCACTAAAACACTTGGAAATCGAGCCTCCCCGCATTTGCAAAAATTATTCTCTTTTTTTGTTGTAATCTGCTGTCATCTTGATCAGTATTTACTTACATCTGAACTTTGAATCAAAGCAGGGAAAAAATATTTACTTTGCCAAGTTGCTCGTGACAAAACATGTTCGATATAAACAGAAAATTAAAAAGCAATTTATTGAAAAAGCAATATATTTTTTCTACTAATATATACTTATTGACGACTCGAAAACAAATGTTAAAAAAATAAAACCAGGTGTATCGTTGTTGTTGTTCGTCTTTATCTGTTTGTCTTTCAACTCGGTGAAACCTTCTCCGATTTTTAGCGGGGTGATAAAATCTCTCTAACCGCAACTAGGAAGAAAAAAGTCTGGGAGAGTTCCCCTAGGGGGGGGGGGGGGGTCAGTTCCCCTGGGAATTTTGGATGAGACTGTAAGAATAATAAAAGTCCAACAAGGTCCCCCACTGGAATTCTAGGCGGGTCTTAAACTAAGAAAAATCGTTGGAGGTTTTCCTCCGAGAGAGCTTTCATAACAATTTCACGTGGAAAAGTAAGAAAAAAAAACCCTTCAAGATTCTCCTAGGAATTTTAGGAGGAGCTGTTAGTAGAATAATTACCACGGTGAGCTCCCCTAGTGGAGGGTCCCCTGGGGATTTTCAGTTGGACCGATAGGAAGAAGAATATTCCGCGAGAATTTCCCTGGGAGAGGGTGGGGCTGCGAGAAGAATAAATATCACTGAAGGCTCCCCTAGGAAAGGACCGGGTTTTTTCTTTAGTGCAACACGGAAATAGGATTGTACGCTATTTTTTTGGTTTTATTTCCCGAATCTATACCTACACCCTTAAACTCATTGAAACCTGTCGAAATCCCTTTACAAGTAAATATTGAAAAAGTTGATCCCTTTACAGGTCAAAATGGCAAAAATAGTATACCTAATTTGACCGAAATGGTCAAAATCTAGACTTTATGCAAAAGAATGTGCAACCTTTGGAGCTGAAGTCCACGAAAAAGGATTTCCAAAAACTCAATGTATGAAGTCAGTCAGCAAACTATGATTTGAAACCCTTCAGAAACAAGTCAGAATGCAAAACTTGAACGGCAAAAATTGGGGCTGAACTCCACACAAGCCGAAGTTCTGTACAGTAATCAACAGATGATTCCAGGGTCGGGAGTTTCGAAGTCCCAGCTCAAAAGTTTCAGTGATAGCTTATCTTACAGTTTGCTCATCTATACAACACTGATTTTACAATAGCGAATTCAAATTTAAAGGGTAACGTGTTGGAAAGCATTGAAAAAATACCGTCGTCTGAAAGAGTTAAAACAATTAGTCTAGTCGAACCTCTCTCCTTCGTGGAGGCCTCTTTCGCGCTCAGCACGAGCGGACACAGACAAGGGACAAGAGAGAGTGAAATAAC
Organism: Pavona decussata; assembly: GCF_977016875.1. NCBI lineage: Eukaryota > Metazoa > Cnidaria > Anthozoa > Scleractinia > Agariciidae > Pavona > Pavona decussata. Next base: position 2,270,195 of record NW_028145448.1, on the reverse strand, counting down.
GAGGAGTGCAGGGGACGATTGTTATTCCCATTTCCGCATTTTCGCTCGTTTTTTATGAAGGAGCCTCTGCGGAAAAGAGAGTAGAAGAACCAAAGATTGATGACCTCTTAGTGCGATAACCTAGTGTAAAAAAAGAAAGAAGAAGAAGACTTAGAATTAAACAGAAGTCTCCGACGAAACGGTACAAGAATAACGATGCAAAGAGCTGTTATGGCGGGAAGACGCGAAAAAAACGAGTTTGGAGCACGGCGGAATTAACCTCCTCTCCAGGCGTCAAGAAAATAGGACTGCAAAAACAAAACAAAACGGAGCGGCCTGCACCATTTCCAACGTCTTACATGGTTGGTTGAGATGATAACTTGAAGAAAGAACAACAGAACAATGCTTCCATGCCAACCCCCCAAAAAAGCAGCCGCAGGTTATCAGGGTCCAGTGAAAATAGAGCTTTTTGAAAGGTACAGATCCACTGAACAAAACAGGGGTTTGGGACTTACAGTCCCGCAACACCTTGTGCGTCACGTTCGACTGAAGAGGCATGCCCGCGGGACGAGGTGAACCAGTTACATTCACGTGTTAGTCAGTTAAGATATGGTTGAGTCATCGAGATTTTTTTATCGACATGGAAATTCTCGTCACTGTTCTCGATAATTTTCTTATGGGACAATTTGAGAGAATCTGTTAAAGCACCAAGATATTTTATCACTGGCTGTCGTTTCGTTTATTCACATGGCTGATTATGTACGGAGAAATATTCGTCGCTATTGGAGTTTAAAGGTTTAAGCGAGTCTTAGAGTGCTTTCCATTTGTTAGAACTGGTCCGTAAATGGAGTGTACCAATTTGAAGGATTGATTCTTCGAGTTCTTCAAATTCTGAGAGTAGTGTGGGCAATTTTGAAGCAATTCCAAAAAGCTTGGTGCATTCCGGTTTCGAAATGACTGAATTGATCGGCCGGTTCTGACAGATGAAAACGTCTTTAGAGTGCTTTCCATTTGCTAGACCTGGCCCGTCAGACCACCCAGTCTGTACTGAATTGAATGGGTCATTTTGAAGCGATTGGACTGCAAAATCTTGAAACATGATCACTCCGAAACTGGTATGTGCTATTTTGAAAAAATTCGAAGGAATACCCTTAAACTTATCCTTCCAATTGGTGCATTCCGTTTACGAACTAATCGGTGTGACCAGCCAGTTAAGACAAATGGAAGGCGCCATAAACTGCGATTTTTGTAGATATCTCTCGCGTTCTTTAGGAACTTAAAGGGGACGTATCATGGGGTTTTTTGGTATCTTTTGTTAAAAATGATGAAATAAGAGCTTCAATCAGCTGCCAAATAATTCTAGAATGACCAGAGGAAAGAAATCAACTCAATTCTTGACAGGAACGACTCGTGATCTGTTCTAGCGCGTTTTGGAAACAAAAATGCGAGAACTTGAAAAACATTAGCCTAACATTTTTCAAGTTTCAATCCATACCGACCTACTCTGTCTCTGGCCAGAGGCACTAATCTACAGTTTTATTGCACTGGAGTGATAATTTATACGTTGACAACGTTTTTTGTTAATGACAGCAAATTTGCGTGATACTTCCTTTTTAATTCCATGTGCTAAATAGTCAAAACAAAAAAGTTGTTTTGGCGACGCCCCAGTGTTTTTAGGTCCTTCGTGACAAGCCGCATGGGAAAAACCTGCTAATACCAAAACGTTAAGTCACTATTTATATTTTCCTATTTCATCTTCTCACGCTGTCATTGAAATTTTTCTGAGGTGGTCCAAGGTTACACGGGCTTTTGATGATCTCCAGTTGATCCCATTGTGAAAGATCTCGTGGAATTAAAAACTTTCGGCGAGGTGATCAAAACTATCCCAGTTTCTAGTCAAAACAGAAATCCATACTGAACCCACGCTCAAATATTTTGAACACTAGATACCCGCCTGTGGTTTTAAAAGGAACCATTGTAAATAGGTTTTAATTTCAAACCGATACATTGAGTAGGAGGGCATTAAATAGGATACCGGCAAAATAAATTCGGAAAGGTGGGAACGGTAACAACGTAAAACGTTGCGGCAACGGTATAAATAACTATACTAAATACATGTTCTTCATAACACGATTAACATATTAATTAACAAGCTATGATGCTTTCATTTTCCGTTTATTGAATACACCGAGTGTTCACCAAGAATTAACCCTGAAAATCAAGAGTGCTAAATTAACCGTCCATAACCCAAATTTCGATCAGCTTCAATTTGGAAAACGTGAAGAACCAAAATAGCTGCCAGATCTATGCATGTTGAGCACGTGGATGGCAACACTTACGTCATTACATAAATTGTTTATCAGTTAGAAAGAAGAAGAAGAAGAAGAAGAAGAAGAAGAAGAAGAAGAAGAAGAAGAAGAAGAAGAAGAAGAAGAAGAAGACATTTTGTTTATAAATAAATAAAGAATTCCGAGCCTTGATTATATCTTCCCCGTATTAGAGTGTACTCTAAAGAGACGTTTGAAGTCATCTTTTAGTAATGGTGTACTTGGATGGAAACGGAACATGTTTTATCCCTAACCCTACCCTAACCCTAACCCTATATAGGGTCTTATCGTTTTGTTCAGAGATGTAAACTTAATGGTAAAAAGACATTGCTTGACCGTGACAGTATACAAGACCTATAGTCAACAAAATTTGAGGATATGAGAGTTCCAAACTGCGACAGCGAATGAGAGTCGCTCGACCGGTTGACTGGGATGCGAGGAAGTGACAGGATAGGCGGTCATCATTCAAATAGTTTTGACAGATCCAGAGTACAGTAAGGGCGCGTGAAACGGTCGATGGGAGCTGGTTACAGTGATGATCGTTAGGCAGACAACGACAGAGATAAGATTGTCAACTCTACTGAATTCCAATCTGGCTGAAATTGCCGTGCACGAGAGTTGGTGTGCAACTTCATCAGTAAGTTCACATTATTAAACTGGTTGGGAGTACATGGAAGTCAACGACTGGAGCCCATTAGATTCCGTGTTCAAACAAAGCGAGTACTTGGCTGAGTGGAACCCGATCTCGAGCGCAAGGATGAAAACAGCGCACCATTCAATTCGAGAGCTAGCAACGAAAAAACACTAAACGGTCTGTACTCCAATTTGACTGAACAAATTTTAAACTCAGTTGAGAAGGCCATGATCCCTGATAAAATGTCATGCATGAAATATTTTTGAGTCAGTTCCATCGCCCAGGTCAGTCGGATAAAGAGAATTTAAATACAAGGGAAGGCCGAACATTTCTAACAAGTACCTTACAAGTAGCTTTCAGCCTAAAATGTGTTCAAACAGGAGCCCATGGCCGGGCTCCTTGTTTGAAGATGGGTCGTCATTAAGTGTTAAAGTGGTACCGTCGCGGAGGTTTTGCTTTATGTTGTTTAAAATTAAACTGCTCAAACATTTTACTAAGAACTTTTATTCTAACAGGAAATTACTCTTACAGCACAAGGATAAAACTATGAATTGAAGAGTAAACCGTCATCAGCTTTTAGCCATTTTTTCAAAATACTCAAAAGGAACTTGAAAAACTTGGCCAATTTTTTCAAGTTGCAATCCATTTCCATCCTAGCCATCCACAGCCAAAGATGAATGCTAAAAAAGTTTCTTTGCACTAGTAGGATTATTGTTAACAAAACTGAAACATTTTTGGCACGTTTACAATCATACAAATACGTTTTTTTTTTTTTTGGCTATTCAAAGTGACACTAAGAATAAGTGACACTGGCCCTTTAAGAGGCAATGTATACAAAATATATTCAACTTGGAGACACCTGAGGAAGGTTAACACACAATGAAAACAGAAACTTTCCCTTTTATCAAACATTAGGTAGGTAATTACGCAAGCCTTAAAGAGTGCACGGTGAGCCGGTTTAGACCCCATCCACACGTGGACGGAGACCGTAGCTAAAAGCGAAACTAACGGAACAGTTTGCGTTTTTAAACGAAAACGCTTCCATGTTTTGACAAGGCCTTAATATTAGGACCTATCCACACACGGTCGGGGAAAAATACGAGAAGAAAAGTTTGCCGGTTTATAAATAAAAGCACTTTTATGTTTGACAACTCCTCTTATGAGCCCATCCACACACGGATGGAGGAATAAAACGGAAAGAGAAGTTTGGGTTTACAAGAGAAAGCGTTTCCATGTTAACAAGACCTTGACTTCGGTGAGACTGATATTTCTCAGTGTCGTTTGATATCAACGAAACGTTTCAATATAGCATGCGCATGTTAAGAATTGAAAAAGACAGCGCGCGAAACCACTTTAAACACAAGGAATTCTCTTGGCAAATAAGTTCATGGATATATAATTCCGCTTCCTCTAAAAACATTGTGCACAAGTGTTTCCTCGGGAAAACGCGTTCATGAACCAGCTGTTTTCCGGTTTTAGTTCAGCCACTTCAGCCTCGGTCGAGTCGTCGAAAACACTGTGCGAATCCGGCTTTCAATGCGAAAAACCTGTGCGGTGTAGTATGACAACATCTCCTGTTTGACTAATGTGCGATTTTTCTCCTCTATCTGTCTCTATGGCAAAACATTTGTACAGAGAGGAAAAGTCAAACGCTTAATCCTGTTGAGAGTTCAACGTTTGAAGAGAACATTTTCGATTTTGACAAGTTTACGGCCAGTGCTACTGGTCTTAAGTTCTGATCAGTTACGTAACAAGCCGAGAAGAGGCAGGAAATAGCCCAAATATATATTAATCTTGCTAACAGTTGCTCTAAAAATGTTGTTTTTTAACTCTGACATGCAACAAGTGGTTCTCTATAAATGCGCATCATTCAACCGACGCACTTTTAATCCCCCCCCCCCCCCACCCCAAGCCTCCGCCTCCCTTGCGTAACTACACACTAAATACCTCTCAGAAAATTCTTTGTTCTAACGCTCTCACTTACTTCTGTTGTTAACTTGCATTTCAGCTAGTTATATTATGTCGCATCGTAATTTTTTCTTTTCGTCGTTCCTGCTTTTGAAAGTCTTGGTGTATTTATCTTTTCGCTCCTACCCGACTCGATTAACTTCGCTACTTTCGGGTGTGAATGGGAACTGTACTGAACACCTTTTGTTCATATTGTAATAAATGATGATAAAATTACTGACTCTTTACGCTCAAACACTTCCTGGATTATCTACTGTACGTGATGGCTTTCCCGCGCAGGCTCCGTTAAGTCGCGCAGTTGTTTGTCTTCTTTCACCGTTTTACATCACAGTGAGATAATTATCGTGCGTTCAGTTCAAAAATATTCTTTTGAACAACCGCATATGCACCCAATAAAAAAAATGTTCCATAATCCATTCAAGATGTCATAACGTTTTGTAGATAGGAACGCAAAAGAGTATTAATTAACCAATTCATCAAACTACAAATGTCTGAGTTGCTTCTAAGCGGTGAGAACCGGCTTAAACCAAGTCATCTCTTTGTTACCACATTTCATAAGGTTCGAACATTCTTTGACAAACTTCTTCCTACTGGCATTTTTGAGCGGAAGATGTATTAAAAATTTAGTTCAAAATTTCATTTTAAAAATTTGGCTAAAAAAAGTTAGATGTCATCTCCAAACTCAACACTTTTTTAAACCACATTCAGGGACTTGAGGCCGCTCACCTTATGGGAGGCAAAGTGCGCGGGAAAGTTTAGGAAAAGATCCGCGCCTGAATCTCACTGACTACATACAAAATTAGCACAAAGATTATTTCTGACCATAAAACGGAGCTGTTCCGCAGAAACGTTGTCCCTTAGACATGGCAGAAGTGAAGAACTTGAACTACATTCCCCAGAAACTCCTCAGTGTATTCGGCAATGTCTGTAGACCTGTAAACTGAGTCAATTCGGTAATAGGTCTCTGCCGCCGCAGCTGGGTTCGTACACCTGGTTGGTAACAGTAGGAACATTTCGAACATCTATTATTTGTCAAAGAATTGACTGGCAGATGAACGACGCTGCTGTAGAATTAATAATATGGAGCCTGAAATAGCCTGTTTCTCATACATTCTTACATAACCGCACAATTGAGCAATACCTAAAGGCCTTTCAGGGGTAACCAACAGGAATATTAAAGCAAATACTTCGACTTTCGTATCCTGTGTTCAGTTCCAGGTCGCTTTGTGGTCTTTAAAAAGTATCTTTGTGTCGGCTGACACAGTTTCATCTGTTCGGATTCAGCTTAGCTGAAAATTTAAGTCGCAGAAAGTTTTAGGAAACCCAATCATACTCCCCGAACTTTCAAGTTGCCTTTGGCATTCCGAGAATGCTAGCTGGCTTTTTGCCCCTTAAAATTGTAAGGCGACATCTCCCCAAAGAAACTCGAGTTTTTCTTCTAAACTAAATCAGACTTTCTGAGGCGGGCTAAGGCTTTCCCAAAACATGGATATTCAACCGAAACATGGGATTGTCGAGGACCCCTGGCTTGTATCAATCCACCGTGCCGAAATTGCGAAAGACGGCGACGTGTACATTTACCCATAATTTCTAGCGCACGAAAATCCTAAAAACGCTCATAACAGACAGAAAAGTCACTCTAAAAACTTCAAACCTAGCAACACAATGTTATTAGCACAGGAAAGCATTTCTCACAAATATGGCTTTGCACGTGCCTACTGGCTGTGTTAGGCTCGCAAGGAGTTGTGGTAAGATTTATACGGCCGCCATCTTTTACCGCGTACGGTGGAGAATGAGCTTCAGTTCCCGAGGGACCATTTTATAAATCCCGTTTTGTTTCTTCACGAGAGAGATCCAACTGTGGGCATTGAAAACGTTTTAACTGTTCTATCTAAAAGACAGTGTGTCTGCCTACGGCTCGGACCCTACAACTCCCCGGACATTTATCAATATAATACAAGGAATACTTTTAAGGTAAATAACTGGTTAATATATACTTTCGCTGGCTTTTTTGAGATTTAATTTAATTTTGGAATAAATGTGGTGAAATATTTTAAGCCTCGTGAATAAATGACACAGGCATACTCGGAAATAAATCCGAGTGCTCCTATCAGGAGTCGATCATAAGACCTTCGATTACTAGTTCGGATGCTCTACCACTGAGCTACAGGAGACTCATGGGAGCTAAGACCATTAAACTAGGTTCATGGGACAGCCATCCTACATACTGCTAGGATTGGAATGTCATGTGTGGCATATGCGCAATGGAATAAATTTTAACCGCCGGTTACACGCATTTGCTTAGGATTCTGATTGGTTCATTGCGCTGTTTATGCCTGTTATGATTGGTCAGCGTATTATCTTGGCTTTGGTGTTACGAAACGCAACTGAAAACCTCTCCATCTTAAACTTCTGCTTCTGTTTAATTGCCCCATTGGATTTTTTTTGTGCTATTTATAACACGAAGCAAAGGGGAACAAGAGATAAGTTAAAGGAGTTCTAATCTTCGATTACAATTCAAATTAAAATTGAACTGTAAAGAAATCATAAGCCCCCGAAAAGTTCTTTGCAGCCAGCCAGCACCGACCATCCGAGAATGCTATTGAGAAAAGTCCACACGATTGTGTACATTTTTAACCGTACATATCATTAGGAATTTATCTGCGAATTCAAAAATTAGATCGTCAAAATCAAAACAAAACTGAGTGACTGGAACTTCAGTCAGGTAGTAAATGGTGTCGAAAGTTTGGTTTTAGATTTCCGACACACAATATGTGTTTACTGGTACTCATGTTTGGAGTCACAACCGTCCGAGAAAACATGAAATGTCTTAACTTTTAAAAAGGGTTTACTTTGTTTCTTCAATGTGTACTCTCAGCTGTTGCCTCGCCAGTCTGTACATTAACAAATAATCATTTTAATGCTTTCATGTGTTCTTTGTGTGGAGACTGGAGAAGAAGCTGAAATGGTTTCAGCTGGTAGGCGTTTGACCCACGCAAACGAAGGAGGAAATTGGAATCAGATACGTTTAAGCGAAAAAAAGAGAAGAAATAAATAGAATTCCGTCCATCATTTATCTATGGCCAGACGTAGAAGTAACAGGATAATTTTATTATATTTATTTCTTTTTTTCTTCCTCCCTTCCTTCCTTCCTTTCTTCCTGCCTTCCTTCCTTCTTTCTTTCTTTCTTTTTTTCTTTCTTTATTGACAATTGTCTGTAATTAGTTACATGTTTGGTCTTAGGTTATACGGAGGGGCCTGATGCCAAACTCTTTTCACCTTTTATGGAGTACCGGTGGGTGTACAAAGACAAATATACAAAAACAGCGTAATGTAACGTAATCCAGTGTGAAAGTGCAATGTTCATAATTCTTATAGCGTAGAATGGTTTGTTGTATACTACTTAAGAGTTTGTGCGTATCCCAATCTTTTGACAAATAATGTATTCAAAACTGACTTTTTTAACGCCTTCAAATAGTTATTCGTTTATGTATGTCCTTAACACCGCCTGCCTAGATTAGCTCGCTATTTCGAGTCGGTGTTCATTTGTAAGTAACGTTTAAAAAACTTAATAAAACTTGAAAAACTTCACTTTCCTATCGTATCCTCCCAGGACATCCACGGCAATATTTATTTGTTGCACTCTGAAACCCTCATTCCTTTCCGTCAGTTCCCTCCTCACCGTTCTGTATTTCTCTGTCTTGCGGGTGTCGGTTTCGCACCTATTTCTCCAGCTTAGACACGCCATTTCTACAACATTGATCACTTTCTCCCTTCTATCAGTGACAACAAGGTCTGGCCTGTTACCCTTCTCCTCCAGGCATCTATCCGTAGAGATAGTGCAATCCCATAGTATTTCCACATCAGCATTGTTGTAATTGCTGTGAGGCTCCTGTCTAAGGAGTAACTCGTTCTCTCTAAACTTATAGGTTATTAGTAATTCACTCAGAACCCATTTTATTTTTGGTGGGCTCAATTCCTGTCGGGGACTAAGAGTTTTTCTTTGTCTCATCCTCGTATCAGTCAGTACTAATACTACATCACACCTAATTTTAAAAAATTACCAGACCGTTTCGACATGACTGGCTTGGCAGTATGCAGAACGCGTGTCACATATGAACCTAGTAAATGATCACCGCTAGTTCGCTTATAACCAGTCTCTCTGTAGCACAATCGATAGAACATCCGACTGTGTACGGGAGGTTGTGGGTTCAACTGCCGTCGGGGATTAGGGAACTTAACCAACGACGTTGGCAACGGCAACGAAAACGTCACTTAGAAATATAACTTCGCGTTACTTCGATCAGCTACTTCGCGATTATTCCAATTCGTTCAACTTGTACGGTATGGGCGAGGTGTCCTGGAACCAAATTGATAGAAACGGCCGTCAAGTAAGGAAGAAGAATGAAAAATTCACCGTCGTGTACTCACATGCTCCACAAATCTAATGTACAAAAACATATAACGCTCGTGCAGAGCGATTGCTTTTTTGTTTTGTGACGCTCTCGTTGCCGTCGTCAGCGAGTTTTAAAAAACCCATACGCAGTTTGCGGCGGCCTTTTTAACGATACATTACTTTAGTATAGGAGCTGATAAACTTGAATTGTGGCGGCTTTGAGCGCGTTGTGGGCGCTTCATGGCTCAGTTTTGTTCGAGAAAAGAAAATAGCATTAGGACAAGGGTGTGGTCGCCGCGCTCATCGCATTTAACAAGGTAACCTTAGTTGTTCAGTGATCAGGAAACATTTCGCATCGCTTTTGAGTCCTCTTGTGTCAACGTCCCTTGTTTCGGTCTTTTCTTCGGGAATGATTTTTCAAGCAAAAAGCAACAATAATGGCTGATCTCAAAGTTATTGCTTTTAGATCACGATAGTCCCCAAACAATCGGTTAAAGATTTGCTGACCTTCATGTCATTACCGCGAGTAACATGTTCACACCAAAACAACAAAGAATACAGGTTGTTTTTATTACGTGAATGCATGTTTAATTCTGCACGAGAAAAAACTTTTAACATTTCGCTAATACTGCATTTACGAGAAGGTTTTCAACTGAAGAAACAGCCAACGCGAAGCTCGAGGAAAAGACGAAGGTAGAGCGCAAGCGCGGCGTTAACAATCGCTGAACGTAAGTACAATGTCAATATATTAACTGTCTATATCGTTCATAACGTCCGAGGAGTTGAAGCTCATGCTAATTAAAATAACTAATTATAAACAGAACAACAACGGCAAAACTGGAACAACAACAAAGTTTGAGACTAAACTGATATAACTGTAACAGGTGCAATGTCTGCTCCAGTAGACTTGTCCTTCTAAAGAAAAATTGACCTGTTGTATGTACAAAAAAGCTATTGAATGCGCGCTGGTACTGATTGTCAGAAGTGGAGTGTATATATGATGTAGTCAAAGGTCATTAGTGGAAGACCAAGTCCGAATTGTGCCAGAATGGAGTGAGGTGTTGACGAACAGACCTTCTAAGGGGGTTGACAGCCGATTCACAAGGTGCCTCAGAGGGAACGGAGCTGTCCGAGGATGACGTTGGAGCACAGGTTGTAGGGATGATGACAGCGGGTACAGGAGGCTGGTATAGGTTCAAACAACGGGAGTAAGACGGGGTATGGCTCACATTGTGGAGGCTGAGTACCCACCAGTGAAGGTGCAGGGATGGTAGAAGGTCTTGGAGTTGAAACAATGGGAGCAGCCTCATCATCAGAATTCATAATAGAGGGCAAGTGTTGGCCGTGGATGGAGCCAAGAGGGGACTGCGCCAGGACAGCTAGTGGGAGGCACTGGGTAGCATTCGGACATAGGCACAGTGTAAACTTTGCTGCAGAACTGTGATCTGGTGAGCCTCGTTGATTCCTATCACAAGGTACTTGTCACGAACTTTCAATTTGTCCTTGTCGCCTTTTAAGAAAATCAAGTCACCAATAGAGACAACTGTTGTGGAGGCTTTGCTGTATCCATGAGCCATAGCTTTGGCACTGGGTGTGTGGTTTAGTTGTTGGGATGTATGTTGACTGAGGTAGACTACAGGTAACTGTTCACCAGTCATTTGGTCACGTTAAGTCCACACCTACTCAAGAAAATTAAGGCATGGGTCTCTAGTTATTTACCGAAAAAACGAGGGGGTGGTCTATCTTCTGAAGATTTAGGCGTACCATCATGAGACTTAAGCGGCATAATATGGTTGCAAATGTCAACATATTGACATACAAGACGTATGTAAATTAGGTCACGTGACCTGTTACAGCAGCAACATTCCAGAAAACTTTTGAGCAAAACTGGCACCACTTTTTATTGCCTCCAGGAGGCTGCCTATAGTTTTCTAACTTTGCAGTTATAAGGCACTTCATTTCTGTACCCGGGCCTTTTTAAAAATTCTCTCAGTTTTAAAAATAAACGGATAATTTCAGTTTGAAGGGACTGGGAACTAGTGAAACTAGCCGTTAATTTTCAAAATTAAAGGAGTTTTTAAAAGGCCCGGGCACAGAAATGAAGTGCCTAATGCTCGCAAAGTTTTAAAAGTACGGGCAGCCTCCAGAATACAATAAAACGTGGTGCCATCTTTGCTGGAAAGTTTTCATGAATGTTGCGGCCGAAACAGGTCACGTGACCTAATTTACATACATCGTGCATGTCAATGTGATGACATTTAGAAGCATATTACGCTTCTGAAGTCTCACGATGTTCTGGTTAAATCTTCAGAAGATAGACCAACCCCTTGTTTTTTCCAGTAAATAACTAGAGACCCATGCCTTAATTTTCTTGAGTAGTAGATAGGCAAACGCGCCGGATGCGGGAATCCATGTTGGCTGTTGCCAAGTCAAGAGTGACTGAAGACATTGGTTCTCCTTCAGAAGACAAACTTGCTTGTAAGACGTACCAGAAATTTTAAACAAAATAAATGTATAAAGTGTTCAAGAATCTGTATTTTTGCACTACTGGGTTAATCTAAAATGGCCGTTTATTTCTTTGTGCATCTTCTACCAGCAAGACCACCACCATCACCAACACCAACGGCGTTGGCATTATTAGAAATGTCAAAGATATAAGGTACCATCACGCTGATAATCCCCACTCGAGGAAACTATGGATGCAGTTGCATTCTCCGTATTGAACTGGAACTACGTTGTACACGAGGGTTAAGCGGAGGAATCTCGTCGCATGCAAATTTATCTGTTTCAAAATATTGTCCATCAAGCTCCTCTATATATTGCAAGCTGCAGATCCAGTTGAATACCGAGAATACGAATACTGTTTATTGACCTAAGGTGTGGTCGGTAAGTAGTTAAATATATGGCGAGCTGTAAAGTTCGGTGATTACACTGCGACATGTTTGAGCAGTACACTGCTAAAGCTGATGATACAACTTCCAAAAGTACCCTCCCTCATTCTGTAATAACCTCTCAGGACGATCGAACTCCACAACTTTTCCATTGTCTAAGACTAACACCCGGTCATAGTCCATGATGGTGTTCACTCGATGAGCTATTGTAAAAACCGTGCAATCTTGAAATTTCAATCGAATTGTCTCTTGAATAAGCTGATCTGTTTTGTAGTCGAGGTTCGCGGTAGCCTCGTCCAGGATCATTATTCTGTTCTTTTGTAGCAAGGCGCGCGCCAGACAAATAAGCTGCTTCTCTCCCACGCTGAAATTCGCTCCTCCTTCTTTGATTTCTTCGTACAATTGTTTTGGCAGCTTTTCTACCAGCGCCATCAAGCTGGCCTCTTCTAGCGCAGTCCAGATTTCCTGGTCACGGTGCTTTTCAAATGGGTCGAGATTCATCCGCAATGACCCGTTGAAAAGGATGGGATCCTGGGTAATGACAGACATTACACCACGTGCTCTCTGGAGGTTGATCCCAGTGATCTTGACGTCATCGACAATGACGTCACCGGATGGTTCTGGCATGCGGAAGAGCGCTGAAACCAGTGAGGACTTCCCTGCTCCAGTGCGCCCAGCAATACCTACTTTCTCACGCGGATTGGCCGTTAAATTCAGGTCTTTCAGAACTTCAAGGCCACCTTTGTAGTATACTAGTCCCAGATTCAGGAGTTTTACTAATCCTCGGTCTGGCCAGTCTGTGGGAGGCTGGGACTGATTCTGGTACCCAGGCTCTGATTGGATTCTCGTGTATGTGAGGACGCGTTCGGCTGATGTCATGTAGCTTTCCATCTCGGAAAACTGCTGGACACCATACTGCGACACATCCACGGTGAGTTGAAGTGTGTAGACAAGGGAAAGAGCCGTGACGCCTGAAGCAAAACACATAAGTTAGAGCTTTGTGGTTTTAGTATTACAAAATGTTGGAGCCCATGGTAGCTATATGCTCGGACAAGTGTGTTGAAATAGATGGAGAGCTTCTGATTAATCAGCAGCCGAATCCGGCCCACGAAATTTTGGTTTGTTTCGGTCGAATATCTGTCCGGAAAGACATAACCCACCTTTGAAATTCGGATTAAATTATGAGGAAAAACAACCGTCTTCTTTCGCTAAAGGTCAGCTAAAATTTTCGCAACAACGAAACACTAATCGCTTTTGTTTTCGGAGGGGAAATTACATTGTTAAACGTGCGAAAAAGAGGCTAGCTTCAGAACATTTTCGAAAGGCCAAGAGACGCTCGTGAATTTAGAGGATAAGATTCTGTCCTCTAAACGTCTCAACAATTCAAATTTTCAGCTAAAGAATACGAACACTCGAGATTAAACTGTGTTAGCTTACACAAATTTACCTTTTAAAAAACCATAAAAATATTGTAGGAACGAAGGAAACAACATTTTTACCTGATTTTAACCATTTTGATGTTCCCGTTAAGCCCTCCCGAGAAGGTTGTTTTAACTCAGTTTTACTCTGATGAGCTCTGTTTCAACTGCAAAGCCTTCCTTCCTTATTGTTTTTACAACATTTTTAAACATATCAATCTTTAATCTCGTACCCGGAGTCCTCAGGCTCCTTGGTCAGCGGTTGGTCGTCAGGAGAGTCTCTGATCTCCAGTCTCTCCTGGCGACCAACTGCTGACCAAAGATCCTGGGGACTCTGGGTACGAGATTGATCAATCCTGGATTGTTTTGTTCGGGGTACTTATTTAAAATAACAAAACATCTCATTCACCTGGTCCAGATTGCGCTGCTATTGCTATAAATGCCACAGCTGCAGTGAATGTAACGCTAAGCATGTCCAGACGAATTTGCAACCATCTGGGAGCTGCATGGATCATGAAACATGCTTCTATGTGTACATCTTGGCGCCTGTAGGAAAAAAGAGAAAAAATGTTGCAACCACCCTCGAAAGTCTAATTTTTCTGGTACAGTAAAATAAATGGGAATTTCATTGGCACATCCACAGAGCGGCCGTTCGTCCAGTGTTTCCACATCCAATTGGAATTTGGAAATGTTGGTTTTTATGGAGGGAGGAAAACCGGAGTACCTGCAAAAAAACCCTCGGAGCAGGGACGAGAACCAACAACAAACCCACACATGACACCGAGTCCGGAAATCGAACCCGACCACATTGGTGGAAAACGGGCGCCCTCACCACTGCTCCATAAAAGCGTTCTGTGAAGCCTTAATTAAACAGCTGCGAAGGGAAGTAGACAGGCCCACTACTAAAGATATTGTTTGCTTATCCTTTCATGTTAATAAAAATCGCAAACAGTTAGTACTCAATCATGATAAAAAATTAAAGGATGGGCGCTTCTTATTAAAAATTCGATGGCGTCTCTATATTATTTGCTTCCTAAAAGTGTCATTTGCTGTAGCAATGACTGTCAGTGGTGCCTTCCATTTGTCAGGGCTGGCCGGTCAGGCTTGTTGGTCCGAAAATGGAGTGTACCAATTTAAAGAACTGCTTCCTCGAAGTCTTCGAAATGGCGCATTCTGAGAGTAATGAAGCAATTTAAAAGAAGTGGCATACGAACTGTCGTGAAAATTGGTGCACTCCATCTGCGAAATGATTAAACTGGCCGGTCATAGTTTCTCACCATACCGTGGGGAAGTTGAAAGCTCGCGCGTCTCTAAAAAATAAAATAATTTGGAATCCTGATTGATTAACAGTTTGCGATTTTTAGAAAGGGGCTATGACTCAAACCTGTAAAGTTCCTCAAGAAACCTTGTCTCCTTCTTATACGCCCGAATGGATGCCAAACCCGCCAAGGTATCGGAGAAGTGAGAGAACACAGGGCTTCTATTCAGTGCTTCCAATCGCCTCACTTCCCGGAAAGTCTTGTTGTAGAGTCGACCAATCACAAAAAACACTATCAAAAGAGGAACGACAGCCAATATGATCCAAGGATTAAGGGCGCTCGTGAAGATCACCGTTCCTGCACAGAGCAAGAACAGCTGCAAGGTGTCCACAAACACGTAGGGTAGGAACTCATCTAAGATTGCCACGTCTCCAGAGAAGCGGTTCATTATTCTGCCAACGGGGTTGGTATCGTAAAACAAGACCGGGGCTTTTAATATGGCTATCGTCATTTTGTCGTACAGCTGCTTAGAGGAATTGACCAGGGTTTCAAACAGAAGTACTGCCCTTGCAATGAAGAGAACTAAAGTTGTGCTAACCAGTCCTCCATAAATGTAAAAGTTACGGCTGTCATCTCTCTTTTCCGAGGGGAGTTTGGACATTTGAAGTAACCACCAGTCCGGAGCAATCAGAGAACCTGTTACCATAGCAAAGGTAAAAAATACAAACTACCAATCGGTCAAAAAATTAAAAAAATCTGGCGTACAAACCAAATAAGAAACAAAACAAATGAATGAAAAATGATTGCCCGTTTTTACAATACTATGTTCAAAATTTAAAGAAAATACGTTCCAAAGGTGCGCGCCAAAAATAATCCAAAATTTGTCCCAACTCGATTATCGTTAAAGGAGTCTATTTTTACAGTAGAGTGGGAGCAACGCTCTTGTTCTTTCTCAACCGAAAAAAGGTCGCGAAATTCTGCAGCGTAGGTTAGAAATTACAGGATAGCCATGCATCGCTTCCCAAGCAGAATTAGCGGATAGTAGTAACAAAATGAATACGATAAGTATTTACCTTGGACTAAAGTGAAAAATATCGCGAAAAGTAGCAATAATTTGGCAGATATCCCGGCTCGAAGATAATCCCAGTATGATCTCCAGTTGACGACGCCTGTTACGCGGTCTTCCTCAGCAGTTTCCAGGCAATACGCGTCTTCTCCACCCGAAACCACATTAGTTTCTTTTGCACCGTATAAGGAATGTACTTCACCTAGATCTTTCCTCTTTCGCATCCAATCCCCTAACACCACAGAGTCAAATTTCTTCAAGTCTTCATAATTGCCTTTATTCAATAAAATCGATCCTTCCTTCATTAAGACAATGCTTTTCGCATTCTTCAAATACTGCAGACTGTGGGTGACAACGACTCGAAGCTTCGTGGAAAGCACTCCATTTAAACATTGTTCAAAGATGTGCTTCCCAACTTTAGCATCAACCGCACTCAGTGGATCATCTAGCAAATAAATATCTGCATTAGAATAAACCGCGCGTGCTAAACCAATACGAGCACGCTGGCCT
Organism: Pavona decussata; assembly: GCF_977016875.1. NCBI lineage: Eukaryota > Metazoa > Cnidaria > Anthozoa > Scleractinia > Agariciidae > Pavona > Pavona decussata. Next base: position 2,253,747 of record NW_028145448.1, on the reverse strand, counting down.
CCACTTAACACAATGCCGCGTTCTCCAATCAAGGTGGCGTGTCCATCGGGGAATGCTTGTATGTCCTTAAGAAGTGCGCATGATTCAATGACCATGTTGTATCTGCGTATATCAAGTGGTTGTCCAAATAAAATGTTTTCTTGCACGGTGCCAGAGAATACCCATGGTTGCTGGGCAACGTAGGCGATTTTGCCACAACTGGACACGTGACCATCATCGACCGTGAGCTCCCCTAAAAGGGTGAGAAGTAGAGATGTTTTACCAGCACCAACAGGGCCGGTGACAAACACCATTTCACCATCGTTCATTGCCAAAGAGAAGGAATTCAAAGTTGGAGGTTTACGGTTACCGGTCCAGCTGCAAACGGCATTTTTCATTGAAATGTGTACTTTCCTTCCGTTTTTGCAATTTCTTTTGTTTTCAGCCTGTTCCATATCAAGCGGATCCTTGTCAAGAAAATGTCCTTTATCTTCGTTGTCAAAGAAGGACTCTTTGAGTCGTTTCTTTATACTGCAGTCGAAGCTTTCTAGAAAGAGCTGAATGCGTCGAATGGAAGTCGAGAATTCTCCTACAGATATGGCAGACTGTGCAATGTGCCAGCACACCGAAACCCGTATCGTGCCATAAAGAGAAAGAATCATGAAAATGTTATAAGGGGTTAGCTCAGTTCCACTGCCTGACAATGTCAAAAGCGAAGTCAGCACTGTGGCGGGAAGAGACGAGTACATGAGTGCTGAGAATATGGCAAGAAGCGCGCTTTTGAATCGAACCAGTCGAATTTCGTTCCTGTATCAGAAAGAAAGAAAAAGAAAACATAAGCAAAGCTAGTGTCTACGAGACGATGGAGGGGTTGGGTTAGACATCTGGAATTGTCACAGGATGTTGAAGAGTTTGGAGGAAGAAATTTCCCTTCAACTTTCTTGGGATAGTTGTTTTCTGTTCTTTTTGCAAAAAATCCGTGTTTATGCACAGTTATAATCAGGAGCGTAGCTTAGTGCTGAGAAAAATCTAAGGTCCGCTTTTTTATGGGGCGGAATGAGAGGGAGAAGAGTGGTAAATTCTACACTCGCGGCCCAACCCACGATAGAATTACGTCCCCCACAAAAAATTACTAGTTATACGTCCATCTGGAATCGCAGGATTCATTAGTTTTGTTTTCCTTTGTTGAGTGTAATCAATCCTTTCGATGCCATGCATGAACCTCTAGTTGGCGCGCCGACTGGGAGACAAATATTTAAAACGAAATTACCGTCTGGTCTGTAGCACTCTTTCCCTGAAGAGCCACTCCCAGGCGTTCAATTTTACAGCACGGATTCCCAAGATGACGTTGTTCATTAATCGAAGACGATTGTCCGTTATATCGGCAATTCTGAAGCGCAGTTTGGCACAAGCCGCTCCGATGGCTCCATAGAGAAAAGCAAGCGATACCAGGAACAACAAACCAGCCAGTGCCTTCCACCCAAACAGGTATACGATTAGACATGATATTCCACTTGTTTCGAACAAAGTGCGCAGCATAGAACAAACGGAATACATGAACATGTCAAATCGTTGGAGATCGCTAGAGATAAGGTTCATCACACGACCGCTGGAAATGTGTGATAACTGTGATTGGGTGAAACCTAGAATCTATTCAAGAGATAAACATAAAATGTTTGTTCAATGATTTAAGACACATTAAAAGATGACTTAGTATATACAAAATACATTACTAGAAAGACATTAAGCTTGCGTATTTTGCGGTCAGAATAATACTCTGTCCTAAATGGAAAAAGAAAGACAATGGCAAACGATTTTCTGTTTTCGTTCCGTGCTATTGCACTAATAACAACCAATCGCAGCTTTGAAGAATTTACGATCAACTATGCTTCATAAAAACTCAAGTTATTGTTATAACCAATATAGTAAACACCCACATTTAAGAATCTACTTTTTTTCAAGGTCAGCCTGAATAAGTCTTCATATATTTATTATAAGGTTCTTATATAACAAGTGATTAAAATGGCGAATTTCAGCCTGCAGGTACTTAATCCACTTGTTCTTTTATGCGGCTCTTTACTGTACTAACATAACTTGTAGTAGTATTTGATATTTGAAGTGAGTGGGCTCATTGAACCTTCCAGGGGCTTCTGTCCTCGTCGGCATAGCTCTCATACCTTTAGGATTTTTCATAGACAAACAAGCTTCTACATTAGAGCAAAGAAACAGTTGAGCTAAAGCAGCCAAAGTGTAGTAACCCTGCTAAACCAGACATTATTTTTGACACTATTTCGATTTTATTTTTTCCATTTTATTAATTCCACCACACGCGTTACAAAAAAGCAAAATATGAGCGAGGAAGCCTTCGGAGAAACCATAGGGCTTATAGAATAAGGCTTCCTCGTTGTAGTGCTGTTATATATAATGTTTAAAGACTATGAGACGGTTGATACAATTACAGTTGAGAGAATCATAAAACGAATAGACAGAAAACGATCAATAAACATCTGAACAAAAACATAAATAAATAACATGTAATGTTAAAAATGATAATAACATTAAGTATTTGCTATAGATGCATTTTTGAGGCTAGACTTAAAGGAGGAAAGTTACAATTGTGTTCCAGATACCTTTCTATATGTCATTCCAACCACGGCCGATTTCCACCTCAGAGGAATTGTGTAGACCTTAAATGCATACTGATCTGCAGCCAATACACGAAGAAGGGAACTCAGGCAGATCCCTGCAGCATAACCATAAGCACGAACGTGGTCACGTGATGGTTTTAGTAGTTCTGCTAACAACAGACTCAAAAACACGGGCTGTAGAACATTTCCTAGACCACTCAGCAACGCTAATAAACACACAAGCGCGTAGTCACTCCACGAGTACAGCTGTAGCAATGCTGAAAACAATCGGCGTCCACCAAAACAGGGCCACCAAGATAACAGCTCGCGTGGGAAGCCTGCGCGTGTATTTGGTTTATGATTAGTAATTCTCTCGTCCCATAGCTGCAGTAGTCTTTCAGTCGCTTCTTTACATTTGTCGTCTTCAATCAACGGAAACAAGTCTGTATTCTCGAGAGGACGCTTGTTTCCCGTGGAAAATATCTCGTTTAGCCACCAGTATGAAAGAATGGAGAAGATGCCGGCCTCCGTCCGAGGATTTTTTCTATCTCCCTCAGTGTTTATTTTTTCGTAGTCGACCATCGCAACTTAATATATGAAAAAAGAAAGAACTGAAAAAAACAAATTAAGAAGGTTGTCGTCTTTGTGTGAAATAAAGCAATGAGAATAAGATTATTGCAGTATACAATATCAATATTTAATAAAAACTTAACATTTGTGCGATGCAACTCCAGCCGGATTTAATCGGCTTAGCGACCATGATATATGAGCCATTGTTCCATGCCCGAAAAATAGCGACCATTAAATTGTCTTCTGGTTGTTTTTGCAAAACGAAATCAGCAAGATCTAGCAATATTTCTTGAATTGTTTTTAATAAAACAATTATTCTACTCGCGCTTGTTGGATATGAGATGATGATAGCCAACTCGACGCTATATGCCTCGTTGGCTATCATCTCATATCCAACGCGCGCTCGTGGAACAATTGTTACTTGAAGGCCCAATTGAGACGCCGAACTTTTCATGAGACGAAATTACAGCGGTTACCAATAACACGCGACCTACGGCATACAAAAGAGTCGGATAAAGTTGCGTTTTGGTGGACGTTAATCAAAGAAACTGAGCCGTTGAAATTATTTTGAATTCTGACAAGATTCCAAAGTAACCCTGCAAGAAACTAAGAATTTTACCTCGCTAAGAGAGGGTAAACTTAATTTAAATTCATTTTCCAGCCAGATCAAGCACTTTTGAATTAAAAATTTTGATTTTCACTGCACGTGATAATTTGCTCACTTGCACGCATCGCTGATTTAATTGTCAGGTGTGGCGATTTCAAATGTGTAATAAAAATATACGGCTTCGTCTAAACAAAGCGCATTTTTTAGATAACCTGTCTTGGAAAGCAACTTTCATAAAGTTTACCATCCGTCAGCGGATAAAACTGTCAATTTCTTGGTTCTGTTGCCTTGAAATGTTCTCAGAATTCAAAACAATTTCAACGGCTTTTCTTTGATTGACGTCCACCAAAACGCAACTTTATCGGAGTCTTTTGAAGGCGTTAGGTCGCATGTTACTGGTAACCGCTGTAAGTACATGAAAAGTCGGTAAGGGTAAAAGGAGGAAAGAGTTTGTGGAATGGTATGTGGAATGGCGTGCGGAATGGCATAATTATGCGAAATACGATTTACGCGGGGAATAAATTAACTGAAGGGCGCATCCTGTTTTCGCGCCAATTTTGTAAGAGCAGCAGTTTTTTCGATGTTGCGGACTCTTGCTAAATATTAACAACGATTCGAGGATTTGATCGTCTGATTGTTGATTTGGAAGAAGTGAGGGTAAAGAAAGCGATGAAAACTGTTTATAGTTTTCGCATTCAAGGAACTATGAGTAAATCCGTAGTAAATTAAATTTCATGTACACTTTACTCCATGCGACTTCGGTTGACAAAAATAACGTGGCAGCGTGAAGTCTTCTCAGGACAAAAATTGATCCTTTACCGAGGGCAAATAATAAACATTTTTTTCTTTTTTTTTTTCAAACCCTCGGTAAAAGATCAATTCTCATACCCTGTATGCTCGATGATTCATTTATCATGAGCGGGAAAATGAACAACAATTTGACCAAAACGCATTTGTGATAAGACTAGTTTCACAACCTTTCACATAACCAGTGTCGATAATTAGACACCATACTTGTGCATCTGCTTTTTTGCTCCAGGGCTTTTTCGCTTTTAAATCTCATTTTTGGTTGGGCCGTCTAGCACTGAAAGACCTTAATTAAAGACGGATATGTTTAGTTCGATAACGCGTAACTGAACAATAGCTACCTGAATCGCCGTATTGAATAGCTAGATAGCTAGCTCAGCAGCTCAACAGTGACTTGCGTACTCGTCGCTCGACGAAAATGTAAGGTGAGAAAAAGTAGAACATATTTTCCCCATGAGTTGCACAAATTGTAACCGTCAAAGAGTCTGATAAAATGACCGAGTTAAAATTTAAAATTTCTCACATAATAGTTTTGGCCTTGGACTGATGTTATTTCTCCAGTCTGGTGTTGTTTTTTGTCTAGGCTACTCGCTGCCACGTTCTTTTTGTCAACTAGAAATTTAATTTTTTCTTAGTTCCTTAAATGCAAAACTTCAACGATTTCTTCACTCTCACTTCCTAACCAGCGATCAGACATGTTCTATCCTAGGCGTATATTTTCTAATCCTCGATCTGTTGTTTGGTTGTTTAATAGTCCGCAACATCGAAAAAACTGCTGCTCTTATAAAATAGGCCTCATCACGGCTTTCGACGCCATTTTGACGGGTAGGCAAATAGGCTTTAAATAACAGTGTTTGTATGGAAATCCGATGTGAAATAATTTTCATAAAACATCGCTTCTGAAAAATTCATGAATTGGAAACTTTTGGCACTAGGAAAAGGATTTTAAGAACAAAATTGGAGGGATGTAGCTGTGACAGAAAGCTTCCAGTCGTGTTTTGAACTTTCCATACATTTCCCTGTATTTTTTCCCGCGGACTATTTTTAGTAGCAGTTCACGGCTGCTTCGCTATACGGACAAATGTATGGAAAGTTCAAAACACGACTGGACGCTTTCTGTCACAGCTACATCCCTCCAATTCTGTGCTTAAAATCCTTTTTTTTTTAGTGCCAAAAGTTTCCAATTCATGAATTTTTCAGAAGCGATGTTTTATGAAAATTATTTAACATCGGATTTCTATACAAACACTGTTATTTCAACCCTATTTGCCTACCCGTCAAAATGGCGTCGAAAACCGTGATAAGGCCCATAGGATGCGCTCTTCAGTTAATTTATTCCCCGCGTAAATCGTATTTCGCATAATTATGCCATTCCGCACGCCATTCCACATACCATTCCGCAAACTCTTTCCTTCTTTTACCCTCACCGATGAAAAGTTCGGCGTCTGAATCAATTGAGAACGGCTGCTTCAATTTGGAACGGCTCAGTCGGGAATTTCGGCTTTGGAACGGCTTTCATTCAGACTTCGAACTCAGTTCATCAGCCGAACTTAATGCATAAATGTATAAAGTATTTCAGATGCAATCTCTCGTAAATAGCATGTTTTGCTTCAAGTTACAAGCAAATTAAGTTCGGCGTCTGAATCAAAAGGCGGAATTTTCGTGATTTGGGCTGACGTTAAGTTCGACTCATGAAAAGTTCGGCGTCTGAACTCTGCCTAATATTTATTAACGCCAAAATTATTCCATGCTTGAATAAATTTTAACCGCACGAATTTCGGGCGGGAGATGTGGCAGACAGAAGAAAGATCCTCTCAGTTATTTATGAGACGTAGGCAGTTGCGAAAAGAAAACCTGAAAAAAAAATTCTGGCTTGGGAGCTGGCAATATTTTGAGTTTGTAATATGAAGCGTAGCCTTTTTTTTTGCAACTACTCAAAGTTACGTAAATAACTGAGAAGGTCTTTCAACTCGATTCTATCTTTCACCCACGGTTCAAATATAGGTTTCATATATTCATATTCAATGACACAAAATTAAAGCAGGCTGAAAAGGTCAATATGAAACGATTCGAACTTGACTTAGATGAGTATTAACCTGATTAAAGGAAGCCAGCAGTTCAGTTGGTGTCACCGCTCGTCTCTCCGCGAAATGACTTCGGCGAACTCCGCTGTTGTGGCACCGTGAAACCTCGTCTGTTCATCCTAGTTTTGACCAGATGACTACAATCCTACAATGAAGAGGAAGAGTTATTCGTGTTTGCATCACAATTATTATATTATACTTAATTATGTTTATAAGTTTCCTCTGCACGTGTATAAACACCATACACAGCACTGTATTACATAGCACTGTATTTTAATAATGTGTTCGAGTATATAAACCAGCACCAGCACACCGTGGCGCGACGGGCAAACTTTGCCATGTAGATGATCTAATATACTGAGTCGAGAAGATAGGATTAAATATGCAGAACATACCGATTTTAAACCGTGCTTTAAATTTGCAGGCCATTCAATTTTCTTCTTTCTGCGGAGTTAAGTCGATAGAACATATGGCAGACTAAAAAAAGAGTTTGTTGTGGCCCTCTAATTATAGAATAGACGAAAACATGAAGGCGTAAATTATAAGTACTACATTAGAACATGGTCACACTCACTCAGCCAATCAGTGCCCAGTATTTGTGTGCTCTGTAAGGAGGCGGGGACTTTGAAGCACAGGAAATTGTGGGGTAAAACATTAACTACTCATTAGTATGCTCTATATTGAACATGCTAATGATTTCTTTTGTTTTCCTTTGACTAAAAGCCTAATTAGTATGCTGTATATAGAGCATACTAATAAGTAAATAGAGCACGGGTACGGATACGGGTACGGCTTGCCATCACCTCTCATGACTTCCGATATGAATCTTGCACGGTTGTGGTGCCCAAATCAACTGGAACGGACCTATACTAATCTCGAAGGGTTTCATATTGTCTGTGTTGGTATTCATCCCAGGCTCGATAGACGTTTACCGACCACGTAGTACTTTGTCGAGTTTTCTTTGGAATTCTGTCTCTTTCTCTTTGCTCAATTTCGTTCACTGTGGTAGGCTTTTGGAAACGTGCACTATATTTTTCTCAACGTAAAATACTTACTCGGTGGAGTGTCCCGCGGAAACCACTTCTTTCGTAATTATTAAGTTTAAAAAGATTCTGCTGCTCACGGGACAAATGCTTACCGCTATTTGGCGTAATGCATAGTCAGTGGGATGGAAAGTGAGCCATACTGACTTTGTCATCCGGGGTCCGTCCCTCCATATAGTCACCCTTACCTTACGATGAAGTATATGCCCGGAGTTCCATTATCTTTACAACGCGAAAATTTGTTGTCTAAAAAAATGATCGCAATGCATGCGTCGAATACAGAATCCTAGAGGAATAAGATAGTCTCTTGATAGTTTTCCTGCTGCATGCAGAGGTCGTAAAGGACAAACTTGGCATTGTTTTTGTGCATCCACGATGAGCTCAGGAGAGCTTCCCTCCAAAAAGATGCGAGTGGTAGCTACATGGGTCCTAGATGAAGACTAACGGTATTACCACAAGTGAAATCTATAAGTCACAGGGTCTGGGTCTGGGTCTGGGTCTGGTCGCTGGACCTTTCCCTCGGTTTTGCTTCCAGTTGTTGATTCGTTGCATCGTACATTTGAAGTTGGTGGCCTGAAGACGCCGATTTGTACACCCTCATGATGAACTTTGGATATTTTTTGTGGCTTGACTGCATTACGTAGCTTATTTTTTTGCCTGATTGAAGGAAAGCAGCAGAAAATGCGTCTGACAAAAACTTTCTCAGCTGATTTTTCCCAGTGTTGAACGTCATCGACCGCCATTTCAAGTTGAAAGCGTGACGCAAATGCGGGATCACTCGGGACTTTGTAATAGAGCGATCTAATTGGTTGCATTGATATTAGTCACGGCCGTCTGACTGCCTCAGTCGTGTAATAACAATATGTTATTCACCGGCCGGGAGGTCCGTATTGGGAAAAACGGTGCCGCCAAGAGTTGTACTCACGACAGACGGTACAGTTTTTCCTAGACTGCTAGTAGTCTCATCCTTCTCCTAAGTTCGACTGCGCGATTTCTAGCGAGCCGCGAGAAACACTTTCGCGGAGGGAAGGAAGAAGAAAGAGAAAAAGTAGGAGTGCTCGCAGTCTAAGCTTTTCCCAATACGCACCGACTTAGGCCGGGGAATAACTTTTTTTCGCCAGAAAACAAGGCCCAAATCTTCTCGGGTTAGTGGACAAGATTGAAAAATTCCGCTCGCTGCCGGAACCAATCAGATTGCGTGATTTACAGAATATCCGCCCGCTTGCTCACTGATAAAAAATAAATAAATAAAAAGATTGTTATCAGATTGTTTAAGAGACAAACGCCTGTCCTTAACATTTGCAAAATCAGTGATCATGAGAACCCAACACTTATTTCAGTGAGGAAAAGTTTTCAAATTTGCAGATGTTACAGTATCCGTCATATTCGATCCATGCGGTGAGGGTAAAAGTAGGAACGAGTTTCTGGAATGGCATGTGGCATGACTTGCGGAATGGCATAATCATGAGCAGTTTGCTTATACCACAAATGAACACGTTGTTTCGCTGTGATCTTCTTTCGCTCTGTTAATAAGTTGTTGAAACTCTCTCAACCGACGACTATGGTTTTTACACGTTTAAGGTCAACTGCCTTTATGGTGGATACCCTCGGAACCCCGATAATACGGACAGTAGTTAATCTCTGGCAAAAAAAAATTACCGACGTTCAGACTGAAATATAATTAATACAATTTTAGTATTTACTTTAAGTCCTGATGTTTTTACCCGTGTATAAATAAAGTTAAATAAATAAATAAATAAATTGAATTTGACTCAATTTCATGCAAGAGCTGAGTGTCGGCACACGACTGGTTTGGAAACTGCCACGAATTCTCCCATGAAATTCTTTTCTTCTTCCATTCTGACTAAACGCCATGAAAAAAGCATAACATACAAATGTATGAATAATTCTTCTCTCAAGGTCTGCTAAAGTAGAAGCATTGATGCTTTCGACTGTTTCTCACAGTCTTCTTCAGCAAAAGAAGCTTCAATGCTTCAACCGATTAGTAGACCTTGAGAGAACAGTTATCAGCATACAATTGTTTAAGATTCCAAACTCAAGAATGATCATTCACAGTATTATAACAAACAAATGTTTTTCTGAAAACCAGTCACATATACCTTATAATTCTTGAGAACCAGCTCTACAAAATCACCAAAGCGCGTCAGAATTCAGCAAATAACATGCTTGGGCAACCTGGGATGACCGCTCTCTTTTGACTCTGCAGGGGGTCAATCCTCAAGAATGTTCTTTTCTTTGTTTGCACAAAAAGAAGAATTTCGTAATGAAAGTTTGATCAGCGCTATTTCAATTGCAAAACAACTATTACGAGAGTTTCATGTAGCAAAATCTCACAGAAACGCTTGAATTTTCCTGAGGTTTCCAAGAATACAGTATTTGACATTTCTCGTGTTGTGCACTACCTTGAACATTCGAATTTCAAATTAGATCGTTTTATGCAAATTCACTCTGTTAAACTATGGTGACAATACAGACACTTTTTGCAATTTTACATTTCTAACATCAAATTTAGCTGATTTAGATTACTGTTTCATTCAAACGTTGCGCTTGGAATCGAAGTGATTTGCCGAAAAGCACCCCTCTTAACTGCACCCCTCTTTGGTCAGTTTGTTTCATTCCATATACAAATTACTTTCAAGGTGCTGGAAACTGTCATTTCGTTTTCGTCCTCATTTGTTCGCGTTGAGAACTTTCTTTTGTCATCGAATACGCTAAAAAACATCACTTTTCTCAAAGTGCGGGTGATGTTTAATTCGTGCTGTGTTAACCGCAGGAGTCACGCAATTTCTGTTGATAAACTTCGCCTCCCAGGGCGAGTACTGGCCGTAAATTTGTGTGTGTGCGGCGCACATCTAAAAATCCTTATCCTATTTCAAAACAAAATATACAATTTTCCCTGCCCTATTTCAAACCAGACCCTCAAATCGATATCCTATTTCAAACCATGCAAATCCTCCAAAACATCATGCTCAACCACTACAAATATATACAAGAAGATAAATTGCTCAATAGACCGAGATGATAAACCCAAACATGCGAGCAAGAGTTGTGTAGGCCTTCCAACCCCAATTGACCCGTGAAAACCATGGTCCAATTCCACTCCTCAGACCAAAATGGTCAAAATCTATACCCCATTTCAGATCAAAAAGGTTCAAAAACTATACCCCTTAATGCCGCACATACCTACATTGCTAATATTGAGGAGTGCCCCGCGGGCTTTACCTTCTGTTCTTTTGTTTTTCATTGTTCTTCTGTTATATAGATGCGTTCCACTGCACTACAGTTGAACCTCTTCACAACGGCCACCTTGGGGACAGAAGAAAGTGGCCGTTGTGGAGAGGTGGCCGTTATGGGGAGGTAGGGGTGTAATATGACACCTTTTTTTTCGGGAAGTACAACATGTTTATTGTGCCAAGTTCATGCTTGCTGTAGCCTATAATGGCAATCCAATCTTAAATAATATATACAGATAAAATACACAATAAAACGTAAATAATAGACCCTATGCAAAAATGGCTGACATTTTATTATTCTTTTGTTTGCATTCATATTAGCTTTACTAACCTCGTTCTTGAGTTCAAAAATCAAAAGAATATTTTGCCTTGAACGAGGCTAGTGAGGCTAATTTGAATACAGACAAAAGAATATTGAAATGTCAGCCATTTTTGTATAACAAGACGAAACGAGCAAGGTTCGCAACATTCGCTGTATTATTGTAGACAATTTATGCTTACTGCAGCATATAAATGGAACACAATCAAAATACGTATATCATTAAAATGGATACAGAAACGTAATGTTCCGAAGACAAATGTCGATTACTGCATCAACTTATAAAAAAAGGTTTTGTTTTTACAAAAAAGAGCTGTACTGGCCGTTGTCGAGAGGTTATTTTGGCAGTTGGGGACGCACTTTAGTGGCCGTTGCCGTTGTAGAGAGGTGGCCGTTGTAGAGAGGTTTAAATAAGAGGTAATGTATGGACTGTCCGCCGGGACAAAAAAAAGTGGCCGTTGTAGAGAGGTGGCCGTTGTGGAGAGGTGGCCGTTAGTGGAGGTTCGACTGTAATTTTCACTTCCAAATACAAAAGATCGTTACGAGTGAATGAGCCAAAATAGACCTCATTTGCATTTGATCGAAGTGTTTCAGAATAGGCACGATTTCGTAATGCACGCGATGTTATTTCAAGTATACAGAAATAAGAAGAAAGCCAAATCACATACATCTTGAAAAACGAAAAATTAAGACCAAATACTTACCCAAATAAACCCACCAGCTAATGCCGACTGAGGAAGAAACCACTCGTGAGTACCTGTGACGTCGGCGGGAAGGAATATTGTAACCAAATAATGATAATAATAATGCAAGTTTGTCATAAACTGGGTAACTTCAATCTTATTGGCGCTTACCAAAATAACCGCCTGTAATTGGCTCTGGGGATTCTCGAATTCTTCTGCACTACTTCCTAATATGGGCAAACAATCTCGGTTGTTCAAACCGGAACTCATCTTCGCACAACGTCGATGGATTTGAGATTTTTTCTACCTGGGCTGAAACTCTCACATGTGCACGCACCACAAGTTTATACCCTCGCCTTTTCGCTCGAGTGGCTCGTTGGCACTAAAAATTTTCTCTTTTGTTCTTCTTTTTTCTTTTGATATCAGTTAACCATGGTCGTCTACGAACTTGAAATAAACTCTGACCCAAAGGGAGATATATAAAAAATTTAAATCCGGACGACGGCCAGCATCTTCTACTGTTGGCTAAACTAGATAGTTTTCACGAGAAACAAGCGTCCTCTTTGTCCATTATTTAAATAGGCCTTATGACGGTTTTCGACGCCATTTTGACGAGTAGGCAAACAGGCTTGAAATAACAGTGTTTGTATGGAAATCCGATGTCAAATAATTTTCATAAAACATCGCTTCTGAAAAATTCATGAATTGGAAACTTTTGGCATTAGGAAAAGGATTTTCAGAAAAAAATTGGAGGGATGTAGCTGGGCCAGAAAGCATCCAGTCGAGTTTTGAACTTTCCATACATTTCCCTGTATTTTTTTCCCGCGAACTATTTTTAGCAGCAGTTCACGGCTGGTTCGCGTTACAGACAAATGTATGGAAAGTTCAAAACACGACTGGAAGCTTTCTGGCACAGCTACATCCCTCCAATTTTTTTCCCTTAAATCCTTTTCCTAGATCTAAAAGTTTCCAATTCATGAATTTTCCAGAAGCGATGTTTTATGAAAGTAATTTGACATCTGATTTCCATACAAACACTGTTATTTCAAGCCTGTTTGCCTACTCGTAAAAATGGCGTCAAAAACCGTGATAAGGCCTATTACAACAGTATAACAATAAAATACAGTACTATTAAGACTAAAGAGGTAAAGGCTAAGAATATTATAGTTAATGCGAGGAAGTGTCATGCGTTTTTTTAAATCTCTTTTGTTAAAAAAAAAAATGGTGAAACGAGACCTTCACTTAGCTACAAAATAATTCTAGAACAACGAGAGGAAAGAAATCAACTCATTTCTTGAAAGGAACACGTGATCTGTTGTAGCGCATTTTGGAAATAAAAATGCGACAACTTGAAAAACGTTAGCCTAAAATTTTTCAAGCATTATTATTAGATAAAGTATTAAATAAAGAATTAGATAAACTGGTCAAGAGCCGCGACGCTTGACAAAGTCCCATAACATCATAATTGTTATCCACAAACGGGTTTATCGTACGCGCCGTACAATAAAACATCTTATGACATCAACAACAATAGCAGTAGTAAGAAAAGCCTTCAACTCATGCACGAGTTTGACTTGTTGTAAGACCCGTGAGTGGTCTCAAGTGTGGTGTACATACTATCCAACCATAAAACTACATGAAGTGCTACTTAAGGGCCGTTTACACGACCGAAAAAATTGGAACGGCTCGGATAAAAAGACGAACGGCTCCGACAAAATTTGACATGTAAACGGTACTTGACCCGTTCCAGTCTTATCCGTTCCGTTCCTAAAAAGGTCCATAGGCGGCTATGGACCCCTTTCGGAACGGAACCGATAAAAAACGGTTCCGTACCCACATTTTTGTTTTCTTTTCAAGGTGTAAACGCTCGACTTTTTTTCGGTACCGTTCTATTACGTTTTTTCTGAGCCCGTAGTACTCCACGTCAGTTGTTTAGCATGCCATTGATCGTCAGAGTAGTGCTGTATGAAAGGCTGTATGCAAGATCAAACCAAACGCTTGTTCTTGGACTTTTCCACAAGCTCGGTGCGACTGTGAAGTGCGATACAAGGGTTGTTAATATGAGAACCGTAAGCCTCGTTTTACTCCTAATTCGGGCATTCTCTCTGAAGCATTTCTTTGAAGAATCACTCGCGCTGTCAAACGTGAATTTCGTGTTCTCTTCTTCGTAAGAAACCAGAAAAGTGCTTGTAAATCCATGATAGTCGGAGATACGCACAGTGCACTGTATGTGTAAGCGCATATGAACAACTAATCGAAGCAGTTTTGTTTAATTATCGCGCGGGGCTCTATCGTTACCGGTCTCGAAGAAAACAACGTGTAAACGGTCTAGTACCCGTTCCAAGGGGCTCTCAAGTACCGTGCCTTTTTCTGTTAGGTACATTACAGAATTTGTACGTGTAAACGGGAGATTTCGTCTGGAACCGGTACTTGTTTCTAACCGAGCCGTTCCTTCTCTTTTAACGTGTAAACGGGCCTTTAAGGTTCTGTCACTTGAGGATACCTATGTTGACGTGTCTACCCTTACCTCTAAACTGTTGTAATATTCATAACTTATAACCACAAACCGCCAGTGTATATCATATACATATATATCTGTTTGTATGTAGATTTTGAGAGTTGGATTATTTGGTCGAAGAAAAGTTTATTGCTACTCAGAGTTTCATGCTTCTTACGAAGCAATTATCAGGCAACTGTCAAAAATAACGGAACATGTGAAGATATAGAAAATTTGAAAATACAGAACAATGCCTAGTGGCGTGACATGGAGACGGATATGATTGGTTAATCTAAGCGAGCACGGTCTTTAACAGGAATTTTTTGGAAAGTTCGTTCTTTTGTCTTCTCGGCCAACCATCTAAGACGTTGCAAATGGTTCATGTACCAGAAACACCGCTTGCTGTGTTCTGCCAACAGGGAACTTTTAATACCACGGTCGTTTCTACAGTTGATCTGATGTGAGTTGAAAATAAAGGAGTGGGGGGGGGGGGGGGGGTGCGATTTTACGAGAAACAAATTTTCTTAACGTTATCAAGTGTCTATTTACAGTTAGCAAGTGAAAGAAAAACTCTGTGAAATTATGTACAGATGAACCAACAAATTCGTGTTGCCAGCTCAGTCCTGCCACTCTGACCCACTCTACCAGAAGATGCTTGTTTTTTATACGGGGATACCATTGACCAGGAACACTTTGCGGCGAGCTCAGGTAACCAATTTTTCGTTCATGATTTTTTAATTGGACATTTTTTGCTCCCGTTAACAGCAAATGCATTATAACCAAACCAAAAAACAAACTGATGAGAAAATACGTAAAACAATTCCTAGCCTAGTGCGTGGCAGGCGCGTGAAAAATATCATAGTGCGCGAAATAAGGCGTGGAGCGTGAGGAAGGGAGACACGCGAGGGTTTATTTTTCATGCGACTACTACGGCGCCGGATGCGGGAATTCATGTTGGCTGTTGTCAAGGCAAGAGTGACTGAAGACATTGGTTCTCCTTCAGAGGACAAGCTTCCTTGTAAGACGTACCGGAAATTTTAAACAAAATAATATGTATAAAGTGTTCAAGAATCTCTATTCTTGCACTGCTAGGTTAATCTAAAATGGCCGTTTATTTCTTTGTGCATCTTCTACCAGCAAGACCACCACTATCACCAACACCAACAGAGATGGCATTATCAGAATGTCAAAAATATAAGGTACCATCATGCTGTCCTACAAAAAATAAACCCCTCCACCCTCCCACCTCCCCCCCCCCCCCCTCTTCGAGGAAACCATGGATGCATTTGCATCCTCCGCATAGAACTGGAACTACTTTGTACACGAGGCTTAAGCGGAGGAATCTCCTTGCATGCAAACATATTTGTTTGAAAAAATATAGCCCATCAAGATCCTCTTTTGCAAGCTGCAGATCCAGTTGAATACCGAGAATACGAATATTGTTTATTGACGCAAGGTGTGGTCGGTGAGTAGTTGAATCTATATATATATCGCGAGCTGTTAAGTTCGGTGATTACACCGCGACATGTTTGATCAGTACTAATAGTGCTAAAGTTGATGATACAACTTCCAAAAGTACCCTCCCTCATTCTGTAATAGCCTCTCAGGACGATCGAACTCCACAACTTTTCCATTGTCTAAGACTAACACCCGGTCATAGTCCATGATGGTGTTCACTCGATGAGCTATTGTAAAAACCGTGCAATCTTGAAATTTCAATCGAATTGTCTCTTGAATAAGCTGATCTGTTTTGTAGTCGAGGTTCGCGGTAGCCTCGTCCAGGATCATAATTCTGTTCTTTTGTAGCAAGGCGCGCGCCAGGCAAATCAGCTGCTTCTCTCCCACGCTGAAATTCGCTCCTCCTTCTTTGATTTCTTCGTATAATTGTTTTGGCAGCTTTTCTACCAGCGCCTTCAAGCTGGCCTCTTCTAGCCCAGTCCAGATTTCCTGGTCACCGTGCTTTTCAAACGGGTCAAGATTCATCCGCAATGAACCGTTGAAAAGGATGGGATCCTGGGTAATGACAGACATTACACCACGTGCCCTCTGCAGGTTGATCCCAGTGATCTTGACGTCATCGACAATGACGTCACCGGATGGTTCTGGCATGCGGAAGAACGCTGAAACCAGTGAGGACTTCCCTGCTCCAGTGCGCCCAGCAATACCTACTTTCTCACGCGGATTGACCGTAAAATTCAGGTCTTTAAGAACTTCAGGGCCACCTTTGTGGTATACTAGTCCCAGATTCTGGAGTTTTATTTGTCCTCGGTCTGGCCAGTCTGTGGGAGGCTGGGACTGATTCTGGTACCCAGGCTCTGATTGGATTCTCGTGTATGTGAGGACGCGTTCGGCTGATGTCATGTAGCTTTCCATCTCGGAAAACTGATGGACACTGTACTGCGACACATCCACGGTGAGTTGAAGCGTGTAGACAAGGGAAAGAGCCGTGACGCCTTGAAGCAAAACACATCAGTTAGAGCTTTGTGGTTTTAGTATTAAAAAAATGTTGGAACCCATGGTAGCTATATCTGAGCTGATTTTCAAAAAGGTGGCTACAGAAATTGAGCACATTTTGAGACTGTCTAAGCTGAAGGAATATGCTAGTCATTAACAATACTCCAGTTACGGTTCATCACAAGAAAGTAAGATCAGGAAATACTATGAAAGAGAAAAGAGGGGCTTTTCTTTGGAATTAGACGTGACATTGACACCTGAGTGAAATGAGACATGACCTGTGATCCGACTAAGCAAGTGTGACACTTGGTAAATATTAACGGCGCCAACGCATCTTAAATCTCAACCAAAACCCGGTCTTTAAGCGCTCAAGACTAGCCTTCCACAAAAGAATCGGCTTAATCGGGGCAAGACAGCGTTTTAAGTTGATTTTCCGTGTTAATTTTAAATTCAAGACGTAATGAGAATCACGCCGAACGAACATCTGGAAATTATTTATGACATTGAGTCCGGAAATCCGACCAAAATCGCACTTCTCGACTAATCGATGACTAGCCTAACAACGCTACAGTTATAACGGCGAAAAATAATAGAATAGCTTTTCAAACTCACGCTTCTTGAAGAGAAAATCCTTGCCCATTCTTGCTAGTGTTTTCCATATCAGCTTAAGTCCCGGATGTTGAGATCAACATTTGAAAAGGGAAGGGTTAGCGCCCTTTTCCACCACAAAAATATACTAAGTCTTTGGCTGAGTAAACAATTCGCGAAAATTTCACGTTGCCCGAAAAGAACTCATCCCTAAGACCTACTTTTTAAAGCCAAAGACTGTCACCTCTCCTCAAGCAAAGCCCACAATATACAAGCCTTTAATAGTCCAGGCCCGAGTAACTGAAAGTTACCCGTTAAGCTTAAACGAGGACTACTTGTAGCAAGCATATTAGACCATGCAGGAACTGCACTCGGAAGACTTTTCCCTCACTAGACTTAATGATGTCCTCAGGAAAACTTTGCTTCAGGAAGCCAAACGAAACGCTAGGTCTAATGACTTAGTTCTGAGCTCAGAGCGCGCGCCGAATTCAAAGCCAAATCGTTGAGCGGTTAAAAGACGTTTGAGAGAGAGTGGGGCTAGGTTAACAAACCAGGAAGGGGGGGGGGGGGGGGGGGAGGAGAAAGAAATATTTTAATTTTATAAATATTTGCTAATGTCCCTTGTAATCTATTTACTTACTGATGTGAAATTCAATAGGAAACGCTAAAAAAATAAATAAATAAATAAATAAATAAATAAACATCTTAAGAAAAGTTAACAAAAACGTCAATTTCTGTAGCCACTTTCTGGAAAATCAGCACAGATATATGCTCGGACACGCGTCTTTAAATAGATGGAGAGCTTCTGATTAACCAGCAGACGAATCCTGCACAAGAGATTTTAGTTTGTTTCAACTGCAAGCCTTCCGCGCCTGGACTATTTATTGTTTTTACAATATTTTTGAAAATATCAATCCTTAATCTCGTACCCAGAGTCCTCAGGCTCCTTGGCCAGCGGTTGGTTGCCAGGAGAGACTCTGATCTCCAGTTTCTCCTGACGACCAACTGCTGGCCAAAGAGTCTGAGGACTCTGGGTACGAGATTGATCAATATTGGATTGTTTTGCTCGGGGTACTTATTATTAATAGCAAAATATCTCATTCACCTGGTCCAGATTGCGCTGCTATTGCTATAAATGCCACAGCTGCAGTGAGTGTAACGCTAAGTGTGTCCAGACGAATTGCCAACCATCTGGGAGCTGCATGGATCAAGAAACATGTTTCTATGTGTATATCTTGGCGCCTGGTGGATAAAAATAGAAAAGATATTTTAACCATCCTCGCCAGTCTAATTTTTCTGGTACAGTAAAATAAATGGGAATTTCATTGGCACATCCACAGAGTGGCTGCTCGTCCAGTGTTTCCATATCGAATTGGAATTTGGAACTGTTGGTTTTTATGGAGGGAGGAAAACCGGAGTACCCGCAGAAAACCCATCGGAGCAGGAACGAGAACCAACAACAAACCCCCATATGACGCCGAGTCCGGGAATCGAACCCGACCACATTGGTGGAAGGCTGGCGCCTTCACCACTGCGCCATCCGTGCTTCTCCCCAGAAAACCGTTCTGTGAAACCTTAATTAATTATACGGCTGCGAAGGAGACTAGAAAGGCCCACTACTAAAGATATCGTTTGCTTATCTTATCATGTTAATAAAAAATTGCCAAACAGTTACTCAATCATTATTCAAAATTAAAGGTTGGGCGCTTATTATTGAATCTCGATGGCGTCTCTAATTCTCCCCTTAAGACTGTCATCTTCTTTAGCGACGACTATGGTTGATGACTAGTCCACGGAATGCGTTGTGCCTTTCAGGTGTTCCCCAAGTGTTGTTACGCTTTTCTAGCCTAATTACCAAGCGTGCTTTCCATTTGTCAGGGCTGGCAGGCCAGACTGGTTGGTCCGAGAGTGGAGTGAACCAATTTAAAGAACTGCTTCCTCGAAGTCTTCAAAATGGCACATTCTGAGAATAGTGTGCGCCATTTTGAAGCAATTTAAAAGAAGTGCTATATGAACTGTTGTCGAAATTGGTACATTCCATTTGCGAAAAGATTAAACTGGCCGGCCAGTTCTGACAAATGTAAAGCGCCCTAACTTCCTCACCATACCATGGGGGAGTTGAAATCTCGTGTGTCTCTAAAACATAAAATAATTTGGAATCCTGATTGATTAACAGTTTGCGATATTTAGAAAGGGACTTTTTATTGAACCTGTAAAGTTCCTCAAGAAAACTTGTCTCCTTCTTATACGCCCGAATGGATGCCAAACCCTCCAAGGTATCGGAGAAGTGAGAGAACACAGGACTTCTATTCAGTGCTTCCAATCGCCTCACTTCCCGGAAAGTCTTGTTGTAGAGTCGACCAATCACAAAAAACACTATCATAAGAGGAACGACAGCCAATATGATCCGAGGATTAAGGGCGCTCGTGAAGATCACCGTTCCTGCACTGAGCAAGAACAGCTGCAAGGTGTCCACAAAAACGTAGGGTAGTAACTCATCCAAGATTACCACGTCCCCAGAGAAGCGGTTTATTATTCTGCCAACGGGGTTGGTATCGTAAAACAAGACCGGGGCTTTTAATATGGCTATCGTCATTTTGTCGTACAGCTGCTTAGAGGAATTGACCAGGGTTTCAAATAGAAGTACCGCCCTTGCGATGAAGAGAACTAAAGTTGTGCTAACCAGTCCGCCATAGATGTGGAAGTTACGGCTGTCATCTCTCTGTTCCCGGGGGAGTTTGGACATTTGAAGTAACCACCAGTCCGGAGCAATCAGAGAACCTGTTACCATAGCAACAGAGAAAAGATAGAAACTACTAATCGGTCAAAAAATAAAAGAATCTGGCGTACAAACCAAATAAGAAACAAAAGACCAAATAAATTAAAAATAATTGCCCCTTCTCACAATACAATATTCAAATTTTGAGGAAAAAAACGTGCCAAAGGTACGTGCCAAAAATACTCCGAAATTTGTCCCTACTCGATTGTCGTTAAAGTAGCCTATTTTTACAGTAGAGTGGGAGCAACGGCTAGACTTGAGTTTGTTTTGATACAAACCTCACTATTATTCATATGTGACTCATGTTATTCTTCTGTAGTCTGTATTTCCGTATGAAAATCAACGAGTTTTTTTTTTAATCAAAATAAAGGGATTCCAGCCTTGCCTCTGCTAAAAAGCCAGGTTTCTAAGGACACGGCTGCAAAAATGGGCTGTAGTTTTCACTTTTTAGTGTTTTCTTTAAAAAACAAATGACAGAGAAAATAGTTTTGTTTTAAAGCCCCCTTTTTCATTCCTGCGCATGTTCTTTCTGAAGCGCAAAAGCTAGCGAAATTCTACAGCGTAGGGTAGAAATTTAAGGGTAACCATGCATCGCTTCTCGGAAATACAATGTCTTAATTACTTGCTCTTAAGCAGAATTAGCGAATAGTAGTAACAAAATGAGTACGGTAAGTATTTACCTTGGACTAAAGTGAAAAATATCGCAGAAAGTAGCAATAATTTGGCAGATATCCCAGCTCGAAGATAATCCCAGTATGATCTCCAGTTGACGACGCCTGTTAAGCGATCTTCCTCAGCAGTTTCCAGGCCGTATGCGTCTTCTACACCTGAAACCACATTAGTTTCTTTTGCACCGTAAAAGGAATGTACTTCATCTAAATCTCTCCTCTTTCGCATCCAATCCCCTAACACCACAGAGTCAAATTTCTTCAAGTCTTCATAATTGCCTTTATTCAATAAAATCGATCCCTCCTTCATTAAGACAATGCTTTTCGCATTCTTCAAATACTGCAGACTATGGGTGACAACGACTCGAAGCTTCGTGGAAAGCACGCCATTTAAACAATGTTCAAAGATGTGCTTCCCAACTTTAGCATCAACAGCACTCAGCGGATCATCTAGCAAATAAATATCTGCATTAGAATAAACTGCGCGTGCTAAACCAATACGAGCACGCTGGCCTCCACTTAACACAATGCCGCGTTCTCCAATCAAGGTGGCGTGTCCATCGGGGAATGCTTGTATGTCCCTAAGCAGTGCACATGATTCAATGACCATGTTGTATCTACGTATGTCTAGTGGTTGTCCAAATAAAATGTTTTCTTGCACGGTCCCAGAGAATACCCATGGTTGCTGGGCAACGTAGGCGATTTTGCCACAACTTGACACGTGACCATCATCGACCGTGAGCTCCCCTAAAAGGGTGAGAAGTAGAGATGTTTTACCAGCGCCAACAGGGCCGGTGACAAACACCATTTCACCATCATTCATCGCCAAAGAGAAGGAATTCAAAGTTGGAGGTTTACGGTTAGTGGTCCAGCTGCAAACAACATTTTTCATTAAAATGTGTACTTTCCTTCCGTTTTTGCAATCTCTTTTGTTTTCAGCTTGGTCCATACCAAACGGAAGCTTGTCAAGAAAACGTCCTTTATCTTCGTTGTCAAAGAAGGACTCTTTGAGTCGTTTCTTTATACTGCAGTCGAAGGTTTCTAGAAAGAGCTGGATGCGTCGAATGGAAGTCGAGAATTCTCCTACAGATATGGCAGACTGTGCAATGTGCCAGCACACCGAAACCCGTATCGTGCCATAAAGAGAAAGAATCATGAAAATGTTATAAGTGGTTAGCTCAGTTCCACTGCCTGACAATGTCAAAAGCGAAGTCAGCACTGTGGCGGGAAGAGACGAGTACATGAGTGCTGAGAATATGGCAAGAAGCGCGCTTTTGAATCGAATGAGTCGAATTTCTCTCCTGTATCAGAAAGAAAAAAAAAGAAAAACATAAGTAAAGCTAGTGTCTACGAGACGATGGAGGGGTTGGGTTAGACATTCGGTAATGTCACAGGATGTTGAAGATTTTGGAGGAAGCAATTCACGTTCTACTTTCTTGGGATAGTTGTTTTCTGTTGTAGTTACTAAAAATGCGTGTGTTATAATCAGTTATAATCAGGAGCGTAACTACCTTAAAGTTGAGCGAATGTTGAGAAAAATCTAAGGTCCACTTTTTATATTGGGAGGGGTGAGAGGGAGAAGAGTGGTAAATTCTACACTCGGCCCAACCCACGAGACAATTACGTCCCCCACAAAAATTACTAGTTAATTTATTAGTTTTGTTTTCCTTTGATGAGTAGTAATTAATCCTTTCCATGCCATGCATGAACCTCTAGTCGGCGCACCGACTGAGAGACAAACATTTGAAACGAAATTACCGTCTAGTCTGTAGCACTTTTTCCCTGAAGAGCCATTCCCAGGCGTTCAATTTTACAGCACGGATTCCTAAGATGATGTTGTTCATTAATCGAAGACGATTGTCCGTTATATCAGCAATTCTGAAGCGCAGTTTGGCACAAGCCGCTCCGATGGCTCCATAGAGAACAGCAAGTGATACCAGGAACAACAAACCAGCCAATGCATTCCATCCAAACAGGTATACGATTAGACATGATATTCCACTTGCTTCG
The DNA here is from genome assembly GCF_977016875.1 of Pavona decussata. Taxonomy (NCBI): domain Eukaryota; kingdom Metazoa; phylum Cnidaria; class Anthozoa; order Scleractinia; family Agariciidae; genus Pavona; species Pavona decussata. The sequence goes on along the minus strand of NW_028145448.1, from coordinate 2,230,778 downwards.
AATAAAGTGCGCAGCATAGAACAAACGGAATACATGAACGTGTCAAATCGTTGGAGATCGCTAGAGATAAGGTTCATCACACGACCGCTGGAAATGTGTGATAACTGTGATTGGGTGAAACCAAGAACCTATTGAAGAGATAAACATAAAATGTTTGTTCGATCATGTGATTTAAGACACATTAAAAAGTGGCTAATTACGTAATATATGACTAGAAAGACATAAGCATGTATATTGTTTTGGTCAGAATAATACTCTGTCCTAAATGGAAAGAGAAAGACAATGGCAAACTATTTTCTGTTTTCGTTCCGTGCTATTGCACTAATAACAACCAATCGCAGCTTTGAAGAATTTACGATCAACTATGCTTCCTAAACTCAAGTTATTGCTATAACCAATACAGTAAACACCCACATTTAAGAACCTACTTTTTTTCAAGGTAAGCCTGAATAAGTCTTCATATATTTATTGTAAAGTTCTTATAGAGACTAAAATGATAGAGACTAAAATGACGAATTTCAGCCTGCAGGTACTTAATTCACTTGTTCTTTTATGCCGGTGTTTACTGTTCTAAGATAACTTGTAGTAGTATTTGATATTTGAAGTGAGTGGCCTCGTTGAACCTTCCAGGGGCTTCTGGCCCCATCGGCATAGCTCTCATATCTTTAGGATTTTTCACAGACAAACAAGCTTCCACATTAGAGCAAAGAAACAGTTGAGCTAAAGCAGCCAAAATGTAGTAAACCAGCCAAACCAAACATTATTTTTGACACTATTTCGATTTTATTCTTTCCATTTTATTTATTTCACCACATGCGTTACAAAAAGGCAAAATATGAGCGGAAGAAAAAACATATTACAATGGTGAGGAAGCCTTAGGAGAAACCATAGGGCTTATAGAATAAGGCTTCCTCATTGTAGTGCTGTTATATATAATGTTTAGAGACTATGAGACGGTTGATACAATTACAGTTGAGACAATCATAAAACGAATAGACAGAATACGATCAATCTGATAAACATCTGTGCAAAAACATAAATAAATAACCTGTAAGGTTAAAATGATGATAACATTTAGTATTTGCTATAGATGTATTTTTGAGGCTAGACTTAAAGGAGGGAGGTTACAATTGTGTTCCAGATACCTTTCTATACGTCATTCCAACCACGGCCGATTTCCACCTCAGAGGAATCGTTTTGAGCCTGAATACAAACTGATTTGAAGCCAATACACGCAGAATGGAACTCAGGCAGATCCCTGCAGCATAACCATAAGCACAAAAGTCGTCACGTGATGGTTTTAGCAGTTCTGCTAACAACAGACTCAAAAACACGGGCTGTAGAACATTTCCTAAACCACTCAGCAGCGCTAATAAACACACAAGCGCGTAGTCACTCCACGAGTACAGCTGTAGCAATGCTGAAAGCAATCGGCATCCACCAGCACAGGGCCACCAGGATAACAGCTCGCGTGGGAAGCCTGCGCGTGTATTGGGCGTATGATTAGTAATTCTCTCGTCCCATAGCTGCTGTAGTCTTTCAGTCGCTTCTTTACATTTGTCGTCTTCAATCAACGGAAACAAGTCTGTATTCTCGAGAGGACGCTTGTTTCCCATGGAAAATATCTCGTTCAGCCACCAGTATGAAAGAATGGAGAAGATGCCGGCCTCCGTCCGAGGATTTTTTCTATCTCCCTCAGTGTTTATTTTTTCGTAGTCGACCATCGCAACTTAATATATAAAAAAATAAAGAACTGAAAAAAATAATTAAGAAAGTTGTCGTCTGTGTGTAAGATAAAGCAATGAGAACAAAACCGCTGCAGTATACAATATGAATATTTAATAAAAACTGAACATTTGTGTGATGCAACTCCAGGGATTTGATTGGCTTAGTGACCAAGATATATGAGTCATTGTTCTATGCCAGAGAAATAGCGACCGTTAAGTTGTCTTCTGGTTGTTCTTGCAAAGGAAATCAGCAAGATCTAGCAGTATTTCTTTTTTTTTTTTAATAAAACAATTTTTCCACTCACGCTTGCTCACTGATAAAAAGAAATAAAAAGAGACAAACGCCTTTCCTTGACATTTGCAAAATCAGTGACGACCCAACACTTATTTCAGTGACAAAAAGTTTTCGAATATTTGCAGATGTTACAAGGTCCGTCATATTCGATCCGGTGAAGGTAAAAGTAGGAACGAGTCTCTGGAATGGCATGTGGCATGACTTGCGGAATGGCATAATTATGAGCAGTTTGCTTATACCACAAATGAACACATTGTTTCGCTGTGATCTTCTTTCGCTCTGTTAATAAGTTGTTGAAACTCTCTCAACACGACTATGGTTCTCAGTTACACGTGTAAAGTCAATTTCTTTATGGTGGATACCCTCAGAACCCCAGTAATTGCTCGCGTATTATTTGTTACTAGAAATACGTGACTCGCAAAACCTCGCGAAGCTAGGGCTAGGTGGAAAGCCCTCTTTACTGGTATTGTAGCATCAAATGAGGAGATAAAAAGGTTTCTGAACATGGCAACTATTTTGATGGGCATGGTGTTTTCGTAGTTCCACAGGTTAGTTTGCGGTTGAAATCTATTTCTGACACGAGGAAATGTACAACGGGCGGGCAGCTCTGTCGTGTTCGATGAATTTATTTCCCACGGAAAATTTATATTTTACCGCGGCCACAAAACGTGTAATTTCTTCAATGCAATCTTTCACAAAAAAAAAATTCTGGAAGAAAGGAAAAAGATTCTGCAGAGATATTTCCATCCAGTGAATATTGATGAACATTGCAGTTGAAATTTGATCGGCCTTTTCCGATGTATGCAAATTTTGCTGACGCTAGTCTGTCTACCAACCTGTCGCTGCCTAGCAACTTTTTCATTGTCTGACGTCATTCATACTTTGTTTTTCACTGTTGCCAGGCAACACTACGGACATCTTCAACGAAATATATATACATAAATTATATAAATATATTTTTCGCTCGAATTCGCGCGGCTCAGCTCGGCTCAGCCCAACAAATTTATTAACCTCGCTTCGCGAGGAAAGATTCCAAGTTTAAGAATGATCATTCACAGTATTATAACAAACAAATGTTTTTCTGAAAACCAGTCACACACACCTTATAATTCTTAAGAACCAGCTCTACAAATCACCAAAGTGCGTCAGAATTCAGCAAATAACATGCTTGGGCGACCTGGGATGCCCGCTCTCTTTTGACTCTGCAGGGAGTCAATCCTCAAGAATGTTCTTTTCTTTGTCTGCACAAAAGGAAGAATTTCGTAATGAAAGTTTGAACAGCGCTTTTTCAAAACAACGTATTACAAGAGTTTTATGTAGCAAAATCTCACAGAAACGCTTGAATTTTCCTGAGGTTTCCAAGAATACAATATTTGACATTTCTCGTGTTGCGCATTACCTTGAACATTCGAATTTCAAATCAGATCGTTTTATGCAAATTCACTCTGTTAAACTACGGTGACAAAACAGACACTTTTTGCAATTTTACATTTCTAACATCAAATTTAGCTGATTTAGATTACTGTTTCATTCAAACGTTGCGCTTGGAATCGAAGTGATTTGCCGAAAAGCACCCCTCTTTGGTCAGTTTGTTTACATTTCATATACAAATTACTTTCAAGGTGCTGGAAACTGTCATTTCGTTTTCTTTCTCATTAAATTTGTTCGCACTGAGAACTTTCTTTTGTCATCGAATACGCTAAAAAAAAATCACTTTTCTCAAAGTGTGTAATAATAATAATAATAATAATAATAATAATAATAATAATAATAATAATAATAATAATAATAATAATAATATTTCGTACTAGCAGAGTCACGCAATTTCTGTTGATAAACTTCGCCTCCTTGGGTGAGTACTGCCCGTGAATTTGGGTGTGTGTGTGTGTGGCACAAATCTAAAAATTCTTTTCCTATTTCAAACTAAAATATGTAATTTTCCCTACCCTATTTCAAACGAGACCCTCAAATCGATCCCTATTTCAAACCATGCAAATCCTCCAAAACATCATGTTGACCCACTACAAATTTATACAAGAAGCTAAATTGCTCAATAGACCGAGATGAAAAACGCAAACATGCGAGCGAGAGTTGTGTAGGCCTTCCAACCCCAATTGACTCGTGAAAACCATGGCCCAATTCCAGACCAGCATTACCCTTCTTCAGACCAAAATGGTCAAAATCTATACCCCATTTCAGACCAAAAAGGCTAAAAAACCGTACCCCTAAAGACCGCACATACCTAATGGCTTATATTGAGAAGTGCCCCGCGGGCTTTATCTTCTGTTCTTTTGTTTTTCATTGTTCTTCTGTTATATAGATGCGTTCCACTGCACTAATTTTCACTTCCAAATACAAAAGATCATTACGAGTGAATGAGCCAAAATAGACCTCATTTGCATTTGATCGAAGTGTTTCAGAATAGGCACGATTTCGTAATGCACGCGATGTTATTTCAAGTATACAGCAATAAGATGAAAGCCAAATCACATACATCTTGAAAAACGAAAAATTAAGACCAAATACTTACCCAAATAAACCCACCAGCTAATGCCGACTGAGGAAGAAACAACTCGTGAGTACCTGTGACGTCGACGGGAAGGAATATTGTAACCAAATAATGATAATAATAATGCAAGTTTGTCATGAACTGGGTAACTTCAATCTTATTGGCGCTTACCAAAATAACCGCCTGTAATTGGCTCTGGGGATTCTCGAATACTTCCGCACTACTTCCTAATATGGGCTAACAATCTCGGTTGTTCAAACCGGAACTCATCTTCGCACAACGTCGATGGATTTGAGATTTTTTCTACCTGGGCTGAAACTCTCACATGTGCACGCACCACAAGTTTATACCCTCGCATTTTCGCTGGAGTGGCTCGTTGGCGCTAAGACTTGTTTTCTTTTGTTCTTGTTTTTTTTTTTTTTATATCAATTAACCATGGTCGTCTACGAAACAATAAACTCTGACCCAGAGGGAGATATGAAAAAAATTAAACCCGGACGACGGCCGGCATCTTCTACTGGTAGCTAACTAGATAGTTTCCACGGGAAACAAGCGTCCTCTTTGTCCATTATTTAAATTACAACAGTATAACCATAAAATACAGTACTACAGTCGAACCTGTATATAACGGCCCTGCATTAAGCGGCCAACCTCTATTAAGCGGCCAGTTCTCAAAGTCCCGATTGTTTGCTCATACAAACGCTGCATTTGTTACCTGTATTAGGCGGCCACCTCTATTAAGCGGCCGCGGCCACCCTGTAGCAGTCCTATGTTTGTCTTCTTTGTTATTTTTACCTGTATTAAGCGGCCACTCTTGAATGGAAAGTAAGCCGTATGTTAGTTTATGCGGTATTTTATCGTGTTTAAATGCGATCCAGCATCACTATATAAAGAAATAACATGTACAAAGCTACTGTAAGCTGATACTCGGCCGTTTAATATGCTGAAGTACAGTACAGTACAGTACCATATCACGGACGCTAAAAAATGTTTGTTTTGAATATGCTTCTCTCTTTAGCAAGTTCGTGTTAAAATTAAAATTAGCTTGTTCTTCAGCCATGTGACATTGAACATTGCGCGTAACAACTATGAAATGACGGAATGAGATATTTTGTTGTGAACTGTAAGTCATAGAAATAGAGCACTGTATACCGTAGAAGAGTGGAGGACAATTTATTGCACAGTACTTTTACACAATGTTACGTATATTATACCGTTAAGTTACAAGTTGGCACTAAACTTTGTTTAAGGTATTGATCGCTTGAAAGAATGTTGATTGTCCTATTGTTTTCTTTGCACTGATGAAGTGTTTTTGTATGATACGGCATTAAAATTGACATTAGACAACGCCCAGTGACTACTTTCAGTGGTCCTGTATTAAGCGGCCACCTGTATTAAGCGGCCAGTTCCTCAAGTCTCGAGGATGGCCGTTATATACAGGTTCGACTGTATTAAGTCTATAGAGGTAAAGGCTAAGAATATTATACATTAGTGGGGAAGTGTCATGGGTTTTTTATCTCTTTTGTTAAAAAAATGGTGAAACGAGACCTTCACTTAGCTACAAAATAATTCTAGAACAACGAGAGGAAAGAAATCAACTCATTTCTTGAAAGGAACACGTGATCTGTTATAGCGCATTTTGGAAATAAAAATGCGACAACTTGAAAAACGTTAGCCTAAAAAATTTCAAGAATTATCATTAGATAAAGTATTAAATAAAGTATTTGATAAACTGGTCAAGAGCCGCAACGCTTGACAAAGTCCCATACATGTAAAATATTGATTTGAAAAGATCCACCCCAATGCCAGAAAAACTGCTGAGAGTCTCCTTGAACCTCGTGTACAAGTCAGTTCCAGTTCAATACGGTCTAGTATTTATTTGTCCATGGTTTTCTCGAAGGGGGAGGGGTTATCCTTTGAAGGACGGCATCATGGCACCTAATAGTTTCGACATTTGTAATGATGCCATCACTGTTCGTGTTCGTTTTGCTGGTAGAAGATTACACAAAGAAATAAACGGCCATTTTTGATTAACCCAGCAGTGCAAAAACAGAGCTCAGTTTCTTGGACATTTTATACGATTTTGTTTAAAATATCTAGTGCGTTTTACAAGCATGCTGTTAAAGGGGGACGCACAAATCAGCACGGTCCTGAAGGATAACTATCGTTTGGCGATTTTAACTTTTAACTGTTCTTAGCGGTAAAATGATGTCTCAAGGCTAACAACAGTTGTCTTTAACCGTCAAACGTACGTCATTTTATTTTGGGAAATGTACATTGTTCCCGGCTTCCCGCCGCATAGCATAACGTTGTTAGGAAAAAAAACACGCAATGCAACGGCCGGTTGGAGAAACATCTAGTTGTGAGAAATTTTAAACTGAACCATTTTGTTCCGGGCTCTGTGGACATTCGTCCCTGTATCAGGTTTGACAAACAATTCTAAGCAACTTATATAGAAAAAAGGTGTGTTTCACATTTTGTCACAATACATATTTGTTGAACTACTCAAGTCATCGACCTAAAAATTTCACTCAGTAGTTCATTTTTGCTTGGAAGGTCTTTTAAAATTAATCACCTCGGAAATTCGGAGAAAATCTCAGTACACTTTACTTCGACAAATGTCAGCTTAAAACTTCGTAACACTGGAAAATTGATTCGAAGGAGGAAGTATGTCGTTTAAGATGAGGAATAAGGTCAGCTAGCATTTTCGTAAAGTCACTGAACAACAACTCGTAAATTCGCGAAGTAACACTCGCTTTCATAAAATTTGTTGCAACTTAAATTTTCAGCTAAAACATTCCAACAGACTAAACTGTGTTAACTTACCCAAATATGCCTTCAAAAGGCAACATAGCGATATGGGAACAAAGGAGACAACATTTTTAGTATTTTACTTGAATGTTGTCGTTGGGTGCCGCTGACTAGCTCATTTCACAGCTAGAAACCCTCGATCAAAAAGCAGATGACTACAGTCAACTCTCGCGGTGCGGACACCTCGCTATTACAGACACCCCGATAATACGGACAGCAGCTAAATCCCCGGCAAAAATAATTTACAGACGTTTAACTGAAATAATTCCCGCTACTACGAACTCTCCGGCTATGACACAAACTCGCGGTTCCGAGGGCCGGTGTCCGCAATAAAGGGAGTTGACTGTACCGATAGAATTAGGTTTTCTTTGTATCTGATTGTCAAATTTTTGCCTTTTCCATTCGGAATGAAAAGTCAGCAATTCCGTACTGTTTGGCATTTCTCTTGATTCCAGTGTCCTTTTAACAAATCGACGGCAGTTTTCTATGGTCTATACTCTTATAGACCATAAAATGACGTCAAAAATGTTCAAAACTCAAGTGGAACCACGAGCCGCAGGCGAGTGGTTTCACTGCCAAGTTTTGGACATTTTATGGCGTCATTTTATGGTCTATAAGAGTATAGACCATAGAAAACTGCCGTCGATTTGTTTTTTACAATAACATGGAAAAAGTGCGAGCGGAATTGGCTTTTTTTTTCGTTGAAAAAGCGCGCGCGTTACATCTGACGTCATTTTTATTGTCTGTACTCTTATAGACAATAGCTACGAGCCAATCAGCGCGCGGGAATTTGGACAGTTATTGTAAAATCAAGGAGAGATACGGTTTAGCCATATATTTCGCATTTTGTATGCTGTTGTGAAAAAAGAACCTTTTGCCCATATTTACTAAGATAAACAATGATCTCACCTATACCTCGTGTACCACTTTCCTATCAGGGCCCAGTTGTTCAAAGAGCGAAAAACTTTATCCAGCGGATAAAATACATTGTTCGAAGTGCATTTTATCCGCTGTATAGCGATTTATCCACTGGATAGAGTTATCCGCTCTTTGAACAACCGGGGCCAGATCGTACCAAGAAACTGAATAACCGTATGCGGAAAATCAATTTTCACTGAATTTTTAACTGTTTTTCTGTTGTTTGAATTACATTCATGCATGTAGTAACATCACTTTGTACTATTTGTTGTTTTGGTGTGAACATTTAAATTTTAATGACCCGGCGCTGCCATGACACGAAGGTCCGACAAATCCTGAGCCGATCGGTTTAGGGACTATCGTGATCTTTTTATCGATCTAAAGGTAAGAACCTGACAGCAGGCGTTATTGTTTCGTTTCGCTTGGAAATCATCCCGGGAGGAAAAGTTAAACTGACTACGTTGACATCAAAGGACTTGATCACGTCTAATCATGAGCTAAGCTTGCCGGCATTGGTTTCCAGCACTTTTCAGTGGCCAAACTTTGATGGATCAATACTGCCTCTCTTTATCAATAATAGTATCAAACAAATGCATAATTATTGGTAAACAATTTTAGTTTTCTTCTCGACTTTTTACGTTATCATAGCAACGACATAACTTGTTAAAAAAGCCGTCACAGTTCAGGTTTATCAGCTACTACATGTATACTAATATGATTTATCCTTCAAACGCCGCCGCAAACGGATGATGGTTGGTTGTTTGTTTGTTTGTTTTTTAATCACTTTATCTAAGTGTCAATGTATTTAGCGCAGTGCACTTATTGGAGCCACGTGTTGGTTTTTTAGGAGAGGGGAAAACCGGAGTTAACCTGGAGAAAAACCTCTCGGAGCAGGGACGAGAACCAACAGCAAACTCAACCCACATATGACGCCGAGTCCAGGAATCGAAGCTTGTAGTACAAGAGAAGTGACGAGCTATAAAAAAGGAAGAATAGCTCCCACACGGAAAAGAAATGACTTCTATACAGGGTAAGACCTTTAACCATGTTTCAATAAGATAAACGCGCTGCAAAAATACAAAATTTTATTATTATGAGAACTACAGGTATTAAATAATTATTATGACAATAAATATGTGATATCAGCAGTGTGCTAAAACCTGGAACTTGCGACGGACCGAAACTACTGAGGTAGTTTTTAAATGTGAAACATATGGATTGTCGTATAATGTTCACCTACTAAATCTATTAAATATACAGTTTGTTGTGGTTATTTGTTGGGCGTTTTATTTTACAGTACCCAAATAACGCGCACAGAGAGTACAAATATACCGCGGTATTCGTTTAGTTAGGCATTTGTATTAAAAAAGACGGTTTGGAGGCTACTGATTTGTACAGAAAAAAAACAGCTTTACTAACGAACGCGCGCTCTTATCCTGTTTTGTTTTGTTGTTGCTTTTTTCTCATATTTTTACTCGACAGCGACAATTCACAACAAAACATCAAATATGATATAAATCTATACTTCTAAATTTACATGGAACATTTACAATGAAATTCTGAAATGCAAAACTGTCTCCTTGTTTAGGAAAAAGGGTTAGTTTCCAAAGAAACTATGCTGCCGCGTTAGTGGGGTCGGTAGAAACGAATACACTACAGTCAACTCTTGCCTTGCGGACACCTCGCTATTACGGACACCCCGATAATACGGACAGAACTAAATCCCCGGAAAAAATAAATTACAGACGTTTGAATGAAATAAATTCCCGCTATTACGGACTCTCGCTATTGAGGCCACAAACAAGGGAGTTGGCCGTATTTGGTTTTATCAACTGAAGGTGATTTGGCCACCGTAAGGAGATGTCTCGACCATTCGCCCTTCGTGAGAACGAGGAGGTTCTGATGGAGGGCGGATGGTCGAAACGTCCGCACTCGAAACTCTTCCCGGTAGCCAAATTACCCCTTACATGAGTTTCTGAGAAAATGGTTCCACGGAAGAAGACAAATAAGAACAATGGAGCGGGCTGAAAATGGCATTTCCCCCAGGAGCAATGAATTGTAAGAGACAACAGTAAACCTGCACCTTTCAAAGGTGCTTTTCGAAAACCACATTTTGTGAAAAAGTTTCCCCAATAAAGATTATTAAGAAAAGCTCTATTTTCACTTGACCCTGATAACCTGCAGCTGCATTGTTTTTCAGGGTTGGGAGGATTGTTCTGTTGTTCGTTCTTCTGTCTTCTCGGCCAACCATGTAAGACGTTGCAAATGGTTCATGTACCAGAGACACCGCTTGTTGTGTTCTGCCAACAGGGACCTTTTAACACCACGGTCGATTCTCAGTTGATCCGATGTGAGTTGAAAGTAAAGGAGTGGGGAAGCGGGGGGGGGGGGGGCAAACGTTATCAGGTGTCTATTTACAGTTAACAAGTGAAAGAAAAACTCTATGAAATTATGTACAGATGCATCAACAAATTCGTGTTGCCAGTCCTGCCACTCTACCAACAGTTTTAAACCAGAGATGCTTGTTTTTTATCCGGGGATACCATTGACCAGGAACACTTTGGCAGAGGAACCAGCACTGCGACTGCTCAGTGAGTACATCTAGAAAACACAAGACACAAGAAGGGATTAGTTTTAGGAGAAACTAATTGTCGCGTAGAGAAGATGAAATGATCATGTTGTAGCTAACATAGTACTGACGGCCACTCAATGATTCCTGCTAGGGAGTCCCGATTTTTTTCTTTGTTCCGAACTAAAATGCAGGGGTACCCAACGCCTCGTTTCGGTGGATAGCTGTTCTGTAATTATGACGTGACTATGTGCGACATCACACAAATTCTGGTTTTGATTGGCTGCTTTTATCCCGACCGAACACGCTTCATTGGCAGGGCCGGTGACTAAACGATCAAACGTTTTGTTCGTAACGCAAAACGTTGGATGACGAACTTCGATCTTCATGTACATCAAACATGGGAAATCATTCAAAAAAAAAGTTGAGAGAGGCGGGTAAACGGAGAATCATGTTCTTCCAACACGTTGTTGAACGAAATTGTTTGATCGTCCAGCCGGGTCTTAAGGAGGTTCGCAGGAGTTTTTCTGGACTTAGGGTGGAAGTTTTGAAATTACAATCTCGCATAGAAGATAAACTTCGATCTCCTTCATACTACATGACTGTTTTTTGTACATCATCATTTCAACATATGATCAAAATTAATTTTCTCATCGGTTTCCAGGCAACAACTATTACCATAGCAACGGTAGTACATAGCCTCTCGTTTTAAACATTGTCGATTATCTCGAAATCTAGTCAGACACTTTATGACGAAACTTTGGGGATTTAAACTACTCAATCTAGACAACTTGTAGGCGAAATGAGAAACAAATCTGTAGGAGCGTTTTTAAGTAAATAATGAATCAATTTTTCGTGGTGATTTTGTTTATTGCCGCATTTTTCACCAATATCTCTGGCAAAATAAAACTTGACACTTTGCCTTTTCTGTTAAAAGGTCTTTCCTCAGAAAAACTGCTGCGAGCCTCCTTAAGTCACTTCAAGCTTTACAAACCACTGGCTTGAGTTGCATCTGCATGTAATAGACTTCACCTCAAACAAAAAATGAAGTTACTTTCTGAAGACACTGTTACAAAGTATGGATCTCCTACCTTCCGTCCCTTGGTTTCAATGCCTCGTAAAAAAAGAGGATGTCTGTACAACGCATGCGCGTACATGGCCTCTCTGAATTCCTGTGCCACAGCATTCTGTGCCCACTCTGCTCTCTTGTAAGATTCGTTTTTCTACCACAAAGAAGAGAAGCTTGTCAGTATACAAGAATAAACCCACAAATCGAATTTCTTCATCGTCAGAATTAATGTAAGTGGAAGGAAGACTTAGAACTTTCCTTTGACCAAATCTTACCTCATACAAAGACGTTAGCCTGAAAGCTTGACAATGGTCCAATGAACGTACAATTTTGCTGACACAAAATTAATTTTGCTTTGCTGTGATGCTTTTAGTATTGTGCTTGGAACCTTTTATACTGATACAAGTAACAAGGCTTTGGAAACCAGGAGTGCTCCTACCCATAGCTTTCGCTGCAAATTGGCGAGAAAACTCTCTTTGGAAGGAATTTCTCTCTGCCTCTCCCCCCCCCCCCCCCCCCACCCTCCTCCCCCCTTTCACTGTAGTGAAAAAGAATGGACCCATAAAAAGCAGTAAACTCAAGATAGGTGCTGCAAGCACGAGAGACAGGCTATTCTACTATATTTTATTGCCAAGAAAGGAATCGTATCCTTGGCTTGAATGGAACTCACAAGATCAGCCAAAGGGAAGCGCTTTCTGATCGGTTCATCCAAATCTAAATGCTTCAGTTGTATGTGAACTTGGCCTAATGAACTGTTGCTTCCTATTAATTCCTTGTCAAGAAGGTGAAACAGCACAGCCCTGTTAAAACAAACGTGACAGCTTATTTTTAGTATCTACAAGTACAGTCGACTCCCGATAACTGGAACCCTCGCTAACTCGAACCTCGCGCTAACTCGAACCAATTTTCCTTTCCCTTCAGGCCATTTTCTATATAATTTTACCCTCGATAACTCGAACTCCCGATAACTCGAACTTTTTTCAATTTCCCTTGAAGGTTTGAGTTATCAGGAGTCGACTGTACATTGTATCACTAACAGCGACAAGAAACTAAGTGAAAATACAATAAAATACAAATAAAAATAAAATTAAAGCTCTACTAGTTAGCCGTGCAACTCTGTATCTCTTTGTACGCTCTGAGTGCTTGTTTTTACTTTTCAAACTGTCTTTTACGAGTGCATTCTTATGACTGCAGTTAACTAATGTTGGCTACAAGACCAAACCCTATCCTGACTTGGCTTACACATCTAGGTCATTTCATACAGAGTTGCCATTAATCAGGACAAAAAAAATTCTGACTTTTTGAACACTGATCATTCAAGAAAAATTCTTTGCCGCATAAATCAATAACTTCACTGAGAACTGTTTTTGCAAACCAACGGGCTACACAAAAGTAAATTTCCCTGTTGCTTCACTAACTTTGAGGTAGAATTTAGAATTTCCCTGACTAGATGAAAAATTCCCTTCCTTTGCCTTGACCTTGGAAAAAAAAAAAACCTGCAACCCTGTTTCCATACTCAATGATTTGTTTTCTGGGTTCTGATTGGTTTAATGTTTGTTTGCCTTTGTTGCGAATTGGTTAAAGGGATCACTACGGTATTGGTTAATTACAACACTCAATTGAAAACAGACTTACTACTCTAATAACAGTTATCAGGCTTGGTTTAAAATGTACTTCACTTAAAGACATACCCCAACAAACAAAAACCTAATAAAAAATGAAACAGTGCAGCCTCACCTTGAAGGAAATTCTTCTTGTGGAACTTGAAATTCAAAGGTTTCTTCAAACTCTGGAAAAAGGGAGCCACTCACAACCTGAAGTAGATGCCACGAAAGATTGTAAATTTTATTGCAGACAGTAAAACAAGGCACTCTGAAAGCTGTTAGGAACATGGTTATGACCGTCAAGTGTCCTGGAGAAGGAGACATCTTGTATTGGGGATTGTACAAGACACCACTAAACTTTAAAAGAAGTCCTTTGTCCCAAAAAAGCTCACTCCACTCACCAAACTCACGAGGTCGTCGCTCGCGGTCTAAAAGAGCTCATAAGAAAAGCTCGCTCAGCTCACCAAACTTCTGAGGTCGACTTTTAGCAAGTCTTAAGACACCACCTATCCATTGAACCTCACCGGCAAAAATTAATTATTGGCCTGAATAACATTTGAGCTGACATTTTCACTTGCAAGAAACTTTCACTTTGATGTTCAAAATTTGTCACTTGGAAGAAAATGATAAACCTTGCCTTACAGTGTATTAGCAGTTATTAATTTAGCAGTTATTAAACTGGTTATCACTCATAACTTTATTTTTATGGATTGGAAGCTTTTGTAAAATGTACTTTGCTCATTTTCTTTTTTCACATAGGCCCTGAATTAGGCAAACAACAATATTTATAACATCAAAACATAAGGGTGGAAAATGGTCTGTTAGACCTACATGTACATGTACGTGTCTTGCAAAAATTGTAGTAAAATTTCATCGGTCGTGCACTCAGATTTAATTTCTGTCTGGATTTCGTCTGCAAGGATTAGGCTCATAGAAAACAATGTTAGTCACATTGTCTTGCAAAGCGTCAAATATTTTTACCATTAATTTTTAATGCGTATAAGATTGACTTTTGTTATTAAATTAATCAGAAAAACTAACGCAGAGAGATTTCGATGTTTCGATGACATCCTGTCATCGTTATCAGTTTAGTTTTTGTTTACTTACTATGTAAATTCTCTTCATTTTCTTGATAATGATGACAGGATGTCATCGAAACTTCGAAATCTCTCTGCATTAGTTTTTCTGATTAATTTTTAATGACCCTAAAAATTGACCAGCCAGCTTTGGATGATGTTCATTCATTCTATTCCACCCACAAAAAAATTAATAAAATAAATAAAAAATGGCATAAGGGTAATCACCCTGTAGTATGTTAATTAAAAAAGCTGTACAGTCTTCTGTTAACTAACCCTTGTTTCATGGTGAAAGTTAGTCCCAGAAATTGAACACTTTACAAAGGCATCAGAAGTGTTCATTAGGGTGTTGCCAGCCTTGATGTTGTAAGCTTTGTGAATTGTTACAAACAGCGTTTCAGGCTCTTCATACTCCAGGCTGATTTCCAGTTCTCCTTTGATGCTAAAATCAGTCTACAAACACAAGGAATGGAAAGATTTCACATGAGATGGTAAAAAAAAAAAAATTCAGTTGGTTCAATGAAGCTGAGAAGTCAAAGTGCATGGTGATTTGCAAAAAAACCTATATTGTACTGCACATGCTGGTTCTAACTTTTGTTGTTTGGCAAAGATATTTTAGTCCTTAGCTAAAGACTGAACCAATAAAGCACAGCTCATGATTTAATTATTTCGTTTGTTTTCTGTTGAAATTTACGGCTCAAGGTCAAAACATAAAACAATAGGCATACATGTAAATAAAATAATAAATACATCAAGGTCTGTCTTTTTCTTTAAAGTACATACATGTTGTACATGTATATTAAAGGGGAAGTATCATGGGGTTTTTCATAGTCCATTTTGGTTTTTGGACATAAAATTCCGTCAAGGAGTAGTCAAGCAGAATTCAAGCACTAAAAACTGAGCTTTCAAGGAGTATTCAAGGAATGTTTACTTTGTCTTGCACTATGTTTCGAAATGTTTTCATAGGTCAATAGCAACTTTAAAAATGCTCAGCCGGATATAATCTGTCCCCAATTTTGAAATCTGCACTCAATCCTTGAATTACTTTGATATGATCCTACAATATTTCCCACTCAACAAAAATTCAAGGAGTTTCTCATTATTTCAAGCACTTTCAGCAAAAATTCTTCTTTTCAAGGGCTTTTCAAGCGCCCTTGAAATCTAAAATTAAATTCCAGGGCTTTTCAAGGACTTCAAGGAGTAGCACGAACCCTGGTGTTTGATATCTTTTGTTAAAAATGATGAAATAAGACCTTCAATTCGCTGCCAAATAATAGAGGCAAGAAATCAACTCAATTCTTGAAAGGAACAACTCGTGATCTGTTCTAGCGCATTTTGGAAACAAAAATGCGAGAACTTGAAAAACATTAGCCCAACATTTTTCAAGTTTCAATCCATTCTGCCCTACTCTGTCTCTGGCCAGAGACACTAATGGACAGTTTTCTTGCACTGGGATGATAATTTATAACAAGCTTGACAATTGTTTCTTTGTTTCTGTTGACAGACAAACATTTTGGGGTTTTGAAATGACATCAAATTTGCGTGATACTTCCCCTTTAAGGATTTCCTAGGCAAATCCAAAAATTTAACAAGTAGTGACAATAACATAAAAATTTTTTTGGGACACACGCTTGATCCTAACATCATCTGAAGCCACTCCTTCTCACCCCAGGGTGAGAGCAAATAACCTATCAAGCTATACGTACAAACAATTATGAATACAACACAATTCAAAATATACAGAAAAAGAATAGAGTATACCTCAAGCTGAAGCATGAACCAATCTGTATGTGTGCCTGTATTGAGGTTTATCTTTGACAAATCCACTACAGCTTCACCATTAAAATCATCTTCACCGAAGAAATCATGATCCCAGATAGCTACCCGCAGTTTGGTCTCTGCTATGCAAGATTGCTCCAGTTGGAAAGAAAAGATCTCATTGAATACAGGGTTGAGTGTTTTGGCCTTGTATGCAGTCTTTTTCTGTCCTTCTTGTCTCCTGAGAGGGAATTAAACAAATTATTCACGTTTTTGTGCCACAAAATTAATTAGAGTAGTGTCATGTGTAAAGCCCAAACCAAACTACAGTGTAATGCACTGTGGTTAATCACAAAGGAAATATTAGGTTGTTTAAATTCCCACCTCCCAGGGCCACACAACCATTTATATGCCCTTCCCTTAAGTACTCCAAGGCCTTTCCTTTTAGGACGTACATGTATTTTTGGCTTCGATCAATCACTATTTATGCTTCGCAAACAGTGAAACATGACTTGCATGTTAATAACACCTTCCAAAACTATTTTGAAGCCCTTTTGAGTGAGCCATTCACTCATGAAGGTGAAATCCTGTTCTTGAAAAACTCCTGACTCCCATAAAACAAGAAATAACACACAAAAAAAAATTCTGCTAGACCAAAATAAAAATCTGGTTCAAATTCCCTACACCCTGGGCACGGTACACATTCAAATGCCCAAGGTACACTGTATGCTGAGGTATGCCAGGGAGGAGGGCATTTTGAAGGTTCAACCTGATCGGTGCATAACTTGTTAATACATAGTCCGCGCTGGTTTTTGGACATAAAATTCAAGGAGTATTCAAGCACTAAAACTGAGTTTTCAAGGAGTACTCAAAGCAAGTTTACTCTGTCTTGCGCTATGTTTCAAAATGTTTTTATTGGTCAATAGCAACTTCAAAAAAGCTCCCCCTGATATAATCTGTCCCCAATTTTGAAATCTGCGCTCAATCCCTGAATTACTTTGATACAATCCTACATTATTTTCCATCCGAACAAAAATTCAAGGAGTTTTCATTATTTTCAAGCACTTTCAGCAAAAATCCTTCTTTTCAAGGGCTTTTCAAGTGCCCTTGAAATCTAAAATTAAATTCCAGGGCTTTTCAAGGACTTCAAGGAGTAGCACGAACCCTGTTAATAAATAAAACAAAATACAAAATACAGACTTACACATCTGGAACAAGATCCAACACAGCATATGGGTCAGACTTGCCATCAAGGTCCCTGGGTACTAGGTCCCTGGCTCGGATTACTTTGACAAGCAATAGCTGTTGCCGATGGTTATATTTGAGTGACAACTGTACATCACCCTTGATGTCTCCACAGTCGGGCTGTGTCACCGTTGGGTCCATGCGCTTGTACAGTTCTTTGATAATGTCAGTTCCATCAAGCTTGGATAAGAATAGTAACATTAATGGCAAGTGTTTAAACTCTTCCAATATAGTTTACTCAGTTTACTGTCTAGATTGCTTAGGGCTGATTCACACTGGCAACGGAATCAAAGCGGAGTTGGAAATGGAGTCATAATGGACCTTCCATTTCACTGTCGTCTGCGTGAATCAAAAAATGAAGACGGGATGAATCACAATGGTAAGCTCAACAGAATCGGAATCGCAAGGATCAGATGGTTCCTTTTTCTTTCAATTCTGCTTCTGATTTCATCTCCTTGATCGCAAGTGTGAATTGGTTGATCAAAATCGGAAGCGCAAGCAGAAGAATCAACCAATCATGTAATGTAACTCATTCCCAACCCCTTTAAGCGAGATTTAGAATGAAATCCATAACAGCCTTTTGCCATTTTGAACTAAATCAAGGCTTCTTGTATAAATATCAGATAAGATAAAACAGTGTGAATTCTTTATGCGCACACAGATTTCTTCATATTTTTGATGGCTAAGAAAAGACCCTGTAGCAAGTTAACCAGAAGGGTGTCCACACATCCTAGGGACACCCTCCAATTAGGCTTGATTTTAGTAGCGCTCTTATACATAAATTATGTCATGTTATCCAGTTGCTTGTTAAAAAGCTTGGAATGGTTACCCATTGGCAAGGGATATGTTCAAAGAATTCAGCTTTCAATTCACCACATTATAAGATTATCTTTAAAAATTAAACTGAAGATATGTCATTTTCTATAAGCAAGAAACAAGTGTTACAAGTTAACATTTCTTGTGTCCATAAATGCTGCAAGATCCAATTACGAGAAGCATTAAAATTATACATTATAATTATTATGAAACACTCCACACACTTGAAAACATTACATCAGTAAGTTAACCCATTGTTCCCAAGAACATGTTTGATGCGTTGTCTAAAATATCGTCCTTTTTAAAACAAAAATGTATCAGACGAAAAGTACATGTACTTATCCTCAAGGATTTATCTGATTAACAGGATCAAAGGTTGACACCACCTTGTAATAATAAGCTTATCATAACAGACAGCGCAATGAAAAGAGTTCAACAAATTTCATCAGAATTGTTACACTTCACAATTTCTATTATAAGCACAATATCCCCCACGAAACTTATTTCACGATCATCCACGAAATCAAAGTAAGTTTAAAACGTCAAAGCCAAATCATTGCATGATGCCAGTCTGACTTTATCCAAGAAGGAAAAGACAAAACTACTTTAGCATTTTGCGGATCTAGCTCACTGCAAGCACAAACCAATCACCTGTTTCTGGAAGCATGCTGTGTTCTTCTCTTTATTCTTGATCTTCATAAACCTGTTTTTTGCCTCCATCAGTTTCTTCATTCCTGTCAGGTCGTTTGTGGGAAGATTAGCATTTGCAGCCGTTCGCGGCCTTGCATCTTCCACGGTCGAATTATCCGCATCTGCTTCCGTCCATTGCCGCGTCGATGCTGTACTAGCTCCTGTACCCATCGCTGAATGCTTCCTCAGTCCTCCTCAAGATTTTGACATTATTTTCTAGCTTTTTGCTCACGGACAACTCTGGAATGTTTACTTCACCACCATGGAAGCCATCTTTGAAAAATATTTGATTGCTTTGACGTCACCAATGACGTCATACGAATGTGAAAGACATTCGAGATTGAAAATTCTCTCTCTTTTTTTGTCGGGCACTAGTAAAATAACCGAACCACGAAAGACATGTCATGGATGTATATTGTTTAATTAACGTTTTCGAAGCGGTTTGCAGGTTATATAAATGTTTCACATGACCTGTGGTTCTTTCTGTAGGCATTCCTGTGGTTTCGTTGATGCTCGACAGATCTTCGTTATTCCCAAGAGAGAATAGTCGCTGTAACATCGGTTTAGTTGATAAGGGAAAGAACGTGGACTGGATTTCGTAAAAGATGGAGTGGATTTATAAAACATGCATTTGTGAAATATCGATTTGCCGAAAATATAGAGTGGATGTGTAACAGAGAGTCATTAGCCTGTTGGGCGGGAAAGTACGAAAAATTAATTTTATAAATATAGCATATTACTGCCCGGCATAGTAAATCGAACCCAATCGAACTAAATTTCAATCGAACCCAATCGAACTCAATCGAACTCAATCCGTGGATTGAGTTCGATTGAGTTCGGCAATCGAACGAAATCGAACTCACCGAAAAGACAAAAAATCAATCGAACCCAATCGAACGTTCGGTTTTCGAACTCGTGATTTATGTAAAACAGGCTTTGAAAATCGCTAACCTGATCTTGGAAGCTCGAGTTACTTCAGTCCGGAGTGTAGCGCACGTGTTTTTCGTTAACGAAGAAATTACGCAGAAATGGCTTCAGATGCGCTGTGGATTGTAAGGTTCAAATACTGTGTGCCGTTGCCTGTGTCGCGGTTAGTAATTTGCTTGTATTTTTGCATAAAAGCAACCCTTCGATTTGTCACTCCGGAATTATAAGTTAGCTAAAAAAGGAAAGGGTACGACAATTTCGGAATACGCCCGCGGGAATAATGATAGCTTTGTTCTGTTCTGTTCTGTTCTCTTACTGCCGTGAACAGTTTATAAATGAGGTTTCTGTTATTGAATAAATTGTAACAAAGAACAAGAAAAACCTGCTTTGATGGGCTTGCTTTGGGCTTGCTTTGTATAGGTTTACCAGAGCCAATTGAACTCAATCAATTAAATTGTGTTCGATTGAGTTCGGTTTCCGAACTCAATCGAACACAATCAAATGGATTGAGTTCGATTTAGTTCGATTTGTTCGATTGAATTCGATTTGTTCGGAAATCGAACTCACTGAAAGTCTGGTGTTCGATTTCGTTCGATTGCCGAACTCAATCGAACTCAATCCACGGATTGAGTTCGATTGAGTTCGATTGAGTTCGATTTTCGAACGTTCGATTTACTATGCCGGGATTACTGGCATATTGAAATTAAGCACTGACAGTACTTGGTCTTGACCATAGCTAAGTTTTATTCGTTGTACCACTTTGCTTTGGTTCAGGTCTTGGTTTGAACGCAAGTGAATGGTGTGCGATTGGGAAAGGTACCATTGAAAAACTGGCTTGTTATTTGACGTCTCACATTGACTCACAGAAATCGCACCAACCTTCCCCTCGTAAATTGGTGCTCGGAATCATGGGAACGAGGTTGAAATCAGAGTACGGTGGAGCATTGTACTCCGCTCCCGTAAAAACTCACATTCGTATTCACTATATATTTTCCTTTCTTTTTATCATTAATTATGTAAGTCGTTTCTTCAGTACGTGTTTCAATTGCCACCTTTTGTCTTTATTCACGGTTTCTTTCAGTCAACAGCATAATACCTGCATTTCACAAGCTTCCTTTGTAAAGGTTGCCGAATTATCGTCTGATAACTTTGTTAACATCAATTGTTCATTGTTACAGTTCCAATAAAAAAGAAATTAGCGTGACTTGTAGGAATGCGCCAAGAATGAAGTTTATGGCATACAATTTATTCAAATTAAGCAGCATTCAGGCTGAGAGGGTAATAATTTTGACCAACGGTAATGTTCAGGCGCGGCTTGAACGAAAATGAATATTGCTCCGTTCGCAAAGCTACAAGACACCAATGCATTCGAGTCCATCGCGTTTCAGTATATTTGTACTCTCTGCACGCGTACTGGGTACTGTAAAATAAAACGCCCAACAAATAACCACTACAAACGCCACTATATATATATATCTATATATAGATTAAGTAGATGAACATTATACGATAATCCATAGTTTTCACATTCAAAAACTACCTACGCTCATTCCAAGATGTTTAGGCCCGTCGCAAGTTGAGATATGTCCAGGATTTAGCACACTGCTGATATCACATATTTATTGTCATAATAATTATATCTAGTTTAGCCACCAGGCCCCAGTTGTTCAAAAAGCGGATAACTTTATCCACCGGATAGGTCGCTATCAGGCAGATAGAATGTGTGCAAGATTTTCCCGATAGCCCTATAATTTGTGGATAGGGTAGAAGCAAATGTGAAATTTAAGTATGGGATTGTGTGGAAAACTTGCCAAAAGCGTTAGGTGGAGTATAAAAGCCTCTTGGAAGTCATTTTCATTTACAATTTTATATTTGCTCCGCTGGATAGTGACTTATCCAGTGAATAAAGTTATCCGCTCTTTGAACAACTGGGGCCAGTATGATAGAATGTAGAAGATGCCGGGCGCCGCCCGGGTTTTAATTTTTTTATATATCTCCCTCTGGACCAGTGTTTATTTTTTCGTAGACGACCATGAAAAACTGATATCAAAACGGAAAAAGAAGAACAAAAGAGAAAATTTTTAGTGCCAACGAGCCACTCCAGCGAAAATGCGAGGGTATAAACTTGTAGTGCGTGCACATGTGAGAGTTTCAGCCCAGGTAGAAAAAATCTCAAATCCATCGACGTTGTGCGAAGATGAGTTCCGGTTTGAACAACCGAGATTGTTTGCCCATATTAGTAGGTAGTGCAGAAGTATTCGAGAATCCCCAGAGCCAATTACAGGCGGTTATTTTGGTAAGCGCCAATAAAAATTCAAGTTACCCTGTTTATGATGAAGTGCATTATTGTTGGTGTTATCATTATTACGTCACAGGCACTCACGAGTTGTTTCCTCCTCAGTCGGCATTAGCTTGACGGTTTATTTGGGTAAGTATTTGGTCTTAAATTTTCGTTTTTCAAGATGTATGTGATTTGGCTTTCTTCTTAATGTGGTCTGCTTGAAATCAGATCGCGTGCATTACGAATCGTGCCTATTGAAACACTCCACCGCTCACGCAAATGAGGTCTATTTTGGCTGTCAGTAAAATCGATCTTTTGTATTTGGAAGTGAAAATTAGTGCAGTGGAACGCATCTATATAACAGAAGAACAATGAAAAACGAAAGAACAGAAGATAAAGCCCGCGGGGCACTCCCCAATATAAGCCATTAGGTATGTGCGGCCTTAAAGGTTATGGTTTTTGAACCTTTTTGATCTGAAATGGGGTATAGATTTTGACCATTTTGGTCTGAAGAAGGGTAAGGCTGGTCTGGAATTGGGCCATGGTTTTCACGAGTCAATTGGGGTTGGAAGGCCTACACAACTCTCGCTCGCATGTTTGCGTTTTTCATCTCGGTCCTGATTGAGCAATTTACCTTCTTGTATATATTTGTAGTGGGTCAACATGATGTTTTGGAGGATTTGCATACTCTGAGGGTCTGGTTTGAAATAGGGTAGGGCAAATTACATATTTTAGACTGAAAAAGGATAAGGATTTCAAGACGTGCACCACACACACACAAATGTACGGCCAGCACTCACCCTGGGAGGCGAAGTTTATCAACAGAAATTGCGTGACTCCTGCGGTTAACTAGTACGAAGAAAACATCACCCGCACTTTGAGAAAAGTGATGTTTTTTAGCGTATTCGATGACAAAAGAAAGTTCTCAGTGCGAACAAATGAGAGCAAAAACGAAATGACAGTTTCCAGCACCTTGAAAGTGATTTGTATATGAAATGTAAACAAACTGACCAAAGAGGGGTGCAGTTAAGAGGGGTGCAGTTTCGGCAAATCACTTCGATTCCAAGCGAAACGTTTGAATGAAACAGTAATCTAAATCAGCTAAATTTGATGTTAGAAATGTAAAATTGCAAAAAGTGTCTGTTTTGTCACCGTAGTTTAACATATAGTGAATGTGCATAAAACGATCCAATTTGAAATTCGAATGTTCAAGGTGGTGCACAACACGAGAAATGTCAAATACTGTATTCTTGGAAACTTCAGGAAAATTCAAGTGTTTCTGTGAGATTTTTCTTAATGAAACTCTTGTAATACGTTGTTTTGAAATTGCGCTGTTCAAGCTTTCATTACGAAATTCTTCCTTTTGTGCAAACAAAGAAAAGAACATTCTTGAGGATTGACCCCCTGCAGAGTCAAAAGAGAGCGGTCATCCCAGGTCGCCCAAGCATGTTATTTGCTGAATTCTGACTCGCTTTGGTGATTTTGTAGAGCTGCTTCTCAAGAATTATAAGGTATGTGTGACTGGTTTTCAGAAAAAAACATTTGTTTGTTATAATACTGTGAATGATCATTCTTGAACTTGGAATCTTAAACAATTGTATGCTGATAACTCTTCTCTCAAGGTCTACTAATGTTGAAGCATTGAAGCTTCTTTTGCTGAAGAAGACTGCGAGAAACAGTCGAAAGCTTCAATGCTTCTACTTTAACAGACCTTGAGAGAAGAGTTATTCATACATTTGTATGTTGTGCTTTTTTCATTGCGTTTAGTCAGAATGGAAGGAGAAAAGAATTTCATGGGAGAATTCGTGGCAGTTTTCAAACCAGTCGTATGACGACACTCGGTCGAAAACTGCCGAGCACTAAAATTGCAATGAAAACAATGAAACTTCTAATATTTTTCAGCATGGTTTCAACAACAAGACGAATTTCACAAAAAAAATTGAAGAATTGACACTGTAGGAACTAATCAAGTGTCTCCAAAAGTTTTAATTGTCTGCAAGAAAGCGAGACGGAACTTTCTTCAATAAGAAATCGCTTACCGCGTGCCCGTGCGTGATTTTAAAATTTCATACCATTTGTCGGCATATTGTCAAAAATAAGATAAATTTTTGGTCCACTAGTTATTCAGCTTGTGTGGTATATGCTAAAACAATTATTCACCTCAGTGTCGGTGAAAGTAATGGATATTTACCTCACCGCCTCCATCACTATTCACCTCCACTTCGGTGAATAATTGTTAAATATTAGTCCCGTGAGCAGCAGAATCGCTTTAAACTTAAATAATTAGGAAAGAAGTGGTTTCTGCGGGACACTCCACAGAGTAAGTATTTTACGTTGAGAAAATCTAGTGTACGTTTCCAAAAGCCTACCACAGTGAACGAAATTAAGCAAAGAGAAAGAGACAGAATTCCAAAGAAAACTCGACAAAGTACCGCGTGGTCGGTAAACTGGGAGGAATACCGAAACACACAAAATGAAACCCTTGGAGATTAGTATGGGTCCGCTCCAGTTGGTTTGGGCACCACCCCGGTGGAAGAGGTAAATTACTGGCTTACAAGATTCATATTGGAAGTCCCCTTGCCCGTGCGATATTAAAGAAATAAAAAACGCGCCGAGTGCATTGTTGAATTATATAAGCACGCGGGAATTTTTAAGAACAAGAGAGAAGTGCAGAGAGGCACGAGCCGTAGGCGAGTGCCTTTCTGCACTTCTCGAGTGTTCTTAAAAATTCCCAAGTGCTTATATAACTCAACAATGCACGAGGAACAAGTTTTTTTATTTCTTTTATAAAATATAAACAATCGCAACTCGTCAGACAAGTGCGAATTTTAATGAATCAACATCAACTTTCTCCTTACACGTCAGACGCAATCTCATTGGTTCAAAATTTGACAGAAAACCAATGAAAAATGTTTTGTATCGTTCACGACGAGAATCATTTGAAGCGAAAAGTTCTCGAAAAAGCTAAACAACAAGCTAAGGATTCTCTTCAAAAGTTCAAATACTTCACTTATTTGTGGATTAAGGGAGATTCAAGTTTATTTGAACTGAATTTATAGTTCACGGCGAATAGGCCTTATCACGGTTTTTGACGCCATTTTGACGAGTAGGCAAACACGCTTGAAATAGCAGTGTTTGTATGGAAATCCGATGTCAAATAATTTTAGTAAAACATCGCCTCTGGAAAATTCATGAATTGGAAACTTTTGGCACTAGGAAAAGGATTTTAAGAAAAAAATTAGAGGGATGTAGCTGTGCCAGAAAGCGTCCAGTCGTGTTTTAAACTTTCCATACATTTGTCTGTAAGCGAACCAGCCGTGAACTGCTACTAAAAATAGTTTGCGGGAAAAAAATACAGACAAATGTATGCAAAGTTCAAAACACGACTGGACGCTTTCTGGCACAGCTACATCCTTCCAATTTTTTTTTCTTAAAATCCTTTTCCTAGTGCCAAAAGTTTCCAATTCATGAATTTTTCAGAAGCGATGTTTTATGAAAATTCTTTGACATCGGATTTCCATACAAACGCTGTTATTTCAAGCGTGTTTGCCTACTCGTCAAAATGGCGTCGAAAACCGTGATAAGGCCTATTGAACATGCCATGAGAATCACCGCGGTGTTGGAGGATGTTGATCGGTGTGATTCTACAACTGCGGATGACATTTCTCTGGGTTGTCGAGAAGAAACGGACTGGAATTGTTTGGAAGACATTTACTTCATCTGTGTTGTCTGAATGGATCCTGTTAGAGCAGATGACAGAACATCACTGCACTTTCTGAGCTGAGTTGACGATAGCCGGGAATTGTAATGTTGGAGACTGTTCGGGTTTTTGTGGCCCGAAATGTGGCAAATGTGCCGATCTGCCAAGCCGGCTTCTGACCACAAGGTTATCGCTGTCACTTTGGATTCAACTTGGACAGATACAACCTCAGAACTCGATAACCATCGGTTAGTGTTTACAATATCATTGAGAAACTCAAAACCGCAGTCAAACGAGGGAAATTGCTCGGCCATAATGGCGGTCTGTCGCTGAATTTCTCAGATTTTCACGGGCAAAAAATCTGACGTGTGCTCCGTGCATATGTACAATTATAATGCACGCACCATACGTATGCTTCGTGCATTGTGGAGTTATAAAGAACTCAGTTTGACCAATCACAGTGCTTGCTTGACCCTGGCTATTTTATAAATAATCATAAGTATGCTCTATATAGAGCATACTAATTAGGCTTTTAGACAAAGGAAAACAAAAGAAATCATTAGTATGTTCTATACAGAGCATACTAATGAGTATTCATTTTACCCTATAATTTCCCTGTGCTTTAAAGCCTCCGCCTCTTTACATAATTTAAGACCGTTTATGGGATATAGAGCAGTCAAATATTGGGCACTGATTGGCTGAGTCAAGTGTGACCATGTTCTAACGAAGTAATAATTTATGCCTTCATGTTTTCGTCTATTCCATAATTAAAGGGCCACAACAAACTCTTTTTTAGTCTGCCATATGTTCTATCGTCTTCACCATACAAAGAGAAGAAAATTGAACGGCCTGCAAATTTAAAGCACGGTTTAAAATCGGTATGTTCTGCATATTTAATCCTATCTTTTCGACTCGACATCTACATTTATACATGGCAACGTTTGCCCATCGCGCCACGGTGGGCTGGTGCTGGTTTATATACTCGAACACATTATTAAAATACAATGCTATGTAATACAGTGCTCAGGTATGGTGTTTATACACGTGCAGAGGAAACTTATAAGATATAATTAAGTATAATATAATAATTGTGATGCAAACACGAATAACTGTTCCGCTTCATTGAAGGTTTGTAGCGGCTGGTCTACAAATGAACAGACGAGGTTTCACAGTGCCACAACAGCGGAGTTCGCCGAAGTCATTTCGTGGAGAGACGAGCGGTGACACCAACTGAACTGCTGGCTTCCTTTAATCAGGTAAAAACTCATCTAAGTCAAATTCGAATCGTTTCATATTGACCTTTTACGCCTGCTTTTGTATCATTGAATATGAATATACGAACTCCCGGCATATATTTCAACCGCGCGCGGGTGAAAGATTTAATAGAAGAAAGACTTTCGCAGTTATTTACGTAACTTAAGTGGTTGCGAAAAAAAGGCTACATGTTACAAACTCACAATATTGCCAGCTTCCAAGCCTGAATTTTTTTCAGGTTTTCTTTTCGCAACTGCCTACGTTGCGTAAATAACTGAGAGGATCTTTCTTCTGTTCCCCTTCTCCCGCCCGAAATTCGTGCGGTTATAATTTATTCAAGCATGGAATAATTTTGGTGTTTACAAACATTAGGCACAGTTCAGACGCCGAACTTTTCGTGAGCCGAACTTAACTCAAATTAAGGTCAGCCCAAATCCCGAAAATCCCGCCTTTTGATTCAGACGCCGAACTTAATTTACTTGTAACTTGAAGCAAACCGTGCTCTTTACGAGAGATTGCATCTGAAATACGTTATAATAATTTATGCATTATGTTCGGCTGATGGAAGTTCGACGTCTGAATGAAAGCCGTTCCAAAGCCGAAATTCCCGGCTGAGCCCTTCCAAATTGAAGTAGCCGTTCTCAATCGATTCAGACGGCGAACTTTTCATGTACCGCGTCTGAACTGGGCCTTCAAGTAACACCGCGCGTAGGATATGAGATGATAGCAAACGAGGCATGTAGCGCCGAGTTGGCTATCATCATCTCATATCCAACAAGCGCGAGTGGAATAATTGTTTTATTAAAAAACAAACATCAAGAAATATTGCTAGATCTTGCTGATTTCGCTTTGCAAGAACAACCAGAAGACATGGTCGCTAAGCCGATCAAATCACTGGAGTTGCATCACACAAATGTTCAGTTTTTATTAAGTATTCATATTGTATACTGCAGCGGTTTTGTTCTCATTGCCTTATTTCACGCACAGACGACAACTTTCTTAATTTTTTTTCAGTTCTTTCTTTTTTATATATTAAGTTGCGATGGTCGACTACGAAAAAATAAACACCGAGGGAGATAGAAAAAATCCTCGGACAGAGGCCGGCATCTTCTCCATTCTTTCATTCTGGTGGCTAAACGAGATATTTTCCACGGGAAACAAGCGTCCTCTCGAGAATAAACACTTGTTTCCGTTGATTGAAGGCGACAAATGTAAAGAAGCGACTGAAAGACTACAGCAGCTATGGGACGAGAAAATTACTAATCATACGCCCAAACCACGGGCAGGCTTCCCATGCGAGCTGTTCTCTTGGTGGCCTTGTGTTGGTGGATGCCGATTGCTTTCAGCATTGCTACAGCTGTACTCGTGGAGTGACTACGCACTTGTTTGTTTATTAGCGCTGCTGTGTGGTTTAGGAAATGTTCTACAGCCCGTGTTTTTGAGTCTGTTGTTAGCAGAACTGCTAAAACCATCACGTGACGACTTTCGTGCTTATAGTTATGCTGCAGGGATCTGCCTGAGTTCCCTTCTGCGTGTAGTGTTTTCAAATCAGTATGCATTCAGGGTCTATACGATTCCTCTGAGGTGGAAATCGGCCGTGGTTGGAATGACGTATAGAAAGGTATCTGGAACACAATTGTAACTTTCCTCCTTTACGTCTAGCCTTAAAAATATATCTATAGCAAATACTAAATGTTATCATCATTTTCTACCTTACATGTTATTTATTTATTTATGTTTTTGCACAGATGTTTATTGATCGTTTTCTGTCTATTCGTTTTATGATTGTCTCAACTGTAATTGTATCAACCGTCTCCTAGTCTTTAAACATTATATATAACAGCACTACAATGAGGTAGCCTTATTCTATAAGCCCTATGGTTTCAACAAAGGTTTCCTCACCATTGTAAAATTTTTTTCTTCCGCTCATATTTTGCTTTTTTGAAGCGCGTGTGTTAAAATAAATAAAACAGAAAAAAAAATAGAAATAGTGTCAAAAATGATGTCTGGTTTAGCTAGTTTACTACACTTTGGCTGCTTTGGCTCAACTGTTTCTTTGCTCTAATTGAGAAGCTTCTGTGTCTATGAAAAATCCTAAAGATATGAGAGCTATGCCGACGGGGCCAGGAGCCCCTGGAAGGTTCAATGAGGCCACTCACTTCAAATATCAAATACTACTACAAGTTATGTTAGTACAGTAAACAGCCGCATAAAAGAACGTTAACAAGTGGATTAAGAATCTCCAGGCTGAAATTCGTCATTTTAGTCACCTGTTATATAAGAACCTTACAAAATGTGGGTGTTTACTGTATTGGTTATAGCAAAACTTGAGTTTTTACGTAGCATAGTTGGTTGTAAATTCGTCAAAGTTTCGATTCGTTGTTATTAGTGCAATAGCACAGAACAAAAACAAAAAATCGTTTGCCTTCGTCTTTCTCATTCCATTTAGGACAGAGTATTATTCTGACCGAAAAATACATATGCTTATGTCTTTTAAGTCATGTATTATGTATATGTACTAACTCACTTTTTAATGTGTCTTAAATCATCGAACAAACATTTTATGTTTATCTCTACAATAGATTCTTGGTTTCACCCAATCACAGTTATCACACATTTCCAGCGGTCGCGTGCTAAACCTTATCTCTGGCGATCTCCAACGATTTGACATGTTCATGTATTCCGTTTGTTCTATGCTGCGCACTTTATTCGAAGCAAGTGGAATATCATGTCTAATCGTATACCTGTTTGGATGGAAGGCATTGGCTGGTTTGTTGTTCCTGGTATCGCTTGCTGTTCTCTATGGAGCCATCGGAGCGGCTTGTGCCAAACTGCGCTTCAGAATTGCCGATATAACGGACAATCGTCTTCGATTAATGAACAACGTCATCTTGGGAATCCGTGCTGTAAAATTGAACGCCTGGGAATGGCTCTTCAGGGAAAGAGTGCTACAGACTAGGAGGTAATTTCGTTTTAAATATTTGTCTCACAGTCGGTGCAACGACTAGAGGTTTACGCATGGCATGGAAAGGATTAATTACTACTCAACAAAGGAAAACAAAACTAATGAATACTTTAATTCCAAATGGACGTATAACTAGTAATTTTTTGCGGGGGACGTCATTGAATCGTGAGTTGGGCCGAGTGTAGAATTTACCACTCTTCTCCCTCTCACCCCTCCACATAAAAAAGCGGACCTTAGATTTTTCTCAGCACTAAGCTACGCTCTTGATTATAACTGTGCATGCACACACATTTTTAGCAACAAGAACAGGAAACAACTAACCAAAGAAAGTAGAACGTAAATTGTTACCTCCAAAATCTTTAACATCCTGTGACATTACCAAATGTCTAACCTAAGCCCCCCATTGTCTCGTAGACACTAGCTTTACTTATGTTTTCTTTTTCTTTCTTTCTGATACAGGAGAGAAATTCGACTGGTTCGATTCAAAAGCGCGCTTCTTGCCATATACTCAGCGCTCATGTACTCATCTCTTCCCGCCACAGTGCTGACTTCGCTGTTGACATTGTCAGGCAGTGGAACTGAGCTTACCACTTATAACATTTTCATGATTCTTTCTCTTTATGGTACGATACGGGTTTCGGTGTGCTGGCACATTGCACAGTCTGCTATATCTGTAGCAGAATTCTCGACTTCTGTTCGACGCATTCAGCTCTTTCTAGAAACCTTCGACTGCAGTATAAAGAAACGACTCAAAGAGTCGTTCTTTGACAACGAAGATAAAGGACGTTTTCTTAGCAAGGATCCGTTTGGTATGGAACAAGCTGAAAACAAAAGAAATTGCAAAAACGGAAGGAAAGTAAACATTTTAATGAAAAATGCCGTTTGCAGCTGGACCGGTAACCGTAAATCCCCAACTTTGAATTCCTTCTCTTTGGCGATGAATGATGATGAAATGGTGTTTGTCACCGGCCCTGTTGGTGCTGGTAAAACATCTCTACTTCTCGCCCTTTTAGGGGAGCTCACCGTCGATGATGGTCACTTGTCAAGTTGTGGCAAAATCGCCTACGTTGCCCAGCAACCATGGGTATTCTCTGGCACCGTGCAAGAAAACATTTTATTTGGACAACCACTAGACATACGTAGATACAACATGGTCATTGAATCATGCGCACTTCTTAGGGACATACAAGCATTCCCCGATGGACACGCCACCTTGATTGGAGAACGCGGCATTGTGTTAAGTGGAGGCCAGCGTGCTCGTATTGGTTTAGCACGCGCGGTTTATTCTAATGCAGATATTTATTTGCTAGATGATCCGCTGAGTGCGGTTGATGCTAAAGTTGGGAAGCACATCTTTGAGCAATGCTTAAATGGCGTGCTTTCCACAAAGCTTCGAGTCGTTGTCACCCACAGTCTGCAGTATTTGAAGAATGCGAAAAGCATTGTCTTAATGAAGGAAGGATCGATTTTATTGAATAACGGCAATTATGAAGACTTGAAGAAATTTGACTCTGTGGTGTTAGGGGATTGGATGCGAAAGAGGAGAGATTTAGGTGAGGTACATTCCTTATACGGTGCAAAAGAAACTAATGTTGTTTCAGGTGTAGAAGACGCGTACGGCCTGGAAACTGCTGAGGAAGATCGCTTAACAGGCGTCGTCAACTGGAGATCATACTGGGATTATCTTCGAGCCGGGATATCTGCCAAATTATTGCTACTTTTCGCAATATTTTTCACTTTAGTCCAAGGTAAATACTTATCGTACTCATTTTGTTACTACTATCCGCTTATTCTGCTTAAGAGCAAGGAATTAAAACATTGTGTTTCCGGAAAGCGATGCATGGCTACCCTGAAATTTCTATCCTACGCTGTAGAATTTCGCGACGTTTTGTGGAATGAAAAAGGGGGCTTTAAAACAAAACGATTTTCTCTGATATATATATATATTTTTTAACAAAACACTAAAAAGTGAAAACTATAGCCCATTTGTACAGCCGTGTCCTTAGAAACGTGTCCTGGAGCAGTAGCAAGGCTGGAATCCCTTTTCGACCCTTTATTTTATACAAAACTCGTCGCTTTTCATATGGAAATATAAGCCAGTAGCACAAGGATGACATGAGTCACATATGAAAAATAGTGACGTTTGTATCAAAACAAACTCTAGTCTAGCGTTGCTCCCACTCTACTGAAAAAATAGGCTACTTTAACGACAATCGAGTAGGGACAAATTTCGTAGTATTTTTGGCGCGCATCTTTGGAACTTTTTTCATCAAACTATGAACATAATATTTTGAGAACGGGCAATTATTTTTAATTTATTTGATCTTTTGTTTCTTATTTGGTTTGTACGCGAAATTCTTTTATTTTTTGACCGATTGGTAGTTTGTATCTTTTTACCGTTGCTATGGTAACAGGTTCTCTGATTGCTCCGGACTGGTGGTTACTTCAAATGTCCAAACTCCCCCGGGAACAGAGAGATGACAGCCGTAACTTTTACATTTATGGAGGACTGGTTAGCACAGCTTTAGTTCTCTTCATCACAAGGGCAGTACTTCTGTTTGAAACCCTGGTCAATTCCTCCAAGCAGCTGCACGACAAAATGACGATAGCCATATTAAAAGCCCCGGTCTTGTTTTACGATACCAACCCCGTTGGCAGAATAATAAACCGCTTCTCTGGGGACGTGGCAATCTTGGATGAGTTCCTGCCCTACGTGTTTGTGGACACCTTGCAGCTGTTCTTGCTCTGTGCAGGAACGGTGATCTTCACGAGCGCCCTTAATCCTTGGATCATATTGGCTGTCGTTCCTCTTATGATAGTGTTTTTTGTGATTGGTCGACTCTTCAACAAGACTTTCCGGGAAGTGAGGCGATTGGAAGCACTGAATAGAAGCCCTGTGTTCTCTCACTTCTCCGATACCTTGGAGGGTTTGGCATCCATTCGGGCGTATAAGAAGGAGACGAGTTTTCTAGAAGAACTTTACAGGTTCGAAAAAAAGTCCCTTTCTAAATATTGCAAACTGTTAATAATTCAGGATTCCAAATTATTTTATGTTTTAGAGACGCACGTGCTTTCGACTTCCTCATGGTATGGTGAGGGTGCGTTACATTTGTCAGAACTTGCCGGCCAGTTTAATCTTTTTGCAGATGGAATGTACCAATTTCGACAACACGTCATATACCACTTCCTTTAAATTGCTTAAAAATGATATGGCGGACGTTGCTCTCAGAATGTGCCATTTTGAAGACTTCGAGGAAGCAGTCCTTCAAATTGGTTCACTCCATTTTCGGACTAACCAGTCTGGCCAGCCAGCCCTGACAAATGGAAAGCACCCTTGGTAATTAGGCTAAAAAAGCTTAACAACACTTGGGGAACACCTCAAAGGCACAGCGCATTCCGTGGACTAGTCATCAACCACAGTCGTTGCTAGAGCAAATGACACTTTTAGGAAGCGAATTAGAGACGCCATCGAGATTCAATAAGCAGCGCCCAACCTTTAATTTTGGATCATGATTAAGTAACTGTTTGGCAATTTTTATTAACATAAAAGGATAAGGAAACAATATCTTTAGTAGAGGGCCTTTCTAGTTTCCTTCGCAGCCGTATAATCTATACCAACACCGGTACAGTTTAGATCTGGTCTGAGCGGGAGCAAGGATGGTGCAGTGGTGATGAGTACATTCGCCTTCGACCAATGTCGCTCGGGTTTGATTCCCGGACTCGGCGTTATATGTGGGTTTGTTGTTGGTTCTCGTCCCTGCTCCAAGGGTTTTTCTCCGGGTTCTTCGGTTTTCCTCCCTCCACAAAATTCAGCATTTCCAAATTACAATTCGATGTAGAAACACTGGACGAACAGCCACTCTATGGATGCGCCAATGAAATTCCCATTTATTTTCATTTATTTTACTGTACCAGAACAATTAGACTGGCGAGGATGGTTGAAATATTTTTCTCTTTTTATCCACCAGGCGCCAAGATACACACATAGAAACATGTTTCATGATCCAAGCAGCTCCCAGATGGATGGCAGTTCGTCTGGACATGCTTAGCGTTACATTCACTGCAGCTGTGGCATTTATAGCAATAGCAGCGCAATCTGGACCAGGTGAATGAGCTATTTTGTTATTAATAATAAGCACTCCGAACAAAACAATCCAGGATTGATCAATCTCGTACCCAGAGTCCTCAGGCTCTTTGGCCAGCAGTTTGTCGCTAGGGGAGACTTGAGATCAGAGACTCTCCTGGCAACCAACCGCTGGCCAAGAAGCCTGAGGACTCTGGGTACGAGATTGAGATTGAGATCTTCAAAAATATAAAAGCAATAAGGAAGGAAGGCTTTTTAGTTGAAACAGAGCTCGTCAGAGTAAAACTGAGTTAAATCAGCCTTCTCAGGAGCGCTTAACGAGAACATCAAAATAGTTAAAATCAGGTTTAAAATGTTGTTTCCCTCGTTTCTACAATATCTTTATCAGTGGCCTTTTAAAAGATAAATTTGTGTAAGCTAACGCAGTTTAATCTCGAGTGTTCGGATTCTTTAGCTGAAAAACTGAATTGTCGAGAGGTTTAGATAACGGAATCTTATCCTTCGAATTCAGTAGCTTGTTTTGACCTTTCGAAAATATTAGCTGGCTTCTTTTTCGCACTTTTAACAATGTAATTTCCACTCCGAAAACAATAGCGATTAGTGTTTCGTTGTTTCGAAAGTTTCAGGTGACATTTAGCGAAGGAAAACGCTTGTTTTTCGTCGCAATTTAATCGGAATTTCAGAGGTGGGTACTGATGGCTTTCTGAACAGTCAGATATTCCCAACAAAATCAGCCAAAATCTATTGAGAAGCTCTCCATCTATTAAACACGCTTGAATATTCTGCGAGTACACAGTTTTCATGGATCCGTAATTTTATCCGCTGTAAAACGGTCGTTCACGCTCTTGGAGCGACTGACTTGCCTCTGCTTTCTTCAGCGCTTGCAGGGCGAAGTTTATTTGAACTTCCGATTTTGTTTGATGGAGGGATTATTTAAATCCCCCTTTCTAAAAGTGATACTGTGAAATTTAGAGAAAATGTATTGTTTTCACTTTTAAAGTGACGTAAACCAATGCTGCTACAATTTCAAAGGCAAAACAAATGGCGCGAAAATCGTCCCAGCCGCTTTAGGTTTTCCCGCCTTTTTGGTGGCCTAGGCAAGGGATCATACGGGCGAAGCAAAGTTAGCCTTTTTAAAATAATTTTTCCATGTTTAGAATTTTCTCTAATCATAATTGAATTGGCTGAAGTTCTGTGAAAATTATCTGAAATAAACCGATAATCCTGAATTTTTTGTCAAGAGTACTAATTTATTATTTCGAAGAGGGTAAATGAGGGAATTTGTTTTTAGGTCAGAACCTACCACAAAAGGAACTCTTCGACTTCTTCTTAACCTGGGGGTAGGGGGAGGGGTGGGTTTACGAGGGGAATGGTAGCCATATGCTCGGACGATGAATAGAACAGGTCAGGCGGGCGGTAGGGTCCCAACACTTTGTAATACTAAAACCACGAAGCTCTAACTGATGTGTTTTGCTTAAAGGTGTCACGGCTCTTTCCCTTGTCTACACGCTTCAACTCACCGTGGATGTGTCCCAGTATGGTGTCCAGCAGTTTTCCGAGATGGAAAGCTACATGACATCAGCCGAACGCGTCCTCACATACACGAGAATCCAATCAGAGCCTGGGTACCACAATCAGTCCCAGCCTCCCACAGACTGGCCAGACCGAGGACAAGTAAAAATCCAGAATCTGGGACTAGTATACTACAAAGGTGGCCCTGAAGTTCTTAAAGACCTGAATTTTACGGTCAATCCGCGTGAGAAAGTAGGTATTGCTGGGCGCACTGGAGCAGGGAAGTCCTCACTGGTTTCAGCGTTCTTTCGCATGCCAGAACCATCCGGTGACATCATCGTCGATGACGTCAAGATCACCGGGATCAACCTGCAGAGATCACGTGGTGTAATGTCTGTCATTACCCAAGATCCCATTCTTTTCAACGGGTCATTGAGGATGAATCTTGACCCGTTTGAAAAGCACGGTGACCAGGAAATATGGACTGCGCTAGAAGAAGCCAGCTTGACGGCGCTGGTAGAAAAGCTGCCAAAACAATTGTACGAGGAAATCAAAGAAGGAGGAGCGAATTTCAGCGTGGGAGAGAAGCAGCTGATTTGCCTGGCGCGCGCCTTGCTACAAAAGAACAGAATAATGATCCTGGACGAGGCTACCGCGAACCTCGACTACAAAACAGATCAGCTTATTCAAGAGACAATTCGATTGAAATTTCAAGATTGCACGGTTTTTACAATAGCCCATCGAGTTAACACCGTCATGGACTATGACCGGGTGTTAGTCTTAGACAATGGAAAAGTTGTGGAGTTCGATCGTCCTGAGAGGCTATTACAGAGAGAGGGAGGGTACTTTTGGAAGTTGTATCATCAACTTTAGCAGTGTACTGCTCAAACATGTCGCGGTGTAATCACGAACTTAACATCTCGCCTTATATTCAACTACTCACCGGCCACACCTTGCGTCAATAAACAATATTCCGCGTATTCTCGGTATTCGACTGGATCTGCAGATTGCAAAAGAGGATTTTGATGGGCAATATTTTTAAACTAATATATTTGCATGCAACGAGATTCCCCCCTACCTCCTAGCCTCGTGTACAAGTTAGTTAAAGTTCAATACGGTCTATTATTTGTCCATGGTTTCCTCGTGGAGGGGGAAGGGGTTCTCTTTTGTAGGACAACATGATGTTACCTTATATTTTTGACTTTTCTAATGATGCCATAGCTGTTGGTGTTGGTGATAGTGGTGGTCTTGCTGGTAGAAGATGCACAAAGAAATAAACGGCCATTTTAGATCAACCCAGCAGTGCAACAGTAGAGATTCTTGAACACTTTATACATACTATTTTGTTTAAAATTTCCGGTACGTCTTACAAGAGAGCTTGTCCTCTTAAGGAGAACCAATATCTTCAGTCACTCTTGCATGAGGTGGAGACGTTTCTTACTAGACCACTTACTACTGTTATTGTTGTTGTTTTTGATGTGATAAGGTGTTTTATTGTAAGGCGCGAATGATAAACCCGTATGTGGATAACAATTATGATGTTATGGGACTTTGTCAAGCGTTGCGGCTCTCGACCAGTTTATCTAATACTTTATTTAATACTTTATCTAATGATAATGCTTGAAAAATTTTAGGCTTACGTTTTTCAAGTTGTCGCATTTTTATTTCTAGAATGCGCTACAACAGATCATTAGTTGTTCCTTTCAAGAAATGAGTTGATTTCTTTCTTCTCGTTGTTCTCGAATTATTTTGTAGCTAAGTGAAGGTCTCGTTTCACCATTTTTTTTTTAACAAAAGAGCTAAAATACCCATGACAGTTTCCCATTAATGTATAATATTTTTAGCCTTTACCCCTTTATTTTTAATAGTACTGTATTTTATTGTTATACTTTTGTAATTTAAATAATGGATAAAGAGGACGCTTGTTTCCCGTGGAAACTATCTAGTTTAGCCACCAGTAGAAGATGCCGGCCGTCGTCCGGGTTTAATTTTTTTTATATCTCCCTCTGGGTCAGAGTTTATTGTTTCGTAGACGACCATGGTTGAACTGATATCCAAAAAAAAAAACAAGAACAAAAGAGAAGAAGTCTAGCGCCAACAAGACACTACAGCGAAAACGCGAGGGTATATGAAGTTAACTTGTCGTGCGTGCACATGTGAGAGTTTCAGCCCAGGTAGAAAAAATCTCAAATCTATTGACGTTGTGCGAAGATGAGTTCCGGTTTGAACAACCGAGATTGTTTGCCCATATTAGGAAGTAGTGCGGAAGTATTCGAGAATCCCCAGAGCCAATTACAGGCGGTTATTTTGGTAAGCGCCAATAAGATTGAAGTTACCCAGTTTATGACAAACTTGCATCACTATTACCATTATTAAACTACAATATTCCCTCTCGCCGACGTCACAGGTACTCACGAGGACGTTGTTTCTTCATCATTCGGCATTAGCTAGAGGGTTTCATGTTTGGGTAAGTCAGTGATTTGGTCTTATTTTTTTATTTTTTAAGATGCATGTGATTTGGCTTTCTCCTTATTGCTGTCTACTTGAAATCACATTGCGTGCATTACAAAATCGTGCCCATTGAAACACTCCATCGCTCATGCAAATGAGGTCTACTTTGGCTGTCAGTTAAAACGATCTTTCGTATTTGGAAGTGAAAATTAGTGCAGTGGAACACATCCATATAACAGAAGAACAATGAAAAACAAAAGAACAGAAGGTAAAGCCCGCGGGGCACTCCCCAATATTAGCAATGTAGGTTTGTGCGGCCTTAAAGGGTATGGTTTTTGAGCCTTTTTGATCTGAAATGGGGTCTAGATTTTGATCATTTTGGTCTGAAATAGGGTAATGCTGGTCTGGAATTGGGCCATGGTTTTCACAAGTCAGTTGGGGTTGGACGGCCTACACATTTCTCGCTCGCATGTTTGCGTTTTTCATCTCGGTCCATTGAGCAAATTAGCTTCTTGTATATATTTGTAGTGGGTCAACATGATGTTTTGGAGGATTTGCATGATCTGAAATAGGGTATCGATTTGAGGGTCTGGTTTGAAATAGGGTAAGGAAACTACACATTTTCGTTTGAAATAGGAAAAGAATTTTTAGATGTGTGCCACACACACACAAATTAACGGCCAGTACTCACCCTGGGAGGCGAAGTTTATCAACAGAAATTGCGTGACTCCAGCGGTTAACTAGTACGAATTAAACATTACCAGCACTTTGAGAAAAGTGATGTTTTTTAGCGTATTCTATGACAAAAGAAAGTTCCCAATGTGAATAAATGAGAACTAAAACGAAATGGGTTTTTTGGTACCTTGAAAGTAATTTGTTTATGAAATGTAAACAAACTGACCAAAGAGGGGTGCTTTTCGGCAAATCACTTCGATTCCAAGCGAAACGTTTGAATGAAACAGTAATCTAAATCAACTAAATTTGATGTTAGAAATTTAAAATTACAAAAAGTTAAGTGTCTGTTTTGTCAACGTAGTCTAACATAGTGAATTTGCATAACAATGATCTAATTTCAAATTCGAATGCCCAAAGTAGTGGACCGTAGTGCAGTACACGAGCAATTTCAAAAACTGTATTCTTAGAAACCTCAGCCAAAGTCAAGCGTCTCTATAATTTTTGCTGCATGAAACCTTTGTAACACGTTGTTTTAAAACAGCGCTGTTCAAGCTTTCATTACGAAATTCTTCTTTTTGTGCAAACAAAGAAATGAACATTCTTGAGGATTGACCCCCTGCAGAGTCAGAAGAGACCACAAGTAGCTGTCATCCCTGGTTGCCCAGGCATGCTATTTGCTGAATTCTGGCGCGCTTTGGTGATTTTGTGGAGCTGGCTCTCAAGAATTGTAAGGTATGTGTGACTATCACGAACATCCCGCCTTTTGATTCAGACCCCGAACTTAATTTACTCGTAACTTGAAGCAAAACATGCTCTTTACGAGAGACAGCATCTGAAATACGTTATAATAATTTATGCATTAGGTTCGGCTCATGAAAAGTTTGACGTCTGAATCAAAGCTGTTCCAAAGCTGAAATTCCCGGCTGAGCCAGGCGAGAGGAACGGCTGAGCCGGTCCAATTTGAAGCAGCCGCTTTCAACTGACTCAGACGCCGAACGTTTCATGTGCTTAATTCAAGGTATTAGGTTCGGCTCAAGAAAAGTTCGGCGTCTGAATTGGGCGTTACGTGTCGCCACGAGCGCGCGTTGGACATGAGATGATACCGAACGAGGCATGTAGCATCGAGTTGGCTATCATCATCTCAGCGAGTGGAATAATTGTTTTATTAAAAACAAACAAGAAATATTGCTAGAACGTTTTAATTTCGCTTTGCAAGAACAACCAGAAGACAATTTAATGGCTGCTAATTCTCGGGCATGGAACAATGGCTCATATACTGGTCGCTGAGCCAATCAAATCCCTGGAGTTGCATCATACAATGGTTCAGTTCAGTTATTAAATGTTTATATGTATACTGCAGTGATTCTGTCCTCATTGCTTTATTTTACACACAGACGACAACCTTCTTTTTTTTTTCTTTTCAGTTCTTTCTTTTTTATATATATTAAGTTGCGATGGTCGACTATGAAAAAATAAACACCGAGGGAGATAGAAAAAATCCTCGGACGGAGGCCGGCATCTTCTCCATTCTTTCATACTGGTGGCTAAACGAGATATTTTCCACGGGAAACAAGCGTCCTCTCCAGAATAAAGACTTGTTACCGTTGATTGAAGACGACAAATGTAAAGAAGCGACTGAAAGACTACAGCAGCTATGGGACGAGAAAATTACTAATCATAAACCAAATACACGCACATTCTTCCCACGCGAGCTGTTATCTTGGTTGCCCTGTGCTGGTGGATGCCGATTGCTTTCAGCACTGCTACAGCTGTACTCTTGGAGTGACTACGCGCTTGTGTGTTTATTAGCGCTGCTGTGGGGTTTAGGAAATGTTCTACAGCCCGTGTTTTTGAGTCTGTTGTTAGCAGAACTGCTAAAACCATTACGTGACGACTTTCGTGCTTATGGTTATGCTTATGGTTATGCCGCAGGGATCTGCCTGAGTTCCCTTCTGAGTGTAGTGTTTTCAAATCAGTATGCATTCAGGGTCAAAACGATTCCTCTGAGGTGGAAATCGGCCGTGGTTGGAATGACTTATAGAAAGGTATCTGGAACACATTTCTAACTTTTCTCCTTTAAGTCTAGCCTTAAAATTATATCTATAGTAAATACCGCCTAAATTTTATCATCATTTTTAACTTAACATGTTTTTTTTTTGCTCAGATGTTTATTGATCGTTTTCTATCTATTCGTTTTATGATTGTCTCAAATGTATTGTCTCAAATGTAATTGTATCAACCGTCTCATAGTCTTCAAACATCATATATAACAGCACTACAATGAAGAAGCCTTATTCTATAGGCCCTAGGGTTTCTCCTAACGCTTCCTCACCAGTGTAATATATTTTTTTGTTCCGCTCATATTTTGCTTTTTTGTAACGCGTGTGGTAAAATAAATAAAACAGAAAAAAAAATAAAATAGAAGTAGTGTCAAAAATAATGTCTGGTTTAGCTGGTTTACTACACTTTGGCTGCTTTAGCTCAACTGTTTCTTTGCTCTAATGTAGAAGCTTGTGTGTCTATGAAAAATCCTTAAGATATCAGAGCTATGCCGACGAGGACAGAAGCCCCTGGAAGGTTCAATGAGGCCACTCACCTCAAATATCAAATACGACTACAAGTTATGTTAGTACAGTAAACACCCGCATAAAAGAACAAGTGGATTAAGAACCTCCGGGCTGAAATTCGTCATTTTAGTCACCTGTTATATAATAACTTTACAATAAATATATGAAGACTTTTATTTAGGTTGACCTTGAAAAAAGGAGGTTCTTAAATGTGGTTGTTTACTGTATTGGTTATAGCAATAACTTGAGTTTTTAGGAAGCATAGTTGGTTCTAAATTCGTCAAAGCTTCGATTCGTTGTTATTAGTGCAATAGTACGGAACGAAAACAAAAACTCGTTTGCCTTCGTCTTTCTCTTTCCATTTAGGACAGAGTATTATTCTGACCGAAAAATACACATGCTTATGTCTTTTTAGTTATGTATTATGTAATGTTTAAAACACGAGCAGCAGTTTTTTACCAGGATTTAATACCACGAGGCGCAGCCGATTGGTTTTAGACCCAATAAAACACGCGCTGCGAGTTTTTTGAACTGCTTCGAAAACATCCCTGGAAAAGCGTGTATCAAGAGAGTTCATGCACAACAATGATACTTTTGTGAACGTTGTAAATTAGTATTGGATGTATGATTAGTAATTTTCTCGTCCCACACCTGCTGTAGTCTTTCAGTCGCTTCTTAAACACCGCATACTAATAAGGAGGAGGTTTTATCGGTTTTTAAAACCTTTGCACGTGATGTCTTATTGACCATTTGATAGGCCAAGGCGCTTAAGGATAATTATTAATGAGTTTTTGAAGTATATCAAGTCACTTTTTAATGTGTCTTAAATCATCAAACAAACATTTTATGTTTATCTCTTCAATAGGTTCTTGGTTTCACTCAATCACAGTTATCACACATTTCCAGCGGTCGTGTGATGAACCTTATCTCTGGCGATCTCCAACGATTTGACATGTTCATGTATTCCGTTTGTTCTATGCTGCGCACTTTATTCGAAGCAAGTGGAATATCATGTCTAATCGTATACCTGTTTGGATGGAAGGCATTGGCTGGTTTGTTGTTCCTGGTATCGCTTGCTGTTCTCTATGGAGCCATCGGAGCGGCTTG
This sequence comes from Pavona decussata, assembly GCF_977016875.1. Classification (NCBI taxonomy): domain Eukaryota; kingdom Metazoa; phylum Cnidaria; class Anthozoa; order Scleractinia; family Agariciidae; genus Pavona; species Pavona decussata. The sequence goes on along the minus strand of NW_028145448.1, from coordinate 2,188,168 downwards.
TGCCAAACTGCGCTTCAGAATTGCCGATATAACGGACAATCGTCTTCGATTAATGAACAACATCATCTTGGGAATCCGCGCAGTAAAATTGAACGCCTGGGAATGGCTCTTCAGGGAAAGAGTGCTACAAAATAGGAGGTAATTTCGTTTTTCCGAGAGCGAAGCTCAAGGAAAACTGTGAGCTTCGAGGAGCAGATAATGTCCAAGGGCAAATATCTGAGCATATTTTTAAAGCCAAATGGAGGCTATTGTGGTTATTATCCTTCAAATATTTTTCGCAACATGTAGCAACGAGCTTGAGTATTTGAACATTTCGTTTAAGAACAGTTTACCGTCAAAAACGTTTAGAACGTATGTTGTTTTCTGATACTGCTTTATCAACCAGCAGGGTTTGTCTCTCCTTCTGTCACAAAAGAAAACCGTTCCCCCATCTTGACATTAATTTTAATTGTAAACTTGACGCGCCTTGACGTTTTTGAAATTGGGGAATATCATCGGATATTCCCCAGTTTTAGCCGGGGTATATTCGGTCACGTGAGGCGTTTAGACCAATCGCGCGCCAGCGAAAATATTTCCATACACACGCATTTTTAGCAACAAGAACAGAAAACAACTAACCCAAGAAAGTAGAACGTGAATTGCTTCCTCCAAAATCTTCAACACCCTGTGACATGATCAAATGTCTAACCCAGCGCCTCCATCGTAGACACTAGCTTTACTGATGTTTTCTTTTTCTTTCTTTCTGATACAGGAGAGAAATTCGACTGGTTCGATTCAAAAGCGCGCTTCTTGCCATATTCTCAGCACTCATGTACTCATCTCTTCCCGCCACAGTGCTCACTTCGCTCTTGACATTGTCAGGCAGTGGAACTGAGCTTACCACTTATAACATTTTCATGATTCTCTCTCTTTATGGCACGATACGGGTATCGGTGTGCTGGCACATTGCACAGTCTGCCATATCTGTAGCAGAATTCTCGACTTCTGTGCGACGCATTCAGCTCTTTCTCGAAACCTTCGACTGCAGTATAAAGAAACGACTCAAAGAGTCTTTCTTTGACAACGAAGATAAAGGACGTTTTCTTGGCAAGGATCCGTTTGGTATGGAACAGGCTGGAAACGAAAAAAATTGCAAAAACGGAAGGAAAGTAAACATTTTAATGAAAAATGCCGTTTGCAGCTGGACCGGTAACCTTAAATCTCCAACTTTGAATTCCTTCTCTTTGGCAATAAACGATGGTGAAATGGTGTTTGTCACCGGCCCTGTTGGCGCTGGTAAAACATCTCTACTTCTCACCCTTTTAGGGGAGCTCGCGGTCGATGATGGTCACGTGTCAAGTTGTGGCAAAATCGCCTACGTTGCCCAGCAACCATGGGTATTCTCTGGCACCGTGCAAGAAAACATTTTATTTGGACAACCACTAGACATACGTAGATACAACATGGTCATTGAATCATGTGCACTGCTCAGGGACATACAAGCATTCCCTGATGGACACGCCACCTTGATTGGAGAACGCGGCATTGTGTTAAGTGGAGGCCAGCGTGCTCGTATTGGTTTAGCACGCGCGGTTTATTCTAATGCAGATATTTATTTGCTAGATGATCCGCTGAGTGCGGTTGATGCTAAAGTTGGGAAGCACATCTGTGAACATTGTTTAAATGGCGTGCTTTCCACGAAACTTCGAGTCGTTGTCACCCACAGTCTGCAGTATTTGAAGAATGCGAAAAGCATTGTCTTAATGAAGGAGGGATCGATTTTATTGAATAAAGGCAATTATGAAGACTTGAAGAAATTTGACTCTGTGGTGTTAGGGGATTGGATGCGAAAAAGGAGAGATTTAGGTGAAGTACACTCCTTATACGGTGCAAAAGAAACTAATGTTGTTTCAGGTGTAGAAGACGCGTACGGCCTGGAAACTGCTGAGGAAGATCGCTTAACAGGCGTCGTCAACTGGAGATCATACTGGGATTATCTTCGAGCTGGGATATCTGCCAAATTATTGCTACTTTTCGCGATATTTTTCACTTTAGTCCAAGGTAAATACTTATCGTACTCATTTTGTTACTACTACCCGCTAATTCTGCTTAAGAGCAAGGAATTAAAACATTGTGTTTCCGGGAAGGGATGCATGGTTACCCTGAAATTTCTATCCTACGCTGCAGAATTTCGCGACATTTTGTGGAATGAAAAAGGGGGCTTTAAAACAAAACGATTTTCTATGATATTTTTTTTTAAACAAAACACTAAAAAGTGAAAACTATAGCTCATTTCTACAGCCGTGTCCTTGAGCAGTAGCAAGGCTGGAATCCCTTTATTTCATACAAAACTCGTCGCTTTTCATATGGGTATTAAACCAGTAACACAAGGATGACATGAGTCACATATGAAAAATAATGAGGTTTGTATCAAAACAAACTCAAGTCTAGCGTTGCTCCCACTCTACTGAAAAAATAGGCTACTTTAACGACAATCGAGTTGGGACAAATTTCGTAGTATTTTTGGCGCGCACCTTTGGAACTTTTTTCTTCAAGCTATGAACATAATATTTTGAGAACGAGCAATTATTTTTTAATTTATTTGATCGTTGGTTTCTTATTTGGTTTGTATGCCAGATTCTTTAATTTTTTGACCGATTGGTTTTTTGTATCTTTTTACCGTTGCTATGGTAACAGGTTCTCTGATTGCTCCGGACTGGTGGTTACTTCAAATGTCCAAACTCCCCCGGGAACAGAGAGATGACAGCCGTAACTTCCACATTTATGGCGGACTGGTTAGCACAGCTTTAGTTCTCTTCATCGCAAGGGCGGTACTTCTGTTTGAAACCCTGGTCAATTCCTCCAAGCAGCTGTACGACAAAATGACGATAGCCATATTAAAAGCCCCGGTCTTGTTTTACGATACCAACCCCGTTGGCAGAATAATAAACCGCTTCTCTGGGGACGTGGCAATCTTGGATGAGTTCCTACCCTACGTGTTTGTAGACACCTTGCAGCTGTTCTTGCTCTGTGCAGGAACTGTGATCTTCACGAGCGACCTTAATCCTTGGATCATATTGGCTGTCGTTCCTCTTTTGATAGTGTTTTTTGTGATTGGTCGACTTTACAACAAGACTTTCCGGGAAGTGAGGCGATTGGAAGCACTGAATAGAAGTCCTGTGTTCTCTTACTTCTCCGATACCTTGGAGGGTTTGGCATCCATTCGGGCGTATAAGAAGGAGACGAGTTTTCTTGAAGAACTTTACAGGTTCGAAAAAAAGTCCCTTTCTAAATATTGCAAACTGTTAATAATTCAGGATTCCAAATTATTTTATGTTTTAGAGACGCACGTGCTTTCGACTTCTCATGGTATGGTGAGGGCGCGTTACATTTGTCAGAACTTGCCGGCCAGTTCAATCATTTCGCAGATGGAATGTACCAATGTCGACGACAGTTCATATACCACTTCCTTTAAATTGCGTAAAAATGATATGGCGCACGTTGCTCTCAGAATGTGTCATTTTAAAGACTTCGAGGAAGCAGTCCTTCAAATTGGTTCACTCCATTTTCGGACCAACCAGTCTGGCCTGCCAGCCCTGACTAATGGAAAGCACCCTTAGTAATTAGGCTCAAAAAGCATAACAACACTTGGGGAACACCTCAAAGGCACGGCGCATTCCGTGGACTAGTTATGAGCCACAGTCGTTGCTAGAGCAAATGACACTTTTAGGAAGCGAATTAGAGACGCCATCGAGATTCAATAAGAATCGCCCCACCTTTAATTTTGGATCATGATTGGGTAACTGTTTGGCGACTTTTATTAATGAAATAGGATAAGGAAATAATATCTTTAGTAGAGGGCCTTTCTAGTTTCCTTCGTAGCCGTATAATCTGTTCCAACACCGGTACAGTTTGGATCTGGTCTTAGCGGGAGCAAGGATGGTGCAGTGGGAATGAGTACACTCGCCTTCGACCAATGTCGCTTGGGTTTGATTTCCGGACTCAGCGTCATATGTGGGTTTGTTGTTGGTTCTCGTTCCTGCTCCAAGAGTTTTTCCCCGGGTTCTTCGGTTTTCCTCCCTCCACAAAATTCAGCATTTCCAAATTACAATTCGATGTGGAAACACTGGACGAACAGCCACTCTATGGATGCGCCGATGAAATTCCCATTTATTTTCATTTATTTTACTGGACCAGAACAATTAGACTGGCGAGGATGGTTGAAATATTTTTTCTCTTTTTATCCACCAGGCGCCAAGATACACACATAGAAACATGTTTCATGATCCAAGCAGCTCCCAGATGGATGGCAGTTCGTCTGGACATGCTTAGCGTTACATTCACTGCAGCTGTGGCATTTATAGCAATAGCAGCGCAATCTGGACCAGGTGAATGAGCTATTTTGTTATTAATAATAAGCACTCCGAACAAAACAATCCAGGATTGATCAATCTCGTACCAAGAGTCCTCAGGCTCTTTGGCCAGCAGTTTGTCGCTAGGGAAGACTGGAGATCAGAGACTCTCCTGGCAACCAACCGCTGGCCAAGGAGCTTGAGGACTCTGGGTTTGAGATCTTCAAAAATATAAAAATAATAAGGAAGGAAGGCTTTTCAGTTGAAACAGAGCTCGTCAGAGTAAAACTGAGTTAAAACAGCCTTCTCAGGAGCGCTTAACGAGAACATCAAAATAGTTAAATTCCCTCGTTTCTACAATATTTTTATGGCGTTTTAAAAGGTAAATTTGTGTAAGCTAACGCAGTTTAATCTCGAGTGTTCGGATTCTTTAGCTGAAAAATTGAATTGTCGAGACGTTTAGATAACGGAATCTTATCCTTCGAATTCAGTAGCTTGTTTTGACCTTTCGAAAATATTAGCTGGCTTCTTTTTCGCACTTTTAACAATGTAATTTCCACTCCGAAAACAAAAGCGATTAGTGTTTCGAAAGTTTCAGGTGACATTTAGCGAAGGAAAACGCTTGTTTTTCGTCGCAATTTAATCGGAATTTCAGAGGTGGGTACTGATGGCTTTCCGAACAGTCAGATATTCCCAACAAAATCAGCCAAAATCTATTGAGAAGCTTGAATATTCCGCGAGTACACGGTTTTCATCGATCCGTAATTTTATCCGCTGTAAAACGGTCGTTCACGCTCTTGGAGAGACTGACTTGCCTCTGCTTTCTTCAGCGCTTGCAGGGCGAAGTTTATTTGAACTTCCGATTTTGTTTGATGGAGGGATTATTTAAATCCCCCTTTCTAAAAGTGATCCTGTGAAATTTAAAGAAAATGTATTGTTTTCACTTTTAAAGTGACGTAAACCAATGCTGCTACAATTTTCAAAGGCGCGAAAATCGTCCCAGCCGCTTTAGGTTTTCCCGCCTGTTTGGTGGCCTGGGCAAGGGATCATACGGGCGAAGTAAAGTTAGCCTTTTTAAAATAATTTTTCCATGTTTAGAATTTTCTCTAATCATAATTGAATTGGCTGAAGTTCTGTGAAAATTATCTGAAATAAACCGATAATCCTGAATTTTTTGTCAAGAGTACTAATTTATTATTTCGAAGAGGGTAAATGAGAGAATTTGTTTTTAGGTTAGAACCTACCACAAAAGGAACTCTTCGACTTCTTCTTAACCTGGGGGCAGGGGGAGGGGTGGGTTTACGAGGGGAATGGTAGCCATATGCTCGGATGATGAATAGAACAGGTCAGGCGGGCGGTAGGGTCCCAACATTTTGTAATACTAAAACCACAAAGCTCTAACTGATGTGTTTTGCTTAAAGGTGTCACGGCTCTTTCCCTTGTCTACACGCTTCAACTCACCGTGGATGTGTCCCAGTATGGTGTCCAGCAGTTTTCCGAGATGGAAAGCTACATGACATCAGCCGAACGCGTCCTCACATACACGAGAATCCAATCAGAGCCTGGGTACCAGAATCAGTCCCAGCCTTCCACAGACTGGCCAGACCGAGGCCAAGTAAAACTCAAGAATCTGGGGCTAGTATACTACAAAGGTGGCCCTGAAGTTCTTAAAGACCTGAATTTTACGGTCAATCCGCGTGAGAAAGTAGGTATTGCTGGGCGCACTGGAGCAGGGAAGTCTTCACTGGTTTCAGCGTTCTTTCGCATGCCAGAACCATCCGGTGACGTCATTGTCGATGACGTCAAGATCACTGGGATCAACCTGCAGAGATCACGTGGTGTAATGTCTGTCATTACCCAAGATCCCATCCTTTTTAACGGGTCATTGCGGATGAATCTTGACCCGTTTGAAAAACACGGTGACCAGGAAATCTGGACTGCGTTGGAAGAGGCCAGCTTGACGGCGCTGGTAGAAAAGCTGCCAAAACAATTATACGAAGAAATCAAAGAAGGAGGAGCGAATTTCAGCGTGGGAGAGAAGCAGCTTATTTGTCTGGCGCGCGCCTTGCTACAAAAGAACAGAATAATGATCCTGGACGAGGCTACCGCGAACCTCGATTACAAAACAGATCAGCTTATTCAAGAGACAATTCGATTGAAATTTCAAGATTGCACGGTTTTTACAATAGCTCATCGAGTGAACACCATCATGGACTATGACCGGGTGTTGGTTTTAGACAATGGAAAAGTTGTGGAGTTCGATCGTCCTGAGAGGCTATTACAGAATGAGGGAGGGTACTTTTGGAAGTTGTATCATCAACTTTAGCACTGTACTGATCAAACATGTCGCGGTGTAATCACCGAACTTAACAGCTCGCCTTATATTCAACTGCTCACCGGCTACACCTTGCGTCAATAAACAATATTCCGCGTATTCTCGGTATTCAACTGGATCTGCAGTTTTTAATAGAGGATCTTGATGGGCAATACTTTTAAACTAATATATTTGCATGCGACGAGATTCCCCCCCCCCCCCCCCCCTACCTCCAAGCCTCGTGTGCAAGCTAGTTAAAGTTCAATACGGTCCATTATTTGTCTATGGTTTCCTCGAGGAGGGAGGAGGGGTTTTCTTTTGTAGGACAACATGGTGTTACCTTATATTTTTTACTTTTCTAATGATACCATACCTGTTGGTGTTGGTGATAGTGGTGGTCTTGCTGGTAGAAGATGCACAAAGAAATAAACGGCCATTTTAGATCAACCCAGCAGTGCAAAAATAGAGATTCTTGAACACTTTATACATATTATTTTGTTTAAAATTTCTGGTACGTCTTACAAGAGAGCTTGTCCTTTGAAGGAGAACCAATATCTTCAGTCACTCTTGCACAAGTTGGAGACGTTTCTTACTAGACCACTTACTGCTGTTATTGTTGTTGTTGATGTGATAAGGTGTTTTATTGTAAGGCGCGAATGATAAACCCGTATGTGGATAACAATTAATTATGATGTTATGGGACTTTGTCAAGCGTTGCGGCTCTCGACCAGTTTATCTAATACTTTATTTAATACTTTATCTAATGATAATGCTTGAAAAATTTTAGGCTTACGTTTTTCAAGTTGTCGCATTTTTATTTCTAGAATGCGCTACAACAGATCATTAGTTGTTCCTTTCAAGAATTGAGTTGATTTCTTTCCTCTCGTTGTTCTAGAATTATTTTGTAGCTTAGTGAAGGTCTCGTTTCACCATTTTTTTTTAACAAAAGAGCTAAAATACCCATGACACTTTCCCATTAACGTATAATATTTTTAGCCTTTATCTCTTTATTTTTAGTAGTACTGTATTTTATTGTTATACTTTTGTAATTTAAATAATGGATAAAGAGGACGCTTGTTTACCGTGGAAACTATCTAGTTTAGCCACCAGTAGAAGATGCCGGCCGTCGTCCGGGTTTAATTTTTTTTATATCTTCCTCTGGGTCAGAGTTTATTGTTGCGTAGACGACCATGGTTAACTGATATTAAAAAAAAAAAAAAAACAAGAACAAAAGAGAAGAAGTCTAGCGCCAACGAAACACTCCAGCGAAAACCCGAGGGTATAAACTTGTCGTGCGTGCACATGTGAGAGTTTCAGCCCAGGTAGAAAAAATCTCAAATCTATTGACGTTGTGCGAAGATGAGTTCCGGTTTGAACAACCGCGATTGTTTGCCCATATTAGGAAGTAGTGCGGAAGTATTCGAGAATCCCCAGAGCCAATTACAGGCGGCTATTTGTGTAAGCGCCAAGTTACCCTGTTTATGATGAACTGCATTACTATTACCATTATTTAACTAAAATATTCCTTCTCGCCGACGTCACAGGTATTCACGAGGACGTTGTTTCTTCATCAGTCGGCATTAGCTAGAGGGTTTCATGTTTGGGTAAGCCAGTGATTTGGTCTTAATTTTTTTGTTTTTCAAGATGCATGTGATTTGGCTTTCTTCTTATTGCTGTCTACTTGAAATCACATCGCGTGCATTACAAAATCGTGCCCATTGAAACACTTCATCGCTCATGCAAATGAGGTCTATTTTGGCTGTCAGTCGTAACGATCTTTTGTATTTGGAGGTGACAATTAGTGCAGTGGAACGCATCTATATAACAGAAGAACAATGAAAAACAAAAGAACAGAAGATAAAGCCCGCGGGGCACTCCCCAATATAAGCCATTAGGTATGTGCGGCCTTAAAGGGTATGGTTTTTTAACTTTTTTGATCTAAAATGGGGTATAGATTTTGACCATTTTGGTCTGAAATAGGGTAAGGCTGGCCTAAAATTGGGCAATGGTTTTCACGAGTCAATTGGGGTTGGAAGGCCTACACAACTCTCGCTCGCATGTTTGCGTTTTTCATCTCGGTCTATTGGGCAAATTAGCTTCTTGTATATATTTGTAGTGGGTCAACATGATATTTTGGAGGATTTGCATGATCTGAAATAGGGTATCGATTTGCCGGTCTGGTTTGAAATAGGGTAGGGAAACTACATATTTTCGTTTGAAATAGGAAAAGAATTTTTAGATGTGTCCCACACACACACACAAATTAACGGCCAGTACTCACCCTGGGAGGCGAAGTTTATCAACAGAAATTGCTTGACTCCTGCGGTACCGGTTAACTAGTACGTATTAAACATCACCCGCACTTTGAGAAAAGTGATGTTTTTTAGCGTATTCGATGACAAAAGAAAGTTCTCAATGTGAATAAATGAGAACTAAAACGAAATGAGTTTTTTGGTACCTTGAAAGTAATTTGTATATGAAATATAAACAAACTGACCAAAGAGGGGTGCTTTTCGGCAAATCACTTCGATTCCAAGCGAAACGTTTGAATGAAACAGTAATCTAAATCAACTAAATTTGATGTTAGAAATGTAAAATTACAAAAAGTAAAGTGTCTGTTTTGTCAACGTAGTCTAACATAGTGAATTTGCATAACAACGATCTAATTTGAAATTCGAATGCCCAAGGTAGTGGACCGTAGTGCACTACACGAAAAACAGTTCAAATACTGTATTCTTAGAAACCTCAGCCAAATTCAAGCGTTTCTATAAAACTTTGCTGCATGAAACCTTTGTAACATGTTGTTTTGAAATAGCGCTGTTCAAGCTTTCATTACGAAATTCTTCTTTTTGTGCAGACAAAGAAATGAACGTTCTTGATGATTGACCCCCTGCAGAGTCTAAAGAGACCACAAGTAGTTGTCATCCCTAGTCGCCCAGGCATGCTATTTGCTGAATTCTGACGCGCTTTGGTGATTTTGTGGAGCTGGCTCTCAAGAATTGTAAGGTATGTGTGACTATCACGAAACTCCCGCCTTTTGATTCAGACCCCGAACTTAATTTACTCTTAACTTGAAGCAAAACATGCTCTCCACTAGAGACAGCATCTGAAATACGTTATAATAATTTATGCATCAGGTTCGGCTCATGAAAAGTTTGACGTCTGAATCAAAGCCGTTCCAAAGCCGAAATTCCCGGCTGAGCCAGGCGAGAGGAACGGCTGAGCCGGTCCAAATTGAAGCAGCCGCTTTCAACTGACTCAGACGCCGAACGTTTCATGTGCTTAATTCAAGGTATTAGGTTCGGCTCAAGAAAAGTTCGGCGTCTGAATTGGGCGTTACGTGTTCCACGAGCGCGCGTTGGACAGGAGATGATACCGAACGTGGCATGTAGCATCGAGTTGGCTAACATCATCTCAGTGGGTGGAATAATTGTTTGATTAAAAACAAACAAGAAATATTGCTAGATCTTTCTGATTTCGCTTTGCAAGAATAACCAGAAGACAATTGAATGGCCGCTATTTCTAGGGCATGGAACAATGACTCATATATATCATGGTCGCTGAGCCAATCAAATCCCTGGAGTTGCATCATACAATGGTTCAGTTCAGTTTTTTTAAAATGTTGATATGTATACTGCAGTGATTCCGTTCTCATTGCTTTATTTTACACACAGACGACAACCTTCTTTTTTTTTTTTTCAGCTCTTTTTTTTTTATATATGTTAAGTTGCGATGGTCGACTACGAAAAGCTAACCACTGAGCGAGATAGAAAAAAACCTCGGACGGAGGCCGGCATCTTCTCCATTCTTTCATTTTGGTGGCTAAACGAGATATTTTCCACGGGAAACAAGCGTCCTCTCGAGAATAAAGACTTGTTTCCGTTGATTGAGGACGACAAATGTAAAGAAGCGACTGAAAGACTACAGCAGCTATGGGACGAGAAAATTACTAATCATAAACCAAATACACGCACATTCTTCCCACGCGAGCTGTTATCTTGGTGGCCCTGTGCTGGTGGATGCCGATTGCTTTCAGCACTGCTACAGCTGTACTCGTGGAGTGACTACGCGCTTGTGTGTTTATTAGCGCTGCTGTGGGGTTTAGGAAATGTTCTACAGCCCGTGTTTTTGAGTCTGTTGTTAGCAGAACTGCTAAAACCATCACGTGACGACTTTCGTGCTTATGGTTATGCTGCAGGGATCTGCCTGAGTTCCCTTCTGAGTGTAGTGTTTTCAAATCAGTATGCATTCCGGGTCAAAACGATTCCTCTGAGGTGGAAATCGGCCGTGGTTGGAATGACTTATAGAAAGGTATCTGGAACACATTTGTAACTTTTCTCCTTTAAGTCTAGCCTTAAAATTATATCTATAGCAAATACTAAATGTTATCATCATTTTTAACTTAACATGTTTTTTTTTTGCTCAGATGTTTATTGATCGTTTTCTGTCTATTCGTTTTATGATTGTCTCAACTGTAATTGTATCAACCGTCTCATAGTCTTCAAACATCATATATAATAGCACTACAATGAAGAAGCCTTATTCTATAAGCCCTAGGGTTTTTCCTAACGCTTCCTCACCAGTGTAATATTTTTTTTGTTCCGCTCATATTTTGCTTTTTTGTAACGCGTGTGGTAAAATATATAAAACAGAAAAAAAAATAGAAGTAGTGTCAAAAATAATGTCTGGTTTAGCTGGTTTACTACACTTTGGCTGCTTTAGCTCAACTGTTTCTTTGCTCTAATGTAGAAGCTTGAGTGTCTATGAAAAATCCTAAAGATATCAGAGCTATGCCGACGAGGACAGAAGCCCCTGGAAGGTTCAATTAGGCCACTCACTTCAAACATCAAATACTACTACAAGTTATGTTAGTACAGTAAACACCCGCATAAAAGAACAAGTGGATTAAGAACCTCCGGGCTGAAATTCGTCATTTTAGTCACCTGTTATATAATAACCTTACAATAAATATATGAAGAGTTATTCAGGATGCCCTTGCAAAACAATAGGTTCTTAAATGTGGCTGTTTACTGTATTGGTTATAGCAATAACTTGAGTTTTTAGGAAGCATAGTTGGTTCTAAATTCGTCAAAGCTTCGATTTGTTGTTATTAGTGCAATAGCACGGAACGAAAACGAAAACTCGTTTGCCTTCGTCTTTCTCTTTCCATTTAGGACAGAGTATTATTCTGACTGAAAAATACACATGCTTATGTCTTTTTAGTCATGTATTATGTAATGTTTAAAACACGAGCAGCATGCAGTGTTTCATCGGGATTTAAAACCACGAGGCGCAGCCGAGTGGTTTTAGACCCAATAAAACACTCGCTGCGAGTTTTTTGAACTGCTTCAAAAACATTCCTGGAAAAGCGTGTATCAAGAGAGTTCACAACAATGATGCTTTTGTGAACGTTGTAAATTAGAATTGGATGTATGATTAGTAATTTTCTCGTCCCATAGCTGATGTAGTCTTTTAGTCGCTTCTTAAACACCGCATACTAATAAGGAGGAGGTTTTATCGGTTTTTAAAACCACTACACGTGATGTCTTATCCACCATTTGATAGGTCAATGGGCTTATGAATTATTAATGAGTTTTTTTTAAGTATGTACTAAGTTACTTTTTAATATGTCTTAAATCATCGAACAAACATTTTATGTTTATCTCTTCAATAGGTTCTTGGTTTCACTCAATCACAGTTATCACACATTTCCAGCGGTCGTGTGATGAACCTTATCTCTAGCGATCTCCAACGATTTGACATGTTCATGTATTCCGTTTGTTCTATGCTGCGCACTTTATTCGAAGCAAGTGGAATATCATGTCTAATCGTATACCTGTTTGGATGGAAGGCATTGGCTGGTTTGTTGTTCCTGGTATCGCTTGCTGTTCTCTATGGAGCCATCGGAGCGGCTTGTGCCAAACTGCGGTTCAGAATTGCCGATATAACGGACAATCGTCTTCGATTAATGAACAACATCATCTTGGGAATCCGTGCTGTAAAATTGAACGCCTGGGAATGGCTCTTCAGGGAAAGAGTGCTACAAACTAGGAGGTAACTTCGTTTTTCCGAGAGCGAAGCTCGAGGAAAAACTGTGAGCTTCGAGGAGCAGATAATGTCCAAGGGCAAATATCTGAGCATATTTTTAAAGCCAAATGGAGGCTATTGTGGTTATTATCCTTCAAATATATTTCGCAACATGTAGCAACGAGCTTGAGTATTTGAACATTTCGTTTAAGAACAGTTTACTGTCAAAAACGTTTAGAACGTATGTTGTTTGCTGATACTGCTTTATCAACCAGCAGATTTTATCTCTCCTTCTGTCACAAAAGAAAACCGTTCCCTCATCTTGACATTAATTTTAATTGTAAACTTGACGCGCCTTGAAGTTTTTGAAATTGGGGAATATCACTTGGGGAATATCATCGGATATTCCCCAGTTTTAGCTGGGGTATATTCGGTCACGTGAGGCGTTTAGACCAATCGCGCGCGAGCGAAAATATTTGATGGATTATAACTGTCCATACACACGCATTTTTAGCAACAAGAACAGAAAACGACTAACCCAAGAAAGTAGAACGTGAATTGCTTCCTCCAAAATCTTCAACACCCTGTGACATGATCAAATGTCTAACCCAGTGCCTCCATCGTAGACACTAGCTTTACTGATGTTTTCTTTTTCTTTCTTTCTGATACAGGAGAGAAATTCGACTGGTTCGATTCAAAAGCGCGCTTCTTGCCATATTCTCAGCACTCATGTACTCATCTCTTCCCGCCACAGTGCTGACTTCGCTCTTGACATTGTCAGGCAGTGGAACTGAGCTTACCACTTATAACATTTTCATGATTCTCTCTCTTTATGGCACGATACGGGTATCGGTGTGCTGGCACATTGCACAGTCTGCCATATCTGTAGCAGAATTCTCGACTTCTGTTCGACGCATTCAGCTCTTTCTCGAAACCTTCGACTGCAGTATAAAGAAACGACTCAAAGAGTCTTTCTTTGACAACGAAGATAAAGGACGATTTCTTGGCAAGGATCCGTTTGGTATGGAACAGGCTGGAAACGAAAAAAATTGCAAAAACGGAAGGAAAGTAAACATTTTAATGAAAAATGCCGTTTGCAGCTGGACCGGTAACCTTAAATCTCCAACTTTGAATTCCTTCTCTTTGGCAATAAACGATGGTGAAATGGTGTTTGTCACCGGCCCTGTTGGCGCTGGTAAAACATCTCTACTTCTCACCCTTTTAGGGGAGCTCGCGGTCGATGATGGTCACGTGTCAAGTTGTGGCAAAATCGCCTACGTTGCCCAGCAACCATGGGTATTCTATGGCACCGTGCAAGAAAACATTTTATTTGGACAAGCACTAGACATACGTAGATACAACATGGTCATTGAATCATGTGCACTGCTTAGGGACATACAAGCATTCCCCGATGGACACGCCACCTTGATTGGAGAACGCGGCATTGTGTTAAGTGGAGGCCAGCGTGCTCGTATTGGTTTAGCACGCGCGGTTTATTCTAATGCAGATATTTATTTGCTAGATGATCCGCTGAGTGCGGTTGATGCTAAAGTTGGGAAGCACATCTTTGAGCAATGCTTAAATGGCGTGCTTTCCACAAAGCTTCGAGTCGTTGTCACCCACAGTCTGCAGTATTTGAAGAATGCGAAAAGCATTGTCTTAATGAAGGAAGGATCGATTTTATTGAATAACGGCAATTATGAAGACTTGAAGAAATTTGACTCTGTGGTGTTAGGGGATTGGATGCGAAAAAGGAGAGATTTAGGTGAAGTACACTCCTTATACGGTGCAAAAGAAACTAATGTGGTTTCAGGTGTAGAAGACGCATACGGCCTGGAAACTACTGAGGAAGATCGCGTAACAGGCGTCGTCAACTGGAGATCATACTGGGATTATCTTCGAGCTGGGATATCTGCCAAATTATTGCTACTTTTCGCGATATTTTTCACTTTAGTGCAAGGTAAATACTTATCGTACTCATTTTGTTACTACTATCCGCAAATTCTGCTTATAGGAGCAAAGAATTAAGACATTGTGTGGGGCCGGGAAGCGATGCGTGGCAACCCTGAAATTTCTATCCTACGCTGCAGAATTTCGCGACCTTTTGTGGAATGAAAAAGGGGGCTTTAAAACAAAACGATTTTCTCTGTCATTTTTTTTTAAACAAAACACTAAAAAGTGAAAACTATAGCCCATTTGTACAGCCGTGTCCTTAGAAACGTGTCCTTGAGCAGTAGCAAGGCTGGAATCCCTTTATTTTATACAAAACTCGTCGCTTTTCATATGGAAATATAAACTGGTAGCACAGGTATGACATGGTTAACATATGAAAAAAAGTGAGGTTTTGTATCAATTTAAAACAAACTCAAGTCTTGCGTTGCTCCCACTCTACTCTAAAAATAGGCTACTTTAACGACAATCGAGTAGGAGAAATTTCGGATTATCTTGGGCGCGCACCTTTTGAAACGTTTTTTCTTTACATTTGGAACAGAGTATTGTGAGAACGGGCAATTATTTTTAATTTATTTGATTTTTTGTTTCTTATTTGGTTTGTATGCCAGATTCTTTTATTTTTTGACTGATTGGTAGTGTCCATCTTTTTATCGTTGCTATGGTAACAGGTTCTCTGATTGCTCCGGACTGGTGGTTACTTCAAATGTCCAAACTCCCCTCGGAACAGAGAGATGACAGCCGTAACTTTTACATTTATGGAGGACTGGTTAGCACAGCTTTAGTTCTCTTCATCGCAAGGGCGGTACTTCTGTTTGAAACTCTGGTCGGTTCCTCTAAGCAGCTGCACGACAAAATGACGATAGCCATATTAAAAGCCCCGGTCTTGTTTTACGATACCAACCCTGTTGGCAGAATAATAAACCGCTTCTCTGGGGACGTGGCAATCTTAGATGAGTTCCTACCGTACGTTTTTGTGGACACCTTGCAGCTGTTCTTGCTCAGTGCAGGAACGGTGATCTTCACGAGCGCCCTTAATCCTTGGATCATATTGGCTGTCGTTCCTCTTTTGATAGTGTTTTTTGTGATTGGTCGACTCTACAACAAGACTTTCCGGGAAGTGAGGCGATTGGAGGCACTGAATAGAAGTCCTGTGTTCTCTCACTTCTCCGATACCTTGGAGGGTTTGGCATCCATTCGGGCGTATAAGAAGGAGACAAGTTTTCTTGAAGAACTTTACAGGTTCGAAAGAAAGTCCCTTTCTAAATATCAGAAACTGTTAATCAATCAAGATTCCAAATTGTTTTATTTTGTTTAGAGACACACGAGATTTCAACTTCCTCATGGTATGGTGAGAAAATTAGGGCTCTTTCCATTTGTCAGGACTGACCTGCCAGTTTAATCTTTTCCCAGATGGAATGTACAAATTTCGACGACAGTTCATATACCACTTCCTTTAAATTGCTTGAAAATGGCGCACAATATTCTCAGAATGTGTCATTTTGAAGACTTCGAGGAAGCAGTCCTTCAAATTGGTACACTCTATTTTCGGAGCGACCAGTCTGGCCGGCCATCCCTGACAAATGGAAAGCACGCTTGGTAATTAGGCTCAAAAAGCATAACAACACTTGGGGAACACCTCAAAGGCACAGCGCATTCCGTGGACTGGTCATCAACCACAGTCGTTGCTAGAGCAAATGACACTTTTAGGAAGCGAATTAGAGACGCCATCGAGATTCAATAAGAATCCCCCAACCTTTAATTTTGGATCATGATTGAGTAACTGTTTGGCGACTTTTATTAATATAATAGGATAAGGAAATAATATCTTTAGTAGAGGGCCTTTCTAGTTTCCTTCGTAGCCGTATAATTGTACCAACACCGGTACAGTTTGGATCTGGTCTTAGCGGGAGCAGGGATGATGCAGTGATGATGAGTACACTCGCCTTCGACCAGCGTCGCTCGGGTTTGATTCCCGGACTCAGCGTCATATGTGGGTTTGTTGTTGGTTCTCGTCCCTGCTCCAAGGGTTTTTCTCCGGGGTTCTTCGGTTTTCCTCCCTCCACAAAAACCAGCATTTCCAAATTCCAATTAGATGTGGAAACACTGGACGAACAGCCACTCTATGGATGCGCCGATGAAATTCCCATTTATTTTCATTTATTTTACTGTACCAGAACAATTAGACTGGCGAGGATGGTTGAAATATTTTTTCTCTTTTTATCCACCAGGCGCCAAGATACACACATAGAAACATGTTTCATGATCCAAGCAGCTCCCAGATGGATGGCAGTTCGTCTGGACATGCTTAGCGTTACGTTCACTGCAGCTGTGGCATTTATAGCAATAGCAGCGCAATCTGGACCAGGTGAATGAGCTATTTTGTTATTAATAATAAGTACCCCGAACAAAACAATCCAGGATTGATCAATCTCGTACCCAGAGGTCCTCAGGGTCTTTAGCCAGCAGTTTGTCGCTAGGGGAGACTGGAGATCAGAGACTCTCCTGGCAACCAACCGCTGGCCAAGGAGCCTGAGGACTCCTGTTACGAGATTGAGACAGAGATGTTCAAAAATATTGTAAAAAAAATAAGGAAGGAAGGCTTTTCAGTTGAAATAGAGCTCATCAGAGTAAAACTGAGTTAAAACAGCCTTCTCAGGAGCGCTTAACGAGAACATCAAAATAGTTAAAATCAGGTTAAAATGTTGTTTCCCTCGTTCCTACAATATTTTTAATAGCCTTTTAGAAGGTAAAGTTCTGTAAGCTAACACAGTTTAATCTCGAGTGTTCGGATTCTTTAGCTAAAAAATTGAATTGTCGAGAAGTTTAGAAGACGGAATCTTATTCTCCGAATCCAGAAGCTTCCGTTGGCCTTTCGAAAATATTAGCTGGCTTCTTTTTCGCACTTTTAACAATGTAATTTTCCCTCCGAAAGCAAAAGCGATTGGTGTTTCGTTGTTGCAAAAGTTTCAAGTGACCTTTAGCGAAAGAAGACGGTTGTTTTTCTTCACAATTTAATCGGAATTTCAGAGGTGGGTAATGGCTTTCCGAAGCTGAACCGGAACCCGTCCCAACATTTTGGAATAATAAAACCACAAAGCTCTAACTCATGTGTTTTGCTTAAAGGTGTCACGGCTCTTTCCCTTGTCTACACGCTTCAACTCACCGTGGATGTGTCCCAGTATGGTGTCCAGCAGTTTTCCGAGATGGAAAGCTACATGACATCAGCGGAACGCGTCCTCACATACACGAGAATCCAATCAGAGCCTGGGTACCACAATCAGTCCCAGCCTCCCACAGACTGGCCAGACCGAGGACAAGTAAAACTCCAGAATCTGGGACTAGTATACTACAAAGGTGGCCCTGAAGTTCTTAAAGACCTGAATTTTACGGTCAACCCGCGAGAGAAAGTAGGTATTGCTGGGCGCACTGGAGCAGGGAAGTCCTCACTGGTTTCAGCGTTCTTCCGCATGCCAGAACCATCCGGTGACGTCATCGTCGATGACGTCAAGATCACTGGCATCAACCTGCAGAGGGCACGTGGTGTAATGTCTGTCATTACCCAAGATCCCATTCTTTTCAACGGGTCATTGAGGATGAATCTTGACCCGTTTGAAAAGCACGGTGACCAGGAAATCTGGACTGCGCTGGAAGAGGCCAGCTTGACGGCGCTGGTAGAAAAGCTGCCAAAACAATTGTACGAAGAAATCAAAGAAGGAGGAGCGAATTTCAGCGTGGGAGAGAAGCAGCTTATTTGTCTGGCGCGCGCCTTGCTACAAAAGAACAGAATAATGATCCTGGACGAGGCTACCGCGAACCTCGATTACAAAACAGATCAGCTTATTCAAGAGACAATTCGATTGAAATTTCAAGATTGCACGGTTTTTACAATAGCTCATCGAGTGAACACCATCATGGACTATGACCGGGTGTTAGTCTTAGACAATGGAAAAGTTGTGGAGTTCGATCGTCCTGAGAGGCTAATACAGAATGAGGGAGGGTACTTTTGGAAGTTGTATCATCAACTTTAGCACTATTAGTACTGATCAAACATGTCGCGGTGTAATCACCGAACTTAGCAGCTCGCGATATATATATAGATTCAACTACTCAACGACCTCACCTTGCGTCAATAAACAGTATTCGTATTCTCTGTATTCAACTGAATCTGCAGCTTGCAATAGAGGATCTTGATGAGCAATATTTTTAAACTAATATATTTGCATGCAACGAGATTCCTCCGCTTAAGCCTCGTGTACAAAGTTGTTCCAGTTCTATGCGGTGGATGCAAATGCATCCATGATTTCCTCGAAGAGGGGGGGGGGGGGGGAGGGGTTATCTTTTGTAGGACAGCATGATGGTACCTTATAATTTTGACATTCTAATAATGTCATCGCCGTTGGTGTTGGAGATAGTGGTGGCCTTGCTGGTAGAAGATGCACAAAGAAATAAACGGCAATTGTAGATTAACCCAGTAGTGCAAGAATAGAGATTATTGAACACTTTATATATATTATTTTGTTTATTATTTCCGGTACGTCTTACAAGAGAGCTTGTCCTCTGAAGGAGAACCAATGTCTTCAGTCACTCTTGCCCTGGCTGCCCTGGAAACAGCCAACATGAATTCCCGCACTGTCGCCGTAGCAGGCGCATGAAGAATAAACCCTCGCGCTCCACGGCTTTATTCGCGCACTATATATTTTTCACGCGCCTGCCACGCACTAGGCTAGGATTTGTTTTACGTATTTTCTCATCAGTTTGTCTTTTGGTTTGGTTATAATGCATTTGCTGTTAACGAGAGCAAAAAATGTCCAATTAAAAAATCATCAACGAAAACTTGGTTACTTGAGAGCAGGCTTCAGAAACTCTTGTTTTTGTTCCACCTACTTTTTTTGCTGGTGACGTAAGGTTTAATTCTTAATCCTTCTTCATTTAAAAATGTGTCCTTTCAATGCCATCATCATTTTTGCTTTGGTTGCGTCCACTCTAAAACGTTAATAAAAACGGAGATTTTAAGGAACGGTTTCAAATACCCGTGAGGGATTAGAACTTGGAAACTCCAGATAAAACTTTCCCTTCTGTCGCAGGAGAGAACTGTGTCGGTTGGCCTACTGGAAGCAAAGACATCGTCAAAGTGAAACATCGGGGTGCAGTTGTTCAAAGTCCGATTGGCTAATCTTAGATTAACGTTACCTTCCTAATCAATAAAGATTCTTCCAAAAGATTTTTGTCCTTCTGTTTTGACTTTTCTTTACCTTTAGCTTGAAATCATTTTTAACGAGCGAGATGAAAACCTTGTTAAACTTTTAATCGTGGATTAGCACTCGTTAGCGTTAATCGGCTCTCGAAAAATCGGGCCCTATGATTGGCTATTTAATTAAAAATATGTTTTTAGTAGCTTGCATTTGATCTTTAGGTTTCGCCTGTCAAGCTCCAGTGGGACGACAGTGGGACAGCAACGTAGCCTGTAAGAACGGGCGTGATTTTCTTTTCTTTTCTTTTTCTTTTTTTTTTTGCGTTTTTGAGGCGAGTGGAGGCAAGTGTTTGATTCGCGCTTCGGGCTCGCCTCGCGCTTGCCTCCGCTTGCCTGGAAAAATAAAATAAAATAAAAACGCCTGTTCTGAAATAAACTAAGGCCGCGCCAAACGAGAGCCGATAGTGGCCGATAGTTGAAACTCTCGCTCTCGTTTTGCACCTACCTATCGGCCACTATCGGCTACTAATGTGAAGGCCGGGCCAAACGAGAGCCGATGCCGGTGGTGCAGTTCGGTGACCTTCGGTGCAGTTAGAGATCCCGGTCAGCGGCTGGTGACGTCATCCCTCTCAAAAAATTTCCCGCCAAAATTTTCGCATGCGCGAAGCTGTTTCCCTTTCGATTCCAACATGGCTGCCGCAGCGGAAGACAGAAACCGTTCACTCAAACAAGCTCTTGTGGAAAGCCTAACCGCCATTCTGTCACCCGATCAGCAGGCTCGGCAGATGGCAGAAGAACAGCTCAAGGTTCTGGAAGTCACGGAGGGTAAATATATTTCTGTTGTCTTGAATTCCAGCGGCCGACCATGTGCAAATTTTTTCGAGATGTGTCGAAAACGTGCTACAGCTTTGAGCTCGTACATTTCATGAAATTGACATCTTTGATGCTGAGTCCTGAGCTGTAGCTGAATTTTTAGTTCTGATGTAGAAATTAACCAGGCCACAGTAGTAACTTGCTATTAATTTCTAGTGTTTGCACACGATCGAGCTGCTGTAAATTATAAAACCTTGACTTGCCGAGCTGGTGTATGAAAACGTTGTTTATTTACCCAACAGCGTGGATGTAAAAGTTACTGGGACGTCAGATTTAAGGGATAAACTTATGACTCTTAATAAAGAAAAACGAAGGAAACAACCTAAACCCCTTACAAAATGAAGAAACACAATAATTATTAAACTGTCAGGCTTGTAAAAAGAGCAGGTTATATTGGCCCAGCTCTCTCTTTCGCTTGTTTTCTTTTACTCTGTGTTGTTCTAGCCTTGCAGTCTTAATTGTGTTTCTTCACTGTCAGAGATGACAAACTCTTGAGATCTTAACTCTGGAGATATTTTCATCTGTGCCAAACCATCCTTCGCTACCCACTCCCCACCCCTCCCCCCCTCCCCCAAAAAAAGAAAGCCTCTCCTCCACTGCTTCCCTGTGAAAAAGACACCTTTATCACGTGGTGGCCATGTTGAGTCTCAGGAGAATAAAAATCTTTGTGTTTAGCATGGCAAGTCTTGCACCGACTTGCACTGAATTTGCGTCTGGGCGAGCCTTGCCGTGCAAAAACAAAGCTTTTAATCCCCTGAGACTCGACGTGGCCGCCGAGTGATAAGGATCTATTGACCCAGGTCCTTTGATCATCAATAGCAGGTAACAGGTTCAGACTCGGTTCAATATCTGAGGTTGGGTGAACAAAATGCAGGGCACAAGGACCTTAATATGAATTTTAAAAAAAAACTGAAAATTTTGGATTTTTGGGAAAATATGGAGTTGAAATCTTCACTTACTATAGAGGGTACTCAAAAGTTAAAAGTTTTGGTGACCTGTGCAGGAGACTGGGAGGTCTGTTTACATGTAGTTTCCAGTAGACTCTAATAATAATAATCTGGTAGTAATCTGATAATCTGGGAGGGTTGGCATGATTCGTGCTTAAGTGACATCTAGTACAAGTATCCCTTTTTGTCAAAAAGCTTGATTTGGAAAGAAAAAGTGTCACTGTTTATTCTGTTGTGTTGTATGGTCTCCTGCATTCAAAAGTCTTTGCAACCTTAGAAATACTATCTAAAATGTTTTATACATGAAAGGATGACTGTAAAGTTATTGCACATGCCTTTCTGTCAATGGACATTCACTGCTATGAAAAATGCATACAGACAAAAGAAATATATGATTGAGGGAAGAGATGTAACAAGTATACAGATCTATGTATTTTTTTTCCTTTCCTTACAGAATTTGGTGTCCACTTGGCAGAACTCACTGTTGACAGAGCGGGCGCTCTGGCTATCAGACAGGTCAGCTCCAGAATTCTCAATCTTTGTCATCCTGTACCTTCTAAGATTGGCAAATCTCATGTCAATTTATCGACTGTATTCACTAAATTGTCTAAATTCAACTGTTGAAATTGATTTTTTTTTTGACAATTTTTAGCTTGCATCGGTCGTCCTAAAGCAGTATGTTGAGGCTCACTGGACTATTCATGCCGAGAAATTTAGGCCTCCAGAGACTACAGATGCTGTGAGTATACGTTCATTAACACACAAATGATCAGGTTTTATATATTTTCAAAACACAGGCTCCATCCATATGGAAGTGTTCTCAAACATTTGTATTGTTAAGAGTTTTCATTTGCATTAAAACAGGAGCCTATTATCCTGAGCATACAAATGCGTTTTCACATACCTCTTCATTTCTGGAATGAGTTTCCCGTGAATTCATGCTAACATGGGATCCTTACTAACCTATTGTAAGCTTTATATAATTCTCATGCCAACAGGAATTAAACTTTTGCAAGAAAATTGTTACCTCTAACCTATCTAAAATGGAGCGATCTGTGAAACTCCACGATATACCTGCTTGGTAAATGGGAGTTGTATGCTGTGAGTAATTTAAATTAGGCTCAATTCCCACTGCTCCTTTGGGTCTGGTTTATTTCCTGCACAGCCGGTGATGGAGCCTATGTGTTTGAGTAATGGGCTTCTGTAAAGTGCATTTACAAAAATTAATATAACCTGCTTTTTGTGCAGTGAGTTGTAGAGTCATGATTGCTCTGAAACTTCTATATAAAACTTGAGCTTGAAAATTTATATCATTAAATGCAGTGTACGGTTATCTGAAAAAAATCTGTTGTCAGATTGC
The DNA here is from genome assembly GCF_977016875.1 of Pavona decussata. Classification (NCBI taxonomy): domain Eukaryota; kingdom Metazoa; phylum Cnidaria; class Anthozoa; order Scleractinia; family Agariciidae; genus Pavona; species Pavona decussata. The sequence goes on along the minus strand of NW_028145448.1, from coordinate 2,165,172 downwards.
ACATTTATGGGCATTTTTTGTAAAATTATGGTTTTTTTAAAAAAGCTGATTTCTTAAAAATGTTTATAACTACCATAACAAAATAAATAAAATCTTAAAATTCAAACATTTCTTATTAAAAGTGACAAAACTCAAAGAAATCAGTTGAATCTTTCCTGCCAAGAAGCTTGATTCAAAAATGTTAACAAAAGCGTCAAAAAATAGGAACAGACTGGCCACCTTAAGGAAATAGGAAAATTATTAATTACTTTTGTCTTTCCTATCATGTTTAGGCCAAGGCAGAAATTCGACGTCTTTTACCTGGTGGATTGCAAGAATCAATAAGTAAAGTCAGATCTAGTGTGGTGAGTTGTGACACTGGCATTTTAAGAAATTCCTGGAATTGATGACTCATTTGCTTAAATAGACATCTTAACTGTATGTTTGTTATGACCTTGTGAAATACAGTCACCATCATCCTCACCACACGTCCTGGTGGTCTGTAAGGTCACGTGTCAGTTCCTTCCACTTTGTACGGTCTTTTGTATGCCTTCCATCTTCTTCCTTAAGCCAAAGCCAAGCTTCCTCCACTCATCCTGGACAGTTCAACACCAAGTTGTTGTTGGGTCTTCCCCTCTTTCTTCTACCTCCAGGGCTCCATTTATTTATTTATTTAAATTAATATTTTTACAGGAGCATCCAGTTTGGCATAGCTAGTTTAAATGGAGCCCTGATTACCCTCCCCCCGAGAGCCCTCCATGTCAAGGACACATTGTTCTCATTCTCCATTCTTAGGATGCAGCCAAACTATCTCCAGTACAGTACATGTATGGAGCCGCGATGTTTATAAAATCAGCCTGAAATTCAACATATACACTGTACTGAAGAATGTTTATGCTCCCAGTCCTTCAATTAATAATTATGTTAAAGTACCAGAGTCTCCTCTAAGGATAAACCACATTTCACAAGCTACATTGGCAGTTGATTTTGATTCAACCATATCAATCTTTTTCAGGCATATGCGATTTCTGCGATTGCTCACTGGGACTGGCCAGAAGCATGGCCAGATTTGTTCAGGCACCTGATGCAGGCATTAACAAGTGGTGACGGGAATCTGGTTCATGGAGCAATGAGGGTATTAACAGGTACAATATTTGTAACGTTTGTTGGTTCCACAATGACCAACAAACTGTTTATCTCAAACTTAACTCATTTTATTTTCACAATGTTGCCAGTAGCAAATGGTCAAGCAATTCACTTGACCCAAGTATAAAATTACCCATGCTGAAATGCAGAATTTGCAAATAGATACCATCACAATAATAATTATTCATGAGAAATTCAAGTTAGCCAAAGAACACGACTCTGTACATTTTTGCTGCTGGTTTATGCTTGGTTTTCATGAAAAAGGAGGCCAAAATTTTTAGTCATCTAAAGGAAGAAACCGAACAACAAATGTTTTTGAGCAAAAACAATACCGAGTGCTTTTCTTTGATTAAACTGAAGGCCACTCACAAAATTTCAGGCACTTTTAAGGGAGATGAAACTTTGACCTAAAATTCATAATACTGGTATACTCTCAGCCCTTCATTTTCTTCCAGTTCAGTCAGTCTTGTATATCGCAAAAGTTTTAGGAACTTGCTCCAGATGACTATAACACTGATAAAAAGATAAAATAAATTTGTCTTTCTGTAGAGTTCTGTCGTGAGGTCACAGACATTCAGATGCCCCATGTTGCTTCGGTTATTCTTCCAGAAATGTATAAGATATTCATCCATGCAGAGGTATGTATGTTGAGAGATGGATTCTATTTAATGTAATTTAAAGTGCCCATATCGGAAAATTTTTTATTTTCTTATCTGAATCTAAACATCACCCTAAGAACTTCAGTGAAAAAATTTTTCGATTTGCATGAAACGCAAATTTTTTATGAATTTTACAAATCTTTAAAATCCTATTTTATTGCGGTCCACCCGCCCCGCTGATGAAAATGCCGACAGGCTCACAATAGGGCCACGTGACATGGTCTGTGACGTACATTCAGGAACTCTCGAGTCTATGCACTCACTTGACCTTCAGTAAAGTACATTCGCGGCAGAAAGAAAATCGTCAGATTCACCGGTAGGAAGGAAAAACTTAACTCCAAATAAGTATATTCTATGGCAGAAAACTTATCTGACACGGAAAGTGAGCAAACCGCTGAAGAAAGCAGCTAGGACGAATTTGAAAGCGTCGAAGTCGAGGCGATAGATGGCGTCCACGAGACAAGTAATACGTGTGAAAGATGATGATACACTCGAACCGTACGCGGACGAGCCGATAGCAGACGAAGAATGGCTAAAAAGATATCGCAAGGAACAAGAGGAGAAGCGACGACTCGAGGAAGATTTAACGAAACGCTTGGAGAATAGAGTGCGTGTTAGTGGAGGGTAAAGTTCTCACCTTGCATTTTGCATACGCGCTCTTCATTATCATCTGTCAAAACTATGGCCAAGTACTCACAAACATTCGAACGAATTATTTTCCATGTAGATGTACTTGTGGTTACTGTAGCCGTGATCTGCTAGCAAATATCAGCGAGTGCTACTGCTGCAAGGAAGTCGAAGGCAATTGGGAAGCGCTGACTAGCGACATTGTTCTCGCGGAACTACAGGAAGGACACGTGTTGAACTGTGATAATAATAGCTTGTCTCGTTCTCTGAAATTTCGGCCGTAAATTTAATTGTAGGATGGAAGTTGTTAGCTTGTCCAATGAACACGTTAATTTCCTTTTTGCCACTGTCCCACAGCTTACAAAATCCATTGTATCTTTTACGCGCATACGTCTTGCGAAATGTTCGAAGTCTAACAAGAGTTGGCGTCTAATGTAATTCGTGTCTGTCACCGGTGTCGGGACAAATTTGAGCCCTTTAGAAATAACGCTAACAGGCTGTCGCTAAGTTGTTTGTTTGAAAAATTCTTCATGAATTTCTCGTGTTTTTCTCTTTGTATCTCAATCCATTTTTTTGCCAATTTTTTTCTGCGCTCTTTGCGCTTGTTATTTGTTTTGTGCCCTTTTTTATTTTGAACCCCCGTTGTGGTGGTTACAATTTCAGAGATAAAGCTGTTATACTTTTCAACATTTTTATTGTTTGCAGAATTCTGCAACACATGTGTGTACAATATTTGTTTGAGCTCGTTGAATTCTTGCTGCAGTTTATCTACCTTATCTACATCGTGGTTTACAATGTTTTCTGTGTCCGCCGAGTGCGACCGTTCTCGCATCGATCTATTTACATCAGTGGTAGCATTTGTGCTAGTATTTTTTGAGAGCTTGGTCTCAACGAAACTTCGCGGATCTCACGATCTATGAGAATATATACCAAAACAAATAAAGCTTGCGACTGAGTTAACAGTGAGGTCAAACTATAAACCTCAGAAGGTTACAACGTTTAGAATGTCACAAGCGGGTGTGAATATTCAGCATCGAAAGCTTACCATTCGCTTTTCCCTGCTCCTCTTCGAAGGTGTCTCTCGGTCTTCGTCTTCCTTTCGCTTAGCTGTTTTAAAGGATAAACACAAACGCGATGTCATCCTACTTCAGTTCACGTTTTAAGTTTAAACCTGACTTCATCAGCCTTGTGAAATCCTCGTCATTGAAGTGCATCGAGCACAAGGACGAGGTCTTTCCAGGCGCGCGTCCACATCTTCCTCCGCTCCAGCATAAAATCGATCCATTTCTTTCGCCTCCTCAGTCTTTGCGGGCATGTAGTGCCAAAGAAAGGAATCCTGTGCATGCTTATTCCATTTGCTTCGTCTTTGATGTTTCCACATCTCGCTGCAACACATCTTTCCGGCATTTTCGAGAAACGTGCAGAAATACCGCGACTTGTTTTCAGTGAGATCCAGAGAAAGGCTGAAGTCACGTGTTCCTGAATCTACGTCACAGCTCTTGCTAAACCGAGAGGAGACTAATGCGAATCCTGGGCCAAAATGGCGGCAAATTTGAACGTCTTATAAAATTCATAAAAAATTCGCGTTTTATGCAAATCGAAAAATTTTTTCACTGAAGTTCTTAGGGTGATGTTTAGATTCAGATAAGAAAATAAAAAATTTTCCGATATGGGCACTTTAAGCATGTATAGTGATTCTCTGGATTACGCCTAAACAATTAAATTAAAGGATCACAGGAATGAGCTGATGTTGCACTTCAAAAGCCAAAACAATACCTTGGAGTTGCTATGACAACCCCAAGGTAAAAAAAGCTTAACCCTTTAGGCCCTAACAGTGATCAGCATCAAATTTCTCCTTGTAATATCAATGCTTATTCAACCCCTGAGGTCATGAGAATCAAAAAATATGATCACTCAAGGTGAATTTTCTTGATAATTATTTTTAACTTCTCCCCAGTAGTTTTTGGAGAAAGGACAAGATAGGAGAATTTGTTCTTTGATTTTAGTGGTTAGAGGATTAAGACTGATGACTTGCAATCATTATGTACCCAATCTATTGCTCAGTCACTCCTTAACTCCCAGGCCAGTTGTGTTAGGAGTACTGTCAAATGTGTATGGTGCTTTTAATCCTAGCTGTACAGTGTCAGAACAAGATCTCGTGCTGCTGATATTTTCAACACCTGTGCTTCTCTGATTTGTGCAATGGAGGACGATCAACTGGTAAGGATGAAGTTTATGGTAATCTACTTCAATATGATATTCACTGGAGGTGTGGTAGTCAAGCGGGACTTGGTTTGTAAAGTATAAGTGTAGGCCTAGCTGCTGCCAGATCTCAATGTTGTACTTCATACATGTACAATGCATTTTATGTTGCCGTGACTACTCGTTGAGGTTGTGGTGATGTACGTGTACTTAAAGACTTTTGCTCAGAAGACCCAAGGGTAGGTGGTTTGAGACTACATGTACAGCTGTACATGTAGATCAGTCTCTGCATTATCATGTTGTTCCTAAGACAAGAAACTTTACTCCATATTGTCTCGTTTTATCCAGGTGCATACCTGTAAATGGGTATGGGTGACATTGTGCTGAGGGTAACCATGTGATGGACTTGCTTCCCATCCAGGGGTGCCGGGGTCTCATTATGCGTGGTAGCTTCGTGCTACAATAACTGGGTAAAGCTCTAGTTGTGTCATCCACTTAAGCTCAAAGTGCGACTTCACTTTTTAATGACCACTCCTTGTCATCTTCCCTCCCCCCCCCCCCCCCCCCACCTACAAACACTCACCATTTGCATGATCGCATGACAACTATTACAGTGTACATGATATTTGGGCTTTAATAAAATATTGAATGATTTATTATAATTGTAGGGTACTGCCAAAAAGGTCCTTTATCCCGTACTGCCACAGTTCACTCAAGCGTTTGTCCAGGTGCTGGCTTTAGCGGACAGCCCAACTGTTGATTGTGGATTAAAAATGGAAGCTCTGAAGGTTAGCTCTCTTGTAGTGGTTACAATGGACAACTAAAAATTTGACAGAATGTTAGACAAGAATCTTCTCTTGCAAAAAAAGTTACAGAGAAGAATGTGAACAGTGCAAAGAGGCTGATAAAAAAATGATAGTTCATATGTTTTCTAAAGTTTTGATGGTGTACTTTTCTTTGTTACTGTAAAAAGAAATGATGGCAGTTATCTATGCTCTATGCTCTTATAGACCATAAAATGACGTCATAAAATGTTTAAAACTCTAGTGGCGGCCCGTGATTTCACTCCCAAGTTTTGAACATTTTATGGCATCATTTTATGGTCATTTGATGTTCCATACAAAACTGCTGTTGAATTTTTTTTTTTTTTTTTAACAATAACTTTGAGAAAGTATGAGCAGAATTGGTTTTATTTTCCATTGAGAAAGCGCATGTTACAGCTAACCTCATTTTTATTGTCTGTACTCTTATAGACAATAGCTACGAGCCAATGCAGGATGTTTGACAATAAATTATTGTAAAATACCTTCAGAAGTGATCTAAAATGTAATTTACAATGATTGTTTTAGGCACTAACAACTCTGGTGAAGAACTTTTCTAAGCAAATGGCTCCACATCTGATGGAGATTTTGCCACACATGTGGAATACATTGACGCAGAGTGCTGATCGTTATGTTCGCACGGTTGTTAATTACACTGATGATGCTGATGATCCAGTTGATTCTGATGGTGAGGATTAATAATTTATGGTTCTTCCATCTTGTGTTCCATTTTTTGTTTTTATGATGCTTTATTAATACAATATCCATTACATTGAGCAATACCAATAGTTTTTTGAATGAAGTAAACATTTTAAAAGAGAAGGGAGGGGGGGGGGGGGGAAGGGGGGTAACGTAACCACACCAAGTTCAAAAAGCATAACTTGCCTACAAACAAAAACCAAAATCTAACAGAGGGTATCTTCAAAAAACATAAAAGTGCAAAACCAACATTTATAGGAGATTTTTGTTAAAATTACATGAAAGTAGTATCACTATGTCAGTATTTTGTGAGTTTTTCTGGATACAAAAAATCGGAAAAAACCTGACGAGTGCATTTTCAATTTTGATGCATAGCCTTATCTAAATCTGTGTTATAATGTAAAGTTTTTTTTTTCTGTATTCTAGCGTGCTTGTAACTTAATTTACTGGTATTTTTTTTCCATTTTGTTCTCGTGCTCGTCTTGTCCCACCTCGACTAGCTTTGTGGCTATTTGCAGGACAAGCCCCTTATGTAATCCGAATTTGTAAAATAAATTGTTGTTGTTGTTTTCTAAAAATTAAGGAAAACCATTGTTGTGGACGGTTAATAGCTTGCTGCATTGCTATGGCAACGGCACCTTGCTCAACAAGAAGTATCAAAATTTATTCCTTCTTAGTTAATCTTGCACCATGCTAATTTCGGGTACTCAGTAGAACGTAGTTTTCATAAATAATGTAAAAACATCCAGCAGACACTATCACATTGAAAATGCATCGCCTGTAAAGGAATCACTCTGAGCATTTTCTTTCGTCAAAAACAACCCTGAATTTAAGTTCCACCATGTTTGGTTTTCATCTTGCTCCCATTTTTCCCTGTGAGACATTAACAAGATGATTGCAAATTAAATGTTATTACTTCCTTTTATAAAATTTTAACAAGAATCCTGGGTTACGTGGAAACACAAGTTAACATTGGGCCATGAAATCCAAAAATCTCCAATTATTTCAAAAGGGTTGAACTTGGCATGTTGCACAGACTGGTTATCATAAAATTAAATCTTACTCAAAGTTTATAACCAGTCAGTTGGTACTGTAAATTAGAACATTATTTTACTAATTTTGGAGAAAATGTGAGTTTCAAGGCCAAATCGTCACATGCGCCATATAAAACTGTACAACTACATGTATCAATCCCTTCAATTGGCCAATGTTTCTAATTTTTCCAAGTTTACCTTTGAATAAATCTTGAAATTTTTTTCTTTAATTTGTAGGCGAAGTACTTGGATTTGAGAATCTTGTATTCAGTGTGTTTGAGTTTATCCATGGACTCATAGAAACACCAAAATTCAAGAAAACGGTCAAGAAATTTTTAGATCAGCTTGTCTATTTTCTGGTGCTGTATATGCAGATCACTGAGGATCAGGTTAGAATTTTTTATAAATTTAAAGAGGGATGAGTAAATTAATGATAATAATAGTTAATAAGTATTCTACGAGGGTGTGTTAGATATGAGATGATAGATAGCCAATGAGGGACCTAGGGCCAAGTTGGCTATAATCATCTCATATCCAACATGCGTGAGTGGAATAATAATTATTGTTTTATTAAACACGATCATTGCTAGATCTGACTGATTTCGCTTTGTAAGTTGTTTGCAAGCTCTTCTTGCAAAGTGAATAAGAAAGATCTAGCAATGATTGTTTTGAGAATGATGTATTATTCAGTGTATGACACAGGCATGCTCAGAAAAAGAAAATCTGAGCTCTCGTATCAGGAGTCGAACCTAAGACCTTCCGATTACTAGTTCAGATGCTCTACCACTGAGCTACAGGAGACTCGTGGGAGCTAAGGTCATTAAACTAGGTTCATGGGACAAACATCCTGCATACTGCTAGGATTGGAATGTCAGTGGGTGGCATATGCGCAATGGAAATAACGTGATGGAATATTCCATCACATTATTACCTCAGGGAAAGGAAGTGACAAGTGCATTTCTCTCTTTCCTTTGAAAATGTGAGCTTTTCAAATCAATTAAATATAGTTTTATATTTTCAATGTTGTTTTGCAGGTTCAAGTATGGACAGCCAACCCAAACCAGTTTGTTGAAGATGAGGATGACGACACATTTTCCTTTTCTGTTCGCATTGCTGCTCAAGATGTACTTTTGGTAAGTGGAGTACCTTCCTTCCTTTTCACCTCCATGTATTTGTTGGTCTGTCCCTTTCCTTGTTCAGTTAGTCAAGTCAGTCAGTCATGCAAACAGTCCATCAGTCCATCAGTCAGCTTGTGAGTTGGTCAGTTGGGGATTCATTGAGTCAGCTTCTACCTGGGTAACCATGCGGTTGCATGAGACTTGCAGCTGCAAATCATGTAGCCACATGAGCCATGCATGTAGCCGGAAGAGCCACGCAGCCACAAATCATGCAGTGAGCCATTCAGTCAGTCAGTCAGTCAGTCAGTCAGTCAGTCAGTCAGTCAGTCAGTCAGTCAGTCAGTCAGTCAGTCAGTCAGTCAGTCAGTCCGTCAATCAGACAGTCAGTCAATCAGTCAGTCAGTCAGTCAGTCAATCAGTCAGTCAATCAGTCAGTCAGTCAGTCAGTCAGTCAGTCAATCAGTCAGTCAATCAGTCAGTCAGTCAGTCAGTCAGTCAATCAGTCAGTCAGTCAGTCAGTCAATCAGTCACTCAATCAGTCAGTCAGTCAGTCAGTCAGTCAGTCAATCAGTCAGTCAGTCAGTCAGTCAATCAGTCAGTCAGTCAACCAGTCAATCAGTCAGTCAATCAGTCAGTCAGTCAGTCAGTCAGTCAATCAGTCAGTCAATCAGTCAGTCAATCAGTCAGTCAATCAGTCAGTCAGTCAGTCAATCAGTCAGTCAGTCAGTCAGTCAGTCAGTCAACCAGTCAATCAGTCAGTTAGACAGTCAGTGACTCAATCAGTCCATAAGCCAGTTCAGCCATTCAGTGAGTCATTGAGTGAGTGAGTCAGTCAGTCTGTTGGTCTCTCATTTGTTCAGAAATTTTCTTGTAACCTTCATTGAAGTGCAGAGTTTTGTTGCTAGACAAATTGCAGCCAAAATTGCACCTGAAAGACCTCCTTTTTGCAAATCCTTTTTCACAACATTACATAAACTTGCATTTCAACTTGGAAGGAAACTGGGCTAGTATTCTACTGTTTGTAATGTTGGTAGAAACAATGTAGCCTGTAACTTGTTTTCTGTGACTTGCAATGCAACACCCCAAACCAGCATTCTGTTCCAAGGTGCAGAAAGAGTTCCCCATGTAAAGTTCAGCACTTTTAAGAGGGTTAACAGTTTGTTTGGTCAGATTTTCTTTGAATGAATGTATAACTTGGTTTTCAGGCAGTTGCTGCTGATTTTAAAAATGAAAGTGCAGTTTCGTTAACAAATGCAGTCAAAAGACATCTGGAAGAAGCAAACGACAGAAAAAGCAAAGGAGACGTAAACTGGTCAGTTTTAGTAGTTCTTCTCAGGTTGCTTTATCTTTAGCGAATGTTTGATTTATCAATAGAGTTGATTACTAAAGGTAAATTGGCCACCGTAAAAAGATACAATTCGAGTGCTGACATTTGAAGCGTTAGCCCTTTGCTCTCACGAAGGGCTAATACTCGCAACGTCAGCACTCGAATGGAATCTCTTTACTGTGCCAGTGGCCAATATTTGTCTTATTGGATTGTATATCAAGTAGTTGTATCCAGTAATTATTGGATAATTTGTATATCGAGTACAGTGGAAGCTCTGTTAACCGACACTATCGTAAGCGGACAGCTCTATTTTCTTGTCTTTTCTTTTGTGCTACTTAGTTAGTTGCACGTTATACGCCAGTTAGCTGCACGTGGCAGTGACCAACTCGAAAGCCTAAGCTCCTTTGGTCACTGCGCACATTTTACCTTTCATGATTTAGGTAATTTAATGTTGTCTTTATGTTACTTTTGTGATGTATCGTAATTTCCTTTTGTAGTAAACTATTGAAATAGTACATTAATAAAAAATCTCAATCTTAATATAAATCTACTTACGAACGCCTTCACAAAACCCCGTTTGAACTCCCGTACAAACTCTATATATGCACATTCCCGTAAGCGGCCGTGGACACTTTTAGGGTTTACGATTTAGACTTTTCCTTTGTTTTTAAGCTCCCGTAAGCGGACATCCGAAAGGAAATCCCATTAGCGTCTGAATCTTATTTGAATCAATCAACCTCACATTGCTGCTCTTCACAATGATTTTACAGTGCACTAATTACAGTTCTCGCCATTATTGGGGCATTACGTAAAACAATAAACAACAACAACAACAAATCATTTAATACGGTGGTATTTTTTGCATTCCCAATATTTATTGTTAGGTGGGCAAGCTCCCGTAATTGGCCATCTATCCCTTACACCTCTAGTGGCCGCTTACGAGAACCATTCTCCAGTGATGGACACCTTTTTCGCGCCGTTCCGAGTGTATCTTCAAGGAGTTAACTTTTAAGGAGACTTAGTAACAACGGCCAATTTTAGACGTGCAGATTTTTAATTATATATAGGGAATTTTTTAATAGGATCAAGGATGTGAGGATTTTACTATGTATATATTTTTTATTGTTATTATTTTGTACGACCCCACAAGCTGCAGAGCTTTAATTTTTAATCGTGCTGAAGTAAAGGCTGTGTCTGTCTGTCCGCTTACGAGAGCTTCCAGTGTAGTTGTAGCCATGAATTATTAATGTTATTAATGATCATTACCCTTTTCAGGTGGAAAATACACGAGTCAAGTATGTTAGCAATGGGATGTATTAAAGCGCTCATCATCGACAAAGTTTCAAATGGAAAAGTGTCTATAGACGTTATCACATCATTTCTCACACAAGTCGTGTTAGCAGACCTTCATATACAGGAATCAGGTGAATTCTATAGCAGCAAGGAATACCAAAACTTTACTATCCAGTGTCCGGAGTTCCGTTTCTTAGAATACCCAAAGAGTTTTCTGGGCCAAAAAGTATTTTTCAAATGCTTTCTTTATCAATAAGCGGTTGTTTTTTGTGTGCAAACTAGTCCACCGTGTTTCCTAATATTGCCAAATTTGTAAAATTTTATCTTTCAAACTTATTGATAAACAAAAATTGTGTCCGTAAAATAGTTTTTTTTTTTCGCGTGCAAAATGTCTTGGGGAGTTTTGAGAAATGCATGCCAGGCCTTTGGTTTGTCCCCCCCCCCCCCCCCCCCACACACACACACACCTCTTAGGCCTCTTTCAACTCTCTGAAAGAATGGATCATAAATAGCCCAATTTCGATGTATCAAAATTCAGCCTGAAACAATAGACATCACTGTGAGGAAATAAACCCATATAAACTCTACAATTTATTCCCCAGAGCCTCACAGTGATGTTATTGTTTCAGGCTGAATTTTAATATATTGAAATTGGTCTATTATAGGCAGCTTAGCAGGCGTAATAGACCCTTCTCCAAAATGGCGGCAACAGATTTGAATGAGTTAAAATTAAACTGAATGAAAAACTGATACCAGCACTGGAAAGAGCACCTTTACTTTAGTAACCTTGTAAAGTTTCAGCATACTAGGTGTTATATCAGCTTAGGAAATGTAAGATGAAATTTGACAAATTTACAGACGTTTGTATGACTGGGGGTGTACGTCATACCATCAGTCATACAAACGTCTGTAAATTTTTCATATTTCAACTTACATTTTCTCAGCTGATATTACACCTGATATGCTGAAACTTTGCAGGGTTATTAAAGTTAAAGTGCTCTTTCTAGTGCGGGTATACGTTTTTAATTTTAACTTATATGAATTTTCGGCCGCCATTTTGGAGAAGGGTCTATTGGAGAGGGGGAGGGGGAGCGAGAAATAAATGGGAGAAAAAAGGGGGGACTGTCACTTTTTTCTATCGCTTATTCTCCCTCCCCCCCCCCCCCCCCCCTCTCCGATTACGACTGCTACTCAGGCTAATTGATTATTTTGTTGCTGTTAGATAAGCATCTTGAGTACTTACAAAAGAGCGTCTCACTTTTAGGTAGAGACCCTCCCCTCCCTCCATGACGTTAGTAGCCTTCGCAATACCTTCACTCCCATAAGAAATTTAATTGATTTTTGCTGAACAAGAAAACTGGGGAACATCGGTAAAAAGCCGAATTTTAACCACCAGCAAAACTCAATCCGCGTAATGTTGTCAACTCCTGGTTTTCACAATCATTCTTTCATTGCAGGAAATTTAGCGATCAGATCCTTTAAGTACAACTTAGGACATTGAGCACGTAATGACAGTAACATATTTCATTTTTGGTGAAAAGTATGATTGGTCAATTTTTTTTATTATTATTGTAGTGTCACCGTTTCTTATTGGTCAGGCGTTATGGGTGGCGAGTCGTTTCACTCCGCTCATGTCTGCAGAGCTTTTAACAAGGTGGGTGAAAGGACCTTACGAAAACACGACGGCAACGGCAACGAGAATGTGAAAAAAAAAATGTTTAATGAGCAAACCAATGGCTCTGCACGTGCGATAAAAAATTAGTACATTTCTCTAACGTCCTCTGCAAGACAGCGACGTGAAATGACCAAATTATTTTAAAGTTTTACGGAGAACGTGGGTACAAGACATTGACGTTTCTTTCTCTTGATTGTTTTGAATGATTTTAATAACGAACTACTCAGTTTTATATTTTATAAAACAATTGACTTCAGGTAGTATCTTAGCACCTTAGTTGTGTCCCAGTTTTTAACTGTATTATAGTTTTATTTTAATGTATTTTTATTAAACCTTTATTTTAGAGCACCCTCCTGAAAACCGCCGTCAGGTGATTGGAGGGCTCCTCTTAATGTAATGTTTTATTATTATTATTATTATTATTATTATTATTATTATTATTATTATTATTATTATTATTATTATTATTATTATTATTATTATTATTATTATTTATTGATGTCCCTGGATGATTCGTTCACATTGTACGAGTTGGAATAATCACAAACTAGATTAGATAACTTTAATATTTATTTCTAAGTCACGTTTTCGTTGGTGTTACCGTCCTGCATTCATAAGCTCCCTATTGACTCTGTGACGGCCCAAGAATAAAGTTTAAACTTCTGTCTTGTCTTATTATTCTTAAGTCAATAGAGGATTGTACTCTGGATTTGATATCTTATGAAGAATGCTGATGCCCTCAAGACGTGTTTAGTGATTCCCTACATGCATGATTATAAAGATGTTTTTCTTGATGAATTTACAAGGGTTATTAGGTCTAAAATCGACATAACTTTTGTGAGGTTATCAGATAGGCATGCTGATATCAACTGCTTTTTTTTTCTGTTTTTTTCTTTTACATTTCCAGTTTTATAGAAGCCTCTGTCACAGGTCTTCAGTCCACGCAACTTCCCGCGGTTAGAATATCTGCAGTTAGAGCCGTGTATGAGTAAGTTGAACTGTATTTGATGGTGCGTTATTACTTTATATGCAGGGTCTCGATTTTCTTGCATACGTTTTTTGTGCATAAACGACATCGCTCATCATCATCGTCATCATGGGTGGTGGTTAAACTTTGGACAAGCTTAAAGGGGAATTGATACAAATGTGCTGTAAATTATAATTAATGTTTGATTGTAGATTTTGCGCGCATCTTAAAGTAGCAGAGAACACTCAGATCCTGATGCCATTTCTGTCCAAGATCATGGATGGTTTACTCACCATGGCAACGCAGTCAACTGATGACGTGCTCGCCCTTGTGTTAGAATCTCTAAGGATTGTTATGTCGGTAAGAAAGATAACGCAATTATTGGATTATTTTAATGCGTGGAAGACCATCCAGTTATGTATACAACGTAAGAAGTGTCGAAAAGAAAAGCTGGTAAAAATCCAGGCTTGAATAGGATTCTAATCTATAACTTCCGCGATACCAGTTGCTTTACGGACGGATGCGGATGACGCCGGCTGCCGGGAGCTGGTGGGCAGGGGGCAGGGGGCAGGGGGCAGGGGGCAGGGGGCGGGGGGGCTCCTTTTCCTCTCCCCCCCTCCCCCGAAAGCTTGCTCGCAGGCTATATATCCGTAGAAGTGAAGAGATGGAGGTAAAATATGTGAAATTCATGGATTTGAACCACGGATGAAAGAATTCATAAATGAGACCATCGCAGTGAGTTGCGCAAAGAAAGCCTGAAAACAATTCAAGCTTGAACGGGATTCAAACCCATGACCTCTGCGATGCCGGTGCAGTGCTCTGCCAACTGAGCTATCAAGCCAACCGGGAGCTGGTCATATTGCGAGTTCGTAATATACCCGTGAAGGATGAATAAACGAATGTAAACATATGAAACATATTTTGAACTGCGGTTGGAAGATTAAATAGAGGAAAGATTCTTGCAGTTATTTACGCAACTTGAGAAGTTGCGAAAAGAAAGCCTGAAAAACATCCAGGCTTGAACGGGATTCGAACCCATGACCTCTGTGATGCCGGTGCAGTGCTCTTCCAACTGAGCTATCAAGCCAACTGGGAGCTGGCCGTATTGTGACTTCGTCTTGGAAAATAAATACATGTAAGGGGCGAACGTGCGAGGGGCGAAGCACCGACGAGGTGGGTTCTCGGTCTGTTCTGCAGCGTACTTAGTGACTCTTTTTATGATTTTTTTTTTCTGGCTGTTCTTCAGGTCAATAAAGAATTTACAACGTCTTGTGAAGGAAAAATTACTCCATTGACGATAGCGCTCTTCATCAAGTATGCTCATGGTAGGTGTTAAAGCTTTCATTGGTTGAGTCCTGTAACTCGAACGATCAAGGAAGTCATAACAATGTAGGACTTAATGAAACGTTCGAGTTGCGGAAAGAAAGTTGAGTTGAGTTGAAGAAAAAGTCTTGTCTGTTTAAGTGAGAAGTGTGCCCTCGTGTTTAAATATCAGCACCGTCTTTTCGATATGAATACTTAAGGAAAAGTATTCTCTGGAATAGAATAAGACAAGATAGTGACCGTCATTCAAAATTTCTTAAATCTTTGTTTTGTTTTCAGACGCTGCTCTTATACCATTAATAGAAGATTTGTTCAAAGAACTCGCGATGATTGAGACTTGCAACAAGGTATTTTCTATTCTCTGTTTGTTTGCTTGTTTAGATAAGAGCCCAAAAAGACCTGAGCAAAGAGAACTAAACTTGGCAATGGTATCTATGAGAGTTTCAAAGTGTTGGTTAGACCTGAGAGCACACGAGGTCAAATGAAGCGAGAGTTTGAATTTTCATGGACTCTACTCTAAGGAAAGTTGGAGCAAATTCGATCTCTCTCACAGCGCAAGAGAATTGACGTGAAGGCGTGAGAGTCGATGGCTCAAAACTTTCTCCAGTTCAACTGAAAATTTGTAAAGTTTCAAACTCGTCGATGGCGTATAATATATACTTCACGAGCTTTAGCTTTCAAGGCCAAACGATAGCGACAGTTTCAATTTCTGTCTATTCAAATGAAAAGTTGGAGTTGAATACTCTGAATATAACTTCTTGAGAACGGGGCATGAGGGAGCGAGTTTATTTAATAAACTCTTGTCAACTCCTGTTGCCTCCTGCTTTCATTTTACAAGAATGCCGAGCTCAAGTCTCAGGTTTTGTGTTCTAGAAATTTGCTCTTAAGGCCCAATTAGGTCCCCTTCGGAAATTTTAGGGAGTCTTTTTCCATGACAAGAGAACCAGCTAGCTTATTTCAACTTCTCATACAAAACATAGGAATAAACCATAAATGGGTGGTGTAAATTAATATTTTGAGATGTGGAAATTTTCAAAAGTTACTCTGATGGCACCGGGTATGTATTGCAGAATAATTTCAAAGGTAGCCACATTCAGTATAGGTAATATTTGATTGTCAGGTCCCTTTGCAATAGGTATATAGCCTGCCTTTGCGGTATTTGTACGCTGTGGTTGACACGCATGCGCCAATGTGTTTTACTCTCGGTAATCCCACAAAAGGGACCTTCAGATCACAGTACGAGATACGACTTTCAAATTTCAAATCAGTCCCATCCCCAGAACTCTCGCTCCTTCCCGTTGTTTACCAGCAGATAAGGAGACCCTAGAAACAAGAATGGCGCTGACAAGCGGTTATCTAAATCACGCAAACTAGATTTGAAAAGTCGTACTCGTATTCAATCTCGTGCTCGTAGTCAAATCTGAAGGTACTAGTCGCTCTCTAGAATAAAGCTATGTTCTCCTAGGCAAACCAGTTTAGCGTGTATGTGGCTAAGTTCTCAACAACTTTACTCTGATTGGCTGAAATGCGATTGTTTCAGCAAACCAAAATCTCGGGTCCAGGCGCAAAGCTTAGCTCTAATGAAATCGTGGTGATCTGTCCTATAGCGGGTTATACTGCAAACCGTGTGCCTGCTTTGTTAACAAATTTTTTGTTGGGTTAAATTCTATTTCAGCTGTTAATGCAGAGGTTTCTACCCACATTAGTCAGTATATTCCAGGCTCCACCGGATAAGACTCCTTTAGGAATAAATGCCGTGAGTATTGGAGGGCTGCAGTTCTATATTCGGATGTTAGATTCATTATATGTGTTCTTAACTAGATAGAAACTATTTTATGAGTTCTTTTGAGCTTTTCGCAAACGGTACCTATTTGTTATTTAATCGCAATCCGCTCCCAGTCCCTTTAGGCCGGTTTATCACTCTACGATTTCTCGGCCCGATTTGTTGGGCCGTCAGTAGAGAGATTAGAGAGATTTAGCGTCGCGTATACGTGAAACGCGAACGGCAAAAGTGACCACGTGACCACGATTTTCCCGCCATTTTTGCGATTGCCGCTTGCCGGTCGCTGTTTCTACGTGAAAACAGGCTATTTCGCGTTTGCCGTCTTCGTGCGAACTACGAAGTATTTCTTCCTTTTTTTCTCATACATTTAAGTAGTCATTTGTTGAAAACAAGTACCCCAATAATATTTCCGGCAGGTCATAGTAGGGCAAATTAAGTTTCATGTTTCAAAATTCTTCATAACTCACTCCTTACCGCACTTTTCTTCGTGAACTCACTACAGTGAGTCGCAAAACAGCTTCATGGAAAACACACGCGAAGCTAATATCAAAAGGTTCACGCTATTTTACGTGAAACGTGAAACGTGAAACGGCAAGGTGACGTTTGCCGTTTCACGTAAACGCGATGGTTTACGGCAAAGGACAGAAATGACCACGTGACCATGTTTACGCTCCATTCATTTGCCGCTCGCTGTTTTCAGTTTCTCAGTAAAATTGAGTAGTTTTTTTGTAGCATCAAAGGTCAGAATTATTTTGCACTATTCTTATCTATGTAGTTATTTTTTCAATAAAACATAAACGCGAATCTCCATTTGCCATTTGAAGTAAACGCGATTCTTAATCTGTCTAATATTGGGCGCGAATCGTACGTGAATTTTGATTCCCGATTTGTGAAATGAAAGTCGGCCCGATTCAGAAAATCTGTTACAGTGCAACAAATTTTTGTCAAGTCTGGCTGACACTCCCAAAGAACCACACCGCCATGTGTATCAAATTCAAAATCCAAATCGGGTGCCAAATTACACGTACGATTTGCGCTCTGATACTGTCGTCCGACAAATCGTAGGGTGTAAACCGGACTTATCAGTAAAAATTACGATTTTCGAATTACGAGTCATTAGGCACAACCAAGCGCGTATGGCAACTTCCTACAACCCCTTTCAATAGGCCATTTCCGAGTTGGTTTGAACCTCATTATGAAAGCGAGGCTAAGTGCAAAGTTTTTATAATGAAAGTTAGTTTTCATTCATGTGCAATCAAGATGAAAAGCTTTGCACCTATCCTCGTTTCCATAGTAAGGTTCACAGCCACTCGGAAATGGCCTATTAAGTGAAATCCTTAACAGAGCGACTGGGAACAAGTCTGCGTTAACTGCTACCCAACTTGAACTAGACACTTGGTAACAAGAAACAGAGTCCATTGTTGTCTTTTTTGCTTTCCAGTACTTTTTTCCCCTTCACCTCACCTCACCTTATTGTTTCGTTGACGTCCCATGTTTGTCTCTTCACAGGTTTGTATGGACATTCTAGGTTACATTATACAATGTACCCATCCTCCTTTGTCTGAGCCGCTGTTAAACTCTGTGTTCCCAGTAGTTGTCAATACAATACTCGCCTCAGATGATAATTCAGTCTTACAGGTACGACTTGCGATGTGAGATTGGTGCCGCGCTGGTGTGATAAAGGGATTAGTCACATTAGGTCCCGCGTGGTGCGGGGGTATCCAGGTGTATTGATAATGGGGATGGGCGAATGAGGCCAAGTTGTTGGACCGAAAAAAGTCCGATCAAGCCACAAATGGACTCAAAAGAAGCTTACAGCCCACAATGGAACTCAAAAAGTCAATTCTTGTCCGCAAAGAACCCTTACAAAAAAGGTTCATGGGACGTGCGTTTCCCTCCAGTGCTTCAATTTACACTGCAGACCCTCCCTGTTACTTATATAACGGAATACCTCCTTGTGTGGCAGGGTTGTACTTGATGCGCAACTGCGCGTCTCTTAAGTAGAGTTTGATTCAGAAGGCTAGAGGAGGGGAAGGCGGAGAAAAAAGCAAAATGATTGAATCCACTCTGTAATTTGTTTTTTTGCTTTTTTCTTTTTTTACTTTACCACTTAAGCATTCATTTTTACGCTAGAGTAACATGAAAATCTTTTAATTTTATTAATTTTATTTTATTTGTTTGGAGACGATAGCTTAAATCTTTGATCTTACAAGTGTTTGGACCAATACGGATTGTTTTTGAGAAAGAATTTTTGTTCTAGCAAGTTATTTTCCCAGAATTTTATAGAGCGCTTTTAATCTAGAAACTCTCATTGTCCCTCTTAGGGTCCCTCAAGAAACCTGTTGTTTTTATTTAGGTCCCTGTAAAGAATTAAGATATATTGTGCCACAATTGTCCTGGTAATTGTTATGAACAATGAATTGGCTACATTGCGCATTAGGCAGAACCTCTAAAGGACTTCAAGCACACCATCGAGAGAATACCTCCTTACAATTCAATGAATGCGTTTGCGTTAATGTCTTTAAATGCATTTCGACTTTTTTTAATGGGGTCTTGTTTGTTTTTCTTTCAATATCAGAGTGGAGGCCAGTGTCTTCGAGCGTTTGTCTTTGTTTCTCCGGAACAAATCATTGCTTGGTGAGATACAAACTTTCACTTTTGCTCTTTAGTAACTTATATTTTGGCGGTCTTTTTTTTTTTTTAATCTCACTGAACCTGTTTTTCCTGATTTCTTTCAGGCGTGATTCCCAAGGGAACAGCGCGATTTCTTACATCGTCCGAGCTGCGTCGCACCTTCTCGACCCCAGGGCCCCGGAATTCACGGCCTCTTTTGTGGGTAGACTGGTAACTACCTTGATTAAAAAGGTTAGGAAAACAGTAATACATGTTAATTAATGTTTACAATTATAAGCTTAATTTGACCGGTTGTTCTACTGCTTCTATAATTTCCACAATATTGGTACAATATTGCGCAAGACGGGAGACTGGAGATAGTAGGGCTGTGACGTCATACAGGAACGCTTAGTCTCGCATTTTCTCTATTCCTCAGTTGTTTCATTCTGAGTATTCAACAATCCCATTCATATTTTCGTCCACACGGTTTTCTTCCTCTGCACACAAAAACAACTAAGGAATAGAGAATTCGCGAGACCAGGGCCGGGTTGTTCGAAAGCCGATTAATAATACTTAATAATAATACTTAACACTTGTAACGCGCATCTTTAACATGACGTCATGATCAAATGCGCAAAATAATAAACAAAGCAGATAAACACTATTAACGCTAATCCACGATTAAAAGTTAACCGAGGTTTTCATCTCGCTCATTAAAAATTAAGCTAATGGCAAAGAAAGGGTTTAAAGCAAACCTTTGGGACAAAATCTTTTGGACGAATCCTTATGGATTAGTAAATATACTCGAATCAAAGTTCACGTTAACCCAGGATTAGCTTAATCGGGCTTGAACAACAGGGCCCAGCATTCTTGTAACGACGTCACAGCCCTACTATCCCCAGTCTCTCGTCTTGCGCGGTATTGAATCCAACCGGAAGTAAAATTTGACACTTTTATACGCCTCAAGCGCGGGGAAAAAATTGATAAGGAATTTTATTTTTTTGATTTTCATACGAGAACAACATCAAGATTTGATCAAGCAAATAAAAAAAATTCTATCGCATTCACTTTAAGCGATGATTATTAAACTCGTTTTTTTTAACTCTTCATTCAGTTTCTTTTCTGTGCGCATGTCAAACAAACGGCCTACTGAGCTTGTAAGCTACAAGTGTAAGGGTTTTATTAAATTGACCCCAAAATAGTATGTAAAGGGACTGTAATATTATCAACTGAAGACAACTGCCAAGACGTATTCTAATTCTACAGCTATTATCTGCTTCTGGAAATTTTCGCCTCAACGACAGTCGAACCTGTATTAAGCGATCACCCTCACCTTTCATGTTTAGCCTTTAACTAATAAGTTGATTTGTCTTTGCTTCGTTTTTATCGTAGCTTGGAAATAATCTTGGAGAGAACCTAGATTTGTTATTAAGAGGAGTTCTCAGCAAACTTCAACAAGCAGAAACGTTAAGTATAATTCAGGTAAGTCACCTAATAAATGGTGTTGTGGTAGGGGTGGATTGAGGGGGGGAGGGTGAAGCAAAAAATCAAAGCGAGAGACGAGATAACAGATACTTCCAGAAAGAGTTGTGAGATGAAGAATCCAAGTCAGGAAACGAGGAATGTTTTATTTGAGAATGATACATGTTGGTGGGATGCAGGAAATCATTGATTTTTTTTTGTCGGGAAAAGGAACTGAAACATCAAATTTAACAATTGAGTGACCTTGGTCAGCTCGCAACGTTCAAACGTTATCAGAATATAAGGCTTCTAGCTAACGCTAGGAAAACTGAATTGATTGATTGATTGATTTTTTTTAACGCTTCTAAGAGTACTTTCCATTTCTCAGAACTGGCCGACCAGACCGGCCCGTCTGTAAGTTAAACGCGTCATTTTGATGGGATGGTGCTGTAAAATCTTGAAAAATAATCACTCGGAAAATGGTACGCGCTATTTTGAAGAAATTCGAAGGACTAAGATGAAACGTTTCCTTCAAATGGGTTTGTTCTGTTTGCGGACTGACTGGTATGGGAGGCAAGCGCCCTAAGTTTAGTCAATATCTTGCACTGCAAAACTGGCAATCCCTCTTTTTGTCTCAGAACTCGCGGGACGTGAAGGCTTGAAAGCGTATATTCTCGCGCACGAGCTTTGCATTCCTGCCCAGTCCCATGTTTTGTTAAGAGGCCTCGCGTGTTCGCGCGGCGCGCGCAAAACTGTTGACTGCCTTGCAGTTTTTCATTGTTTGTTTTCCTTCATGTTCAAATCATGTTTAGCCGTTAATGCTTGGTATTGCTGCGTTGTCTCCACAGTCGCTCGTTCTTTCGTTTCTTCATTTGATGAACAGTCAGTTGGAAAGGACGCTCGATTTTCTGAGTGGAGTTCCTGACCCGACAGGCAAATCAGCGCTGGAATATGTCATCAAGATCTGGTGTGCAAGACAACCAGAGTTCTTCGGTGTTTATGACAGTAAAGTGAGGTGATTGTGAAAAGCTTTTGTAGTCATGGGCAGAAAAATTCTTAGTTGGCTCAAGAATCCCTAGCAAACGTGCTCTTATCATTTAAGCAACACAAGAAGACTGCAGTTCTGTGTTTGGGTACGTATCCCAGACCCACCTTGACCATTTTATGTTTGCTTACATAGAGCAGTTTTCATTTGATTGTCGCACAACCCAAACCAAAGTAATCACTCTAACCAATCACAGCAAACCTGAACAACACAATGAACCAATCACAACTCCAACTAAAGACATGTAACCGGCGCCAAGCGCGGGAAAACACCTGCGAGCGAGTCATGATTGGTTTTGGTTTTGCTTCTTATTTGGTTGAAAAAATGGCACGAGTTTTGCTAAGCAGTCGCAGAGCTTAGTAAAGCAAAACCAAGGCAAACGCGAGATTACTGTCGACATTCAACTGAAAACCGTTTTAACGTGCAAGTGACACACTTGTGCCAATAGTATACAAGTTCTGCTAGTGGTTTGGTGGGTTGAAGAGAAATTCAAAGTTCAAAGTTTGGCTGTCAGTGGAGTTTTTGTCCTGTGAGTGATGGCACAGACCTTAAAAGGCAGGATCTCGTACTCATTTGTGGCTGGCTTTAGCTTTTTTGCATAGGCTTCTCAAGATTATTTATAAACTGGGGGAATTGTCGCGTTTTCTTCAAAAAGAAGTCGCTAGTTTTCTGTTAAACTGACTGTGTTCTGATTGTTTCCTCGTTTTTTTTTCAGTACAATGGCCTTGTGTAATGTTCTTCAGTTCTTTGTCAACACTGGCGATAAAAGACTCTCCAGTATCATAGTAAAAGGCGAAAGAATTTTTCAGCAAGACGAAGGTAACATTTGAACTTACTCACTACACTGACAATAAACTAAGCTTTCTACTGTCTACCTGACAGATAGTCACATTCTGTCATCCTATCTTTTCCTCTTGTATTTTATTGACAGGAATCCGCACAAGATCCAGGGCTGCCAGAGGTTAGTTAGGCTCGATCTGACGCTGTAAACGTGTTGAACGGAAGCTCTTTGTTCCTTTACAACCTTACCAACTTGCTTCTTTTTATTTTAGCTCCAGAACAGTGGACGATGATTCCCGTACCGGTAAAGCTGTTCAAATTAATCATCAATGAACTAGGCACACTTTTGGAGAGCGCTGCGGCAGGGGACGAAAATGACGACAGGGACTCGGACGAGGTAAGCATACAGGTCCCTTTCGGTGAATATCAGAAACCAACACCCCTAAGTTCCAATTCGATCTGGAAAGTGTCCCCAATAAGTGCTCTGCGCTAAGTACATGGACACTTAAATAAAGTTTAGGTCCTTTTTAGTGAATATCAGTTCAGTTGTTGCTTTATTATCTCTAAAAAATACATAGCTATCCCCAATTTTCTTTTTGGATTCCAATAGCTCTTGCTAAGATCTTCTTTTCCCCCATAGTCATACAGTGCGCAAAAATACCCCTATATTAGGAGGTACTGTCCTAAAGACAGGGCTTGAAGTATGATCGATTTGTTTTGTCCCCAGGGAGAGGAGGGCTGGGAGGATGTGGATGATGACGAAGAAGCCATTGACGTGCCCGGATCAGCATTTGCTCCCGCGTCAGATTTCCTCGGTAAGAGGACTGGGGATTAGTAGTGGCGGCACATTAAATTAAAGAGACCGTAATGTTAGGAAATTGGTGACTAAATAAAATGGAGATCATAACTTTTGGAAGAAAGTACAATGTTTGAGTCAACAACGATTTAAATTTCATGTAAAAGCAGTAGAGCAAAATTGAATGGAAACTACGTTTGGTTCAAGTTATGTAAAAGTTCGAGTGAGTTGTCGAGATCCTTAGTAAACTTGTTTATAAGGCTGAATTCTGAGACGGAGGCATGATTTTCAAATATCTAATTTGAGAAGGTCCAAGGTTTGAATAAAAGGTTTGCGATGTGATTAGCCCTAAACAACACAGTAGCTACGATTTTGAGTGATAATACTTTCTGAAATTAAAAATACTTTGGCGCTCATCATATCTTATCTTAGCCTAACATTTTGCACGAGGGCATCAAACGTAGCTTACAAAATTTTGCCAAGTCAGCTTATATTTCCAGTGTAGAATCGTTCGAATGTGATAATTTGTCAACCCGTTTTGTAATTCTTTTTTACCTACTAACTTACGAATTTGTTTCACATTGAAGCTAATGCATAGAAGTGCAGATATCGTTGTCCCTCCAGAATGTGAAGACGGACCACTGGGCCTCGCGAGCCCGCAATTTCTACAAGCAATGATTCCTAAAAAGAACTAGCAATGTGATTTTGTTATTTCCCAGGTTTTGATGTTGATGATATGGAAGACGAGGATGACGATGACCCAGAGATAAAGAACGATCCTATTTATGTCCTGGATTTACAGGTAGCTAAAATCCACCAGGCAATTCTTGTTTGCTAATTTGATTATACCTCGGCGTGCCCATTTGTTGACAATTTCTGTATACATTTTTAATAATTACTAAGAATTCTACATTGAAGGCCAGGGGCTCTTTCAGGGGCCTATTTTCAGGTACTCAGAGGACTTGTTTACTGGAGTGGGGAGGCCGGGGGGGGGGGGGGGTTAATTTTGACGGCTTATGTTCGGGAGAGGTTATTACCGGAAAGGAAGGGTGCTTGCGTCTACGATTTGGGGGAGGAGGGGGCGTATTTTAGGTTGACCTTGGGCGTATTTTCGGAGGGGCTTACATTCGAACTTTAACGGTATTATTTCATTCATCTGGCTGGTTCCTTAGTCAAGACGTAGGAATCAATAAGTCGTTTCTACGTTGTTTGGAAAGCCAAAGGTTTCAAACGAAATAGGAAAAAAATTCCTTTCTTACTTGCTTTCTCTCATTTCCCTTCGGCTAATTGGCATTTTACCTGTGGTTTGTTAGATCATAAACAATCATTTCACTTATCATTTTACTCAATCTCGTCGTGCTTGAGGACACAGTAAACTCGGCGCTGCTCGCCTCGTTGGCTACTAGTTCGTACACGAAAAGCTAAAGGCACCGTGCATTTTCAATCGCTTTTATTTGAAAACGAAGGATTTTTTAAAACACAAGTTTTTCATCCTCACTGACCCGTTACTATTTGTTTCTCTGTCCACACATGAACGATTGAAAAACCGGAAAACTTTACTTTCTTGCGACCTCTGTCGATGTTGTTCCTTCATCGTTTTCGTAAACCTCCGTTCTCCTCGTCTTTGCGTAACCTGTTAATCTCCTTTTTCAAACGTCACCACTTTGGGCAGCGTTTTTGAAAATGTTTTTCGGAACGTTTGCCTTCGTAAAAGAGTGCACTGAAGGTCTAACCGGATAGAAAATATCCGTGTTCGAATAAAAACGATCGAAAACGTGTGAATAGGGCCCTAAATTTCCTGGAATAATTAGGTTAAATATCTCTTCCTAATGCAGATCCAGGTCAGGTGCAATGTAAACTTCTTTAGTAATTTGGAGTTTTTAATAGAATTTTCACCTTTTTTTCGTAGAATCATTTGATCAAGTTCCTACAGACCTTTGTTCAGCAACAGTGTTACCCGACCTATTTTCAAGCCTTAAACGCGCAGGAGAAACACACGCTATCCAAGATCGGGATACCTTCGTAAACAGTCGCGAGTCCAGTGTCCTGTGTTCGGATCTATACGGAACGAACGAAAGGTCACAAAAGCCGGACGAACAAGTGACAGGTGCCATTCACTGCACAAGGTTGGCTTTGTTTTTTGTTTCTTTTGAAGGATGACGTCAGGATTTCGCGGGAAAGGAAAAGGCGGGAAACCCAGTCCCCTCGCAAAAAAAGTCCTAAGAACCAAACAAGAAAATGATACCGAGATGACTTTATTCTAGGCAAATAGTGATAATTATGCAACAAGGCAAATGAAGCGGAGAATACAGCGGGGATTAGTGTAGATCCTGGAGTCGAAAATATCTGGAAATGATGTAACTGGCGCACCACTCCAAAATTTTGCTGATGAATTCAGCAACCAAGTTCTCGAAAAGTTCTCACAAGAGTGCAAGTTAGGTGTTATAACTAGCTTTTACAGATACTGTTGTTAGGGTTCTACGCTGAAATAACTTGGAGGAGATAAGATATTTAAACTACCCCTCTCAAATCATGCGAACAGGGGCTTGTTGGTCGCTTCATAAAGGGCACAATAAAGAGCTGGTTTGACGGAATTCAAGCCTCTCACGCAGGCGTTTGTAAGAAAGCCGACTGCACGCCGAGAGGCTTGCGAGAATTGTGATAGTTTTTTGTGGGAAGTGAGATATCCACCATCCCGTCGCCATTTTACACTAAGCTAAAGCGGATCGAGATGAGATGATTGAAATTAATTTACGTGCGAGGCCTGGGAGAAAGCCGCACGGGGACGAAGCGAGAGTCCGCTTAATGTGCCGGCATGGAGCGGTCACAACATTCGCCCCTTCCTCCCCCCCCCCCCCCCCCCCTTCACCCTGCTTGCAGCCGTGCTGGGGGTGATGGGATGTATGTAAAAAGTCTGTGCACTAAACTTCAAAACATTAGGTTATTTAAAACAGTCAGTACACTTACAAGTCCTGACGGTTCAAGTTAATATATTGCAGGTGAAAAAAATGGTGCGATTTTAGAAGCCGCAGGGAATAGTAGAAGGCGTTGTTCATTCGCTGTACTTGAGAAAAAAATTTTCGCTCAGAAAAAGTCTGATGCTGGTTAGACCGGAAATAATTCTTGCTGCTTTGTTCCGTTTTTGACTGAGGCTCGCTGTGTGATGCAAAGTTTCAATTGTATAAAGACTGTACAGTAGTTAGGATTGAAAATAAAGAAGGAAAGCATACTGAACTGCTGTGTTCTGTTTTTGTTTGCAAGTACGTGATAAGACTGAAGATAAAGGAGGATTGCGGGATACTTGGAATTTTGAGATCGGGATACGAGATATACAGGAAATACTATAGAGGGAAGTGAGGTGTGCTATATATTAATTTAAGGAGGAATACAGGAAAGTTGATTACGAAAAAAGCTATTGTGCTTACGTTGCGTTCGTTTTCACTTGACATGAAGCTCTTTAATATCCTTGCGCCTGTGCTTGCGTCGCTAGCTGAGTCGGTAGTGTCAGTGAGTGTATGCGATCTTGCACCGCAGTTAGTTCAAAAGACGTATATGTAGCATTTTTGGGAAAAGGTAGACTTACGATCAGCAAGGGCCTTACTTGGTACAAGTCGTCTCCTTGTGTGTCGAAAGAGTGACCGACGTGGAGCGCCACCAAAACGGACTTTCAATGAGCAAGTCCGTAAGGGCCTTCCTTTTTATATGGAGAAAAGTTCATTATCAAGTGCTATATTGACTGCTTTACCGATCTTCTCTCGTTTAATTAGTTTTAGTAATGGTCCACAATATCTCAGCAAGAGACTAGTCTCTTGATCTCAGTGGTACAGGATGTCCGAAATGTGCTGAAAAAAATCCCGAAAGTTTTAAGTCAATTGTTTTATGCTCCGAAAGAAAAAGGTCCGGAATTTTACGAAACTTAAGTTAGGGTTCGTTCCCTTTTTCAGAAGTAAATATATCCGGGATTTTTCCAGGCCTCAGATAGTTTTTTTCCAGGACCCATAATGCACATTTAAAAGTATTTTTTGGTTGTTGGATCTTCTCATCTGGCTGCCCCTCAATGTCTTTCAAGAAAACTTTATTACTTGAGTTTACAGATTTCTAGGATTTTTCAGGACCTCCTACCATTTTCAAGGCCTTTCCAGTCCTGTAACATACTTGACTAAAATTCAAGTACTTTCCAGGATTTCCAGGACTCGTGCCAACCCTGTAAAGTAAGCTTAATTTCCTGAAATCCATTCCTGGGGCTGAAAAGTAATAATAAAATCAAGATTGGCCTGAATTAAAACTTTTCCATTGAAATCACAATGACTTTGTGCCTCTTACTTAATTCCTCAGCTCTCGCTAAAAATTCCGCGGCAATCAAGCTTACATATTTTAAAACCCTTTGTTTCCCAGCCCGTTTGAGAATACCATCTAGCTAGCACAGAACTGTAATTGTCAACTCCTTTTTCAAAAGGATTTTCTCTGTCAGTTTTAATGTTCATTTATTTATTTTTTTGTCTAAAAGGACGATTTCTGAAGTTAACTCCTCAACCTGGTTCAGTAAAACTAGCAGTATTAATCAAAGGAGTGCGTTCGACACCTTAACCGATCATGTCACCCATCTGAGAAAACTCTAATTTATTTTTGCATCTAGGCTTGTGTTATCCTTCTCGAGCGTAACAACTTTAAAGAAGCAAAGCTGATCGAAGTTGAGAATGTATTTTTCATTAATAAATTTACCTAATATTTGTGTTTAGTAAGCCCATTGCCGATCTCCTTGAACATTGAGGATATCTACAAATTGGCACAGTTAAAGTGGTACTTGCATGATGACGAAAGTCATTGGATCCGTCTCTGACAACGTTGATTTTGAACAAGGCGATAAAAACTATGAAAGAATTGTGAAAATGCAAGAAAAGTTATTATTCGGGTTTTTTTTCTCACCTTCTGTTTCTTTCTCTTTTCTTTTTTACTTAGTAAGCTTAACTGGTACTTTGACAATCGTTGAACCGATTTTTGACAACGTCCTCCGAAAGAGTAAGCTTGTAACCTTGATCTACTTTTTCGACAATTCGGTCAAGAAATTTTCAGCTTTTTTTTCACCTTAGTGTAGCTTTCGTTGCAATGTTTTGCCGGCACTTTAATAGGAAAACATTTTAAAAAACATGATGCAAGTGCGGCCTCTTCTGGCAAATCGACCAAATTAAATTAAAGATGTCAATCTTTTCACTGTTAAATCATGGACGTGACGGCGTCAAAGTCCTGAACTGAAATGGCTTTTTGCGCGAAACAGGATACAGGGCAGTAAAAACAAGTCAGCAGTGTTTTATTGTTTATATTGCAGAGAAAATTTTAGTTCCATCAGGAATTTTTTTTCTTACCAATTTCGTGGAAAAAATCATTTCGCGATATTTTTTTCCTTCGGTGAAATGTGCAAATGACGTAATCAGCCCTTGCAGCAGGCTAAGCGCTTGCAACAATTTGTGGCGTAATCAGGGCGCAGAAAGCGCAATGCACAAAATTGACACCCCGTTAAAAAGATAGTACAGCGAACTGATGTCTAGAAAATTTGGCACCGGGCTGTTTCTCGTCAGAGAGTTGTTTATTAGATTCTTTTTTGCAAAACGAAAATACGAATCTTTTCTGCCCAACGCACAGCTGTTCGGTCCGCTCGCCGCGGTTGGTCGCTAATCCATTTCATAAATAAACAAGGTAGATTGCTAACAGGAATGGTGGATTGCTAACAGGAATGGTCATTCAATTTTAGATATGGCTTGATTGATGGCATTTTAAAGAACAATTTATTTTAGATTACGATCTTGAATTTGGGGTGGTTTTTTTCGTTTGATTGGCAAGGTAATTGTGCTATTTTGGTTAACAATTGACGCTGTTTGAGCCACTCCCACTTTGGTTGAAGCTCGTTGTATATCTCAGGTTATTCGGATTGTATAAACAGATCTCCCGTAAGAGATGATTTATAATTTCATTCCGTACAAGGTCGAACCATTTCAAAGCATGCAGTCGAAAGTTTTGGAAATTTAGATAGGTAACTGACGGGACAGAAAATTGACAATGTTATATTGACAATGTTATCTTGAGATTAGCCAATCACAACCTGCGGTATCGGTGGAAACTGACTGTCGCCAGCTTGCATGTGCTCAGAATTCTTTACGCTGACTACAAGTCTGGAAGAGCTTCCGTTCTTAGAATTCAGAAGATGAGCGCTGCAAATGTGAGTACATTTCGTTTTCTTTTTTTGTTGTTTCTGCAGCGTGTAGCTTCTTTTGAGCTCAAACGATTGATCCACTCAAGATTCAATTCGTTGGATTGATCCTCTCAATAGTTGCGGTCTATTTGGTAAAGGGTCGCCGCGCTATCAATGTCGTTAAACCCCAATTTGTTTGGATTAGAGATCGATAGAAGAAAATGATCACTTGTTCTCGAGCGAAACTGGTACTTTTTTATAATCACCTCGCCCTCTTTTCGCTTGTTTAATAAGCAAACAATCAAGTGTTGTGAATTTGAAAAGTGTCAACTTTTAAAATTTCCGAGCTTTTAGGTGGTTGTTACTCGCGCGTTGCGAGCGTTTAACCATATGCATTACAAAGCGCGTAAAATTGTTGAGGAATTTACACGAACGTTACAAGATTTAACAATCTTTTTCTTATTCTCTTTCCTAGATCTCTGTGCCAGAAGGCCAGGAAATCATAAATCGTGTATTTATAGGAGGTCTTGCCCGTGATGTAAGTTTAATTAGGTTAAACTTAAGCGTAAAAGTCTGAGTCTTTTTTACTCCTACAATTTCTCCTGAAACTTTCGTCGACAAAGCTTCTGTTTCAGCTTAAATTTGCTCTCCGAATTTAATTCCTTTATGTTGCAGGATTGAAAACGAAGTTGCGAGCGCTCTAAATAAATTTGTGATCCGTTGACTGTACATGTCGTGCAACTGAGCACTTTTGAACGCAAGATGTACATTACCGTTGAACATTCCACAGTGCAAGGCAAAACGTTTAATGCGTCTGATCTAAAATCCTAAAATATCTTTTCCTTCTACCACGGCTTGTCTTCTCTTTCGCGTCTGTTTTTACTGGCTTGCAGAGCTCTCTACTGGCCGCCAAACTAGAATTTTTGTCGCAAAAGACTTGTCATCTGAGCAAGCGAATTCTTGCGACTATCTTTAGCAAAAATCTTATCCAAATATAGTCCCGCCAAACTGTTTTTAGGCAAACCAAACTAAACCAGCGTTTTTAAAGAGGAAGACGTAGTGGTTGCTCGCCTAAACATCGAAATGTATTGCCCTCCCTCTAAATTTACCAAGTTAGATTACCGGGCCCGAGTCAAGTCTTTTACGGTTGCCGTGAACGCGAGTTTTTAGGCAGCTAGTACGACGGGCCATGATAATCTTCTCTGTCGCCGAAGCTTTCCTGCAAAGTATTTCAGTTTTCAGTGGTGTATGTTTTTTGTTTTTAATGTGGGCCTTCTCTCCTTCTTATATTCAGACCTCGGAGCTAGAGTTGGAAAACTTTTTTTCGAACTTCGGAGAAGTAGTCGACGTGAGGATAGTGTGTGACCGCAAAACCGGTTACAATAAAGGGTGAGTTGCTTGAACGTGTAAAACATCTTATCTTTCACATTTTGTAATTGTTTAAGGTTACAAGTTACGGTTGTTCGGAGAGAAATTAAAGTAAGAAACTGAAACGAACGACCACACACAAAGTGCAAATCAAATTATCTGGCTTTTGTACGCTAAATGCAGGTGTGAAGTTTCGAAAACACCCAGTGCAAAACGGTGATCATATCGATCTATTAGATCGAGTTCATTTAACTCGTTCACTAACAAGGCATGCTTTTAAAAACTAAACAAAAATGGGAAAATTGAGTATTTGAAGAAAAAACCTAAAACGAGCACTCAGTAACATCATTTGACTTTGTGTGTGGACAAAGTTTAGGTTGCATCGACAAAATCCAGATTCTAAAATCAGGACATCATACATGCATATTCAAAAGTAGGCTTGACTGTGTAAAGCAAGGAGATCAACGTTTTATATTCAAGCTATTTCAAACGGTCCAACCGGTAACCCTAGAATGAAAAATGCTGTGTTTCCGCTGTTATGTAATTAACCCTACATTTTCTGAATCCAGTTGCAAACAACTTAATGTAGCGATAGGACAGTGTAATACTTCCTAGTTTCGCTCAGCCCCAAAAGATAGAACAGTAATTAAATTTTCTCTGATAATATTGATCGAAATACATGTATAGTTGTTTAAAATCTCTTGTGCAAATCATATTCTAATGTAAAGCGAGCCACGTGTTTCAACAGCCAAGACTGCATGCACCAAATGCCTTCTTTAGTTCAGTTTTTATCAAATCATCGGTTATCTCGGGTAATCTTTAGGGGAAAAAACATGTTCTTTTGTTAGGGTGACCACGATCTTCTGGCATTTGATTTCATACCATTGTTGACGGTCAGAAGGTGACACCGGGTTCTTAGTTTTTAAGGAGAAAATAACAGGAAAGGCAAGAGTGGTTTGCAAAACAATAATGCTATCATTGTTTGTCTAACTTAAAGCTTTTTTACAACATGGATCCTCAAACTGGTAAAACATATTAAGAGCGGAAGGATACTTAACTACGTGCTGTTTATTATCACAGCGGCAACTATGAATAACCTGTTGATGACATTGCTCATGATATGGTAGATTACACAGGATATTGTCTGCATTCCTTGTCTTCCTTCCTTCCTTCCTTCCTTCCTTCCTTCCTTCCTTCCTGTATAATATTTCTCTTAATTCCTTCCTGAAGATAACCTCTGAATCATCACCCGATGGCTCAGACGATCAATTAAGGTCGGGTTCGATTGAACGTATTCCGGAATAAGAATAAGCGGGATAGCTGTTAGATTTTCCTTTTTAAGTAAATTTGGGAAGACATTTCTGCAAACTTTCGCCGGCCTGTTGCTAATTTGACATTGATTGTACTCCAGTGACCCCAAAAAATCCTTATGAAGGATTCTTGTCATCACTGTATGTACAGTATTCCTATTCCGGAATACTGTCAATGGAATGCACCCCAAAACTGTGTCGATTTTGATCATAAGATCAATTAGGAAAACAGTCAGTCACCTGTGAATATTGTGTGATTTCTTGAGCTTGTTGCTATGCACATCCCACTTACCCGAAACACTGTTAACGTTCTGTGGACTTACGCATGGATCACACTTGGAAGAATGTTGTTGATTTAAAAGAAAACACCGAACATGAAGACCAAAAACACTATAAGGCAGTTATGGGGTTCAATTATGATCAATTAATCCAAAAGGGTGACACCTGGAAAACATGGGCTTAACCCATTTAGCGGCTGAACTCGAGATTTATCACTGAAAGTCCTGTTCTTAGTTTTTTTTAAGGAGAATTCAAAAAGAAAGACAACAGTGGTTACCAGACAATAATGCAATCATTATTAGTCAAACATTGAGCCTGTTTACAACATGGATCCTCAAACTGGTATAACATATTTAAGCATGTTATAAGAGAGCGAAGGAATACCTAACTTGTTCCTGTTTATAAAAGCGGGCCACTACGGAAGAACGTGTTGATGCCACCGCTCATTCAGTCGCCAATATGTGCAATGTTTATATGTAATATAGCACACTTAAGATTTGAAAATTTGAGCATCAAAATTCGAGGTTCAGCTCATCTGTAAGTGTGGTGATTACGGTAATTAGTTCAGGGAGGAGCAAATGTTCATTTCACTGAACAGCAGCTGGTCATCACGCCTACCTAGAAACCACCCTAGCTTTTAGGTTAAAACAGTTAGAATTCTGTTCCCTACCCTAGACAAAAATTTGCTCAGGGGGCAACATACTGTAAGGTGCCCTAAATAAGTTATTTAGATTAGTCAGCTATCAATGTTAAGCCCCAGAACCTGGATGGGGGAAGGGGGGGGGGGGGGGGGTGAAATGGCAAACCTGTCCAAATTTGATATTTCCACAGAAGTCACAGTCAAATTCCCCCCTCTCACAGTTGACTGCTCTCTAGGTCAATTCCAGGGAGTTTCCCCCATCACTCCCCCTTCCCCTGCACAAACACACACACCCCACAAATTTCATTTTGATAGGTACCATTGCATATGGGGGTGTATATCCTAGGGATATGAATAAACAATTTAGTTTTGAACCCTCTTTCATTATTGATTTTTTTCATTCATTGTGTTGTTTATAATGTCTTTTCTCCTTGCAGATATGGGTTTGTAACCTTCTCGTCAACAGGAGCTCGTGATGAGCTGCTTAAGAAGGTAAGACACCTGGTCACCTGCTTTTTATGAGTGTATGGTCTCGTTTGCTTTGGTGAAGGTAGGGATCACTCCCGACTTTGAATAAGAGCGTCAGTTGTTTCTCTCCACTCAAGCAATACAATACTTAGCAAGCCAGTGGCAGATTTAGGGCATGTGCATCACTTGGAAATTCCACAGTCAGATAGAAAATCTGGATCATTTGGATTTTTTGTTACCAAAAGAAAATTACAGTGCTTACCTGAATGTGGATTTAGCCTGCAGGACATTAATATCCAGTGTTCTAGTGAACTTTCAAGGGCAAGAAGTAATTGCTCCAAACAATTTTCCATGCCTTCGTGGTCCATAAACTGCTAGTTTGGACACAGTTTTCTGTTGCAGTCTTTGACCTTTAACTGGAGACTTGAATTTGTTTGCATAAAAAAAGAATAAACATGCATTTAACTTGTCATAAAAGAATGTAAACTGTGTCTTGGAGCTCCTGAATTGTGTACACTGTACTTTTCACCAGACTACCGTAAAACTTATTGTCACTTTTTAATCTCAGGGAACTGTAGATTACAAGGGAGGACGGAAACTTAGGTTGCGTAAGGCTGTCAAGAAAGAGGTCTGAGATTTTTAGACTTAACCATTTAACTTGAGTTCTTAACCCTTTAATTTACTAATATCAACTTGTATTTTCTCCCTACTATTCTCTACATATTTATTATGGGACTAATTGAGAGAATTTGTTCATCAATCAATGCTTGTCTTTGGTGATCATTTTCTTTATTCTCGAGTGTTATTCTCATGATCTGAATGTTCAATCAAGCAGTGATATTGTGAGGAGAAGTAAGATGCCAGTCACTGTTGGAAATCTTTGCAATAATTAAATACACTGGCATAGGCAAAGGTTTCATCTACAAGAAGTCTGAAGTTTTTTCAAAGCCGTTAAGCCCATAGATACTCCTTGGGGCTAGATATCCTTCAGAGCATTACCAATGGGGCCGGGGATGTCTCCTGGCTCACTTCAGAACTGAAGTGTAACATTTTTCAGACCACAATGTATTACAGCTGTTGAAAATTATTTCAACGGCTTTCCTTTGATTGGCATCCACCAAAACACAACTTTATTCGACTTTGTTGAAGCCAAGTTGTCATGTGTTACCGCAGTAACCACCATTAAATAATAGTTGTTCCCTCTATTTCATTCCAGAATAGCAATTCCTTACTTCATCAAATAGAGTGGGGAAAAAATCACTTTTTTAAAACCTTGTACCCTAACGTGTTGGAGCAAAATGGCTGAAGCATACTCATGTCTGCGGTTTAAATACACAAATAATTATATTGCTTATGTAGGCTTCAGCAATTAACAATTGACCCACCATTCCCCCATCAATAAATACCTCAGTGGCAATCTAGAATTTGTTTGGGAAAAGGAAAGCTGGAAAAATGTTTCATTCTGGCGACATAACCTTGAGGCAAGAGCTGATGATCTGTACTGATCACTTCTGTTCCTTCTTTAGGCATCTGGCCAGTTTGTACATAATATTATGAATACCGGTGATTGTGCGCTGTCTCCTGCACAAAATGGAGGTTAGTACTTGTAAAACATTTTATACCTTCTGCTGGGTTTAAAATTAGGATAAGAGGGCTAGGAATATTCTTGTATGTGTTGTAGAAATCGTTGAACTTTGCTCTTATACGAATTCATCAGTGCAATTGGACACTGCATTTTGTTTGTATAGTATTTTTGTTTAAACCAGTTTTGATCACTGCATGAATTTTGTAATAGGATAAGTTAAGTGCCTTTTCCTTTCGAGCGATATAGTCGAGTCTATGTTGAATAATGTATCTAATCTAGCAAGATCGAAGTAATTTACAGTTCAATTATACGAGTTGTTCGAATCCGTTTATTACATGTGTAATGGTTACTGGTTACTTTTCTTAAAAGGATATTCAAATTAAAGAAATTTCATGATTTTACGTAAAAAAAAATGTCATCTGAGTTACTTAAACAAAGTGGTTGCCATATCTACAAAATTATTATCAGTTTCAAGGAGAAAGCAAATTCTGTATGAAGTAATGTTGGGTATGAGAAAAACCTGCCTGTATGAATGTTATGTATCGTTTTGGAAACCAGGCACATATCCAATCTAACAAACTATTTCAACACAACTTTCGGCGTTATACCATATTTTACAAAAACTGTCAAAATTCCTTTGTGCTGGTTGGCTCTTAAGTATTGTCTATAAGAATGCAGGCAATAGAAATGAGGTCAGATGTAACATGCGTGCTTTCTCAACAGAAGATAAAGCCAATTCCACTCGTACTTTTTCCATATCATTGTGCAGTTCCAGAAAATATCCATACTCCTCCCACGGAAGATTTTTTTGTATTGCAACCCCCTCCGCCCAGGAAATTCCAGTTTAGCTCCATACTTTGCTTCTAAAATTTTGGATTTCAAGACCCCCCTCCCCCAAGGAATTTCCAATGACCTTTCATGGGGTGGGTATGGATTTTTTTCTGGAACTGCACATTGTAAAAAAAAAAAAAATGTCAATGGCAGTTCTCTGTGGTATGTACTTTTATAGACCATAAAATGATACCATCAAATGTTCAAAACTTGGCAGTGATTTCAACCATTTGACTGTGACTCGTGGTTCCATTTGAGTTCTGAACATTTTATGACGTCATTTTATGGTCCATAAGAGTATAGACCATAAAAAACTGCTGTTGATTTAGCAAATAGAATACATGTATGACAGTGGCTGTTTTTCTTCCTTAGGTGTCATTTCCAGCCAGATTGTCCTGGTTCCAGTCGTGGAACCTACATGTACATACAACAACCCAGTGCAGGTAAGACTGCAGTATGGTGTTGAATTTCTATTTTAGTTTAAATTCTCTTAAATACCATTAAATGGGCTCGAAAAGTATGCACTAAGCTGTTAAGAAGTTTGTTAAATTCACTCCTGGAGATTACATTTAAATCTAATGTCCCTAACTCTTTGCTTATTGGATTACTTCCGTGATTCTTGTATTGCTTGCTGTCTTGTTAATTTGCTTCCTCCCTCCCTCCCTTGCTTGCTTGCTTGCTCGCTCGCTTCCATCTTTACTTTACCCACATGTTTGCTTGCTTTCAAGAAAATTCTTTTTTGCACTTCCTTCTCAAGAGCCTACTGGGTGAAAATCTTGACCCAGCAGTAACAATCATTTTTATTTACATCATACCTTTTGGTCACAGCTACTTTCAAACAGTTTTACAAAACTAGAGATTTAGAGTACACTTCATTGAATCTCTTGTTCCAATACTGAAAAGAAAGTGTCTGGAGCCAATGATGTGTACTTTTTAAGAGAGAATTATAATGTAGGTAATAACAAATTCATATAATTTTTTTACTAGATTTCGCCATACTATGTGCAGCCAGCACAAACTTACAGCTATATACAGGTAGGAAGTAAAACTTGTCAAAAGGTTTTAATTTTTTAACAATGCTATAAGTACATAGGTGAACTTTCAACTATTGGAGGGAGCAGAGATGGCGCAGTGGTGAGAGCACTTGTCTCCCACCATTGTGGCCTGGGTTTGATTCCTGGACTTGACGTCATATGCAGGTTGAGTTTATTGTTGGTTCTCGTCCTTGCTCTGGGAGGTTTTCTCCAGGTACTCCAGTTTTCCCCTCTCCTCAAAAACTAAATTCCAATTTGATCTCCATTATTGTCAAGCACTTAATCTTGCCCCTCTGGCTCGGGAGATTGCATAAGCAGTCCCCGTGTTATTGACATCAAATAAACTACTTTACTCTATTTCTTTACGTTAACTATAAAATGGATCACCCACTACTGCTTGGCATGCACTCTTCTCCCTTAGGAGAAATACCGGAGCCAAGAGAGTTGCATAAATCAGGTTGCATAAATTAGATAAAAGATTGGAAGTACTTCCAGAAATCATAGTGAGGTGACTCACACTCATTCATGCTTTTGATTAGCAAGGTTAGACCTAACTGTCTTCCCCACCCCCCTCCACCACTCACTGAGCAGTATTAATTATCAAATTATTATTCTCTTCTTTAGCAGCCTGCCACACAGTATTGTTACACTGCAGCTTATTACTATTGAAAAACAAAAAGGCAAGTAACTTTATTATTACATCATAAGCGATCATAATGATATGATGTAAAAGAACTCATTGAGAGAGAATGAGTGGAATTGGAATGGGGAGATGCGTTTCTTAGTAAAGGTTGGCGCACACAAGGGGTACAAGTCCCTCGTAGTGTTTACATGAGGGGACTCAGTGGTCGATTACAGAAACAGTTCATACAAAAAGACAAGCACAATTTTGAGGACTTGATTCAAACCAATTTGAATTCCTGGGACAAGTTGCAGGGACCAAGATTTGGATTAGATTTTTGACAAAAATGCTGGTTGACATGCAATGGGACAATTGTGCTCATGTGCGCCAACCTTTACTTCAGTTATGAAACTTTTGAATGCAGAGGACCATGCAAAGCACAAATAAACTGTTCTGAGTACTTTTCATCGCTGGATCTCTGGTTGTAGAGATGCATGTGTCAGAAGGTTTGAATTTTTAGAGCAGTTGTTGTAACTCTGACCCTGAAAGACTAGCTGTACTAGTTGAAATGTTGGCCCAATTGAAAATTGGACTATGGCATTGAAAGAGTTGAACTTTATGTAATGTGCACGAGCGGCAGTGTTTTATTGGGATTAAAACCATGAGGTGCAGCCGAGTGGTTTTAGACCCGATAAAACACGTGCTGCAAGTTTTTTGAACCACTCAAAAACATTCCTGGAAAAGCGTGTGTCAAGGGGGTTCTTTATAACAATGATGCTTTTGTGAAGTTGGAAATTAGCATACGAGGAAAACATTAAACACCACATACTAATAAGGAGGAGGTTTTATCGGATATATAACAACTGCACGTGATGTTTTATCAACCATTTGATAGGTCAATGGGCTTATGAATTATTAATGATTTTTGAAGACATTTCTTATTCGTTTTATCTTCATAGCCTGCGTACGCCAAGCATGACACCAAGTAGTGAACTCAAGTTTATGCAAACGTGATGTTGTACACATAAAACATTTATCAGCAGTCAAAGGTGTAAAGACCACATTTTTTAAAACTTTTGTAAGTAAGTAAAATG
This sequence comes from Pavona decussata, assembly GCF_977016875.1. Taxonomy (NCBI): domain Eukaryota; kingdom Metazoa; phylum Cnidaria; class Anthozoa; order Scleractinia; family Agariciidae; genus Pavona; species Pavona decussata. Next base: position 2,126,406 of record NW_028145448.1, on the reverse strand, counting down.
CATGCCATGTACATTTTAGTTTTCTGAAAGTCAAAGTTATAACTACAAGATGCCAGTTTTGTCAACTTGAGGTTTAGTTTGTGATTGCAATTTTCGCGGAATAGACCTTACGCAAAAATGGCCGACATCTTAATATTCTTTTGTTTGCATTCAAATTAGCCCTACTAACCTCATTCATGAGTTCAAAAATCAAAAGAGTACTTAATTTTACCTTGAATGGGGCTAGTGAGGCTAATTTGAATACAGACAAAAAAATTTAAAATGTCAGCCATTTTTGCATAAGGTTATATCATTGCAAACTTCAGGCCTTTGAATTCCTTGAAACTGGCAATTATTGCATTTGACTGCTTTGTGCTTTGTACATCTCATTCGTGCTGTGTCATTTGTGGCTGATGTAAGTCGCCCTGATTTGTAAAAACTGCTAAATGTATTGATTTGTGTAACAGCTTTTTGCGCTCCACTTTGATTGAGTGATTTATTAATAATTGCAAGGGGATTGTTCTTGAGGAAAAAACTGAGTAAGCTGTGAAATTTTTGTTTGGTTATGCTACAGCCCTAGCACAGAATTTTTAATTTTCTTGTTGGCATCCCAATTCCAGAACGAAACCGCATGCTATCTTGCCTTCCGCGTTTCATTCTGTGGGCGGCAGCTGGTGGGATGAAGTAAGGATCATGTTCTTGAAGGTCAGGGCATCCCAATTCATTTGATTTGACATATAGCAACATTATATCGAAATTTAATTTTTCCAAGATGTAAAATATTGGAATCATGCCTTGCCTTCAGTGTTTTCCAAAAGAACCTCCCTGGGGTTTGATCAACAACATAGTCAAATAATTTGTAAACAATTGTTGTGTTAACTGTGTTAACAACATTCATTTACTAAGTATTGATTACTTATGAGAAATAATTATCTTGATGCTGTGAATTATAATTAATCAGCTGATCTGTGATCTAGCAATAATTGTTAGGCTTGAACGTATCATTTGAAATCAATCGCAACTAGTTTTCAATTGTATTGTTAAGAGAATGACTGATTAATTAGGTGTTTTTGTCTCGCTGTATTGTCCTTTCTTAGCTGGTATTGCAAACATTCATTTTTAGAAAGTACCTAATTGAAGTGCTGTTCTGAACGTCTTTTTTATAATATTCTTTTTTTATGATGAATGTATTTTGGAAGTCAGATTTTAAATAATAAATGAAGGATTTTGATACTATTCATTACTTGGTTGTTTTTATAGATCTCGAAAGAGAAATCCTTCTTACCTCTCCACTGGGTCGCTATTTCGCTCTCATCGGTCAAAAAATGAGAACGGTTGTCTTAACTCGAAATTCAGTTCTCAATCACAGGGCGCCCAGGGTCGCAAACAGACCACTTAGTAGCGAAATAAGTGTTCTGTTCATGGACCTGCATGGGTGACCTGTGGCGGTCGGAGTGGTCGACAGCCCGTTTATCAAAAATCCCGATAACTCTCTGGGTGCGAAAACTATCTATAAATCGATTTTGAAAGTGACCTGAAGCAACTCACGCCACAACACAGTATTTTAGGTAACACAATGGGAAAGTTGAATTTAACTAAAAGTCACCAGCAGCCGATCAACTGATCTGAAAAAAGTAATAATAATAAAATTCGCCGAGCCTGTTAAGTAACCAGAACGTTCGAGAAACGGCAATATTTTCAGAACGCGTGAAGGCTTTGCTATTTTCAAGATGGCGTCTGGGAGGGGAACTTAAACGAAAGCTGGGCTGTCCATTATTTGGTTTGGCCGTTCACAACACCGAGGATACCCTTGGTAAGAGGCTTTCTTCAAACTCTTTCTTGGTTTTACAGTTTCCATGCACTTAGAAAATGATTCCCACATTTTGACTCCAGAGCTCTTCCCTTTTGCGCATGACTGACGTAGTCAAAGCCGAGCGGCTCTGGGGTCGAGAATGAAGATGGCCGTGCATGAAGGGAAGGGACTATGTCACCCCAGGCGCATGCGCACTTTGAAATCGTTGGCCCAACTTTTTCAAATATCGTCGGACAGTTCAGGAAGCTGTTTTCATCTGTTTGAAATCGCGTTCATCTTTGGAAAGTTAGCTGAATTTTTTATTTACAAACGTTCTTTAGTAATTACAGAAACGGTTTGTTGCGATATTTTTGAAAGCTTTGCAATGGCGGAAAGGCGAAAATCCCGCGACGAGTTGTATGGAAATTAGTCTCAACCGGACTCTACTTCGCTAGAGTTCTAGTCAGAGTCGCTTTAAGCTTACCAAGAGAGGGGGATGGGGAGTATGGGTGGTGCGGGCTGGACCGGCGACTCTGAACCATGCGTCCCTTGTAATCTTTACTCCCGCTTGTCTTGCCTTTGCATGCCTTACCGTTGTAAAAGATTATACAGTGTTATGACATCTTGGCCAAATGAGTTCTTTCGATCCTCCCAATACTTCTGTTTTTGTCTAGAAATCATATCTGCTCCCCCTGACTTTCACACCCATCATCGTCATAGATACGCCTAAATGTGCTCTATAATGTACTCCACATGCAAAGGAAATGTCACTTGTTGGTTTCCAACTCAGAAGGACGTCACTGAGTTGAGCAGTGTCAGTTACATGTAATATAATTTTGTGTTTCTTTGAAACTCGTTGCTTCTTTTTGATGAGTTAAAATGAAGATACCAATATTGATTCTGTAAGTCTTACCAGAAAAAAATCATGTTTATCTAAAGATTACTTAATTTCCGCCATGCTCCCAAATTTCTCAATCCCCAAAATTGATTCCCACCTAAAAGTTTTCAAGCTGTACGATAAATTGTTCAAATGCTGAATTCTTCATCACTTCCGATATTCACTGATACACTGGGATTTGCAGGAATGATTTCTTCGTCGTTAAGTTCTTCATAACTCTCGCCATTCACTAATACGTAGTCTGTGAGTTCATAAGATGGAGGTGTGGCTCGTTGGTATTGTTCACCTGATGCTGGCGTTGACGAATTTGCTGGCTTCTTTAAAACTGCGATATGACACGTTGGACTTTCATAAATGATTTCCCCATCGCTGAATTCGCCATCAATGTCGATATTCACTGGTACACCAGGTTTTTCATAGAAGCATTCTCCATCACTAATTTCTTCGTCGCTGTCAATATTCACCGATACGCAGTCAGTTGAAGGCTTGTAAAACGGAACCGAGGTCTCCGTTGCTAATGTTGATCCCTTCTTTTTGAATACTGCAACATGGCATGAAGGGCTGTCATAAATGAGTTCTCCGTCGCTGAATTCGTCATCGCTATTGGCATTCACCTCGTGGTTTGTTGGAAGCTTGTGACACGAAGCACTGCTTTGTGGATTTTGAACACCTGATTCCGATGCTGTGGCAAACGGAGCCGTCTTAAATGTTCCAACATAAGATGTTCGACTGTCGTAAAGAACTTCTCCGTCGCTGAATTCTTCATCGCTGTTTTCTGGACAAAACGTTGGCTTCTTGTTCACCTGACTTGAAGAACGTTCATAGACAATTTCCTCGTCACTCGATTTTTCATCGCACTCTGTATTTACCAGCACAAAGTTTGTCGGCTTGTAAATCGGAAGTGCATATCGAGGGTTTGGCGGGTATGATTCTGTTGTAGATGTTGTTGTTGGCTTCTGGGAAATATCAAGGTGACTCGTAGAACTTTCATAAATGATTTCTTGGTCACTGAGTTCGTCGATACCACCGATACCACCACCCGCGTTCAGTGATACGATAAACCCCAGCTTAGCGCCATGGCATTTGCGAGGAACATTCCTTCCATTCTTCCTGTGTGGAGAAAATTGAATATAGAATATCATTGGCGCATGGGGCTGAAAAGAAAATTGAACTTAAAAAGTTGTAAATCCTGGAAAAACTTGGGATTTGTTGTGTTAGTGACATCTCAAAGTGAAATGTTTTATCCGGACTGATAAGCGCTTAGCACTTCTGGCGAATACAAGTTTGAAATACACTGATTCCAGGTTACACCTTACTTTACCGCACAGTTAGGTCGTGTTCGATTTACCGTATTCCGGAATAAAAACAAGAAGAATAGCTTTGAGATTTCTCTTTTAGGTAAATTTGGAAAGACATTTCCGCAAACGTTCGCTGACACATGAAAATTTAGGAGCGATTAATAGGGTCAATCAAACACACCCTTAGAATTAACACGTAACACAGGCTTTGAACTAACCAGGCTTACAATTTAAAATTAACACAGGACAACAACATTCCACAGGTTAACAACTCGCCACGGGCTGTGCTACAGACCAACAGCCAGTCTGGCAGCTCACCAACTAGTGTGCAGCTTACCAAAGGTATACAACTCACCACAGGCGTGTGTAGCGGCTTACCGCAGATTTCCATCTTTCAACGGGTTTTTGCGCCGATGAATACGTACCATCAACAGCACCTCACCGGCAACCCCCGGGGACATTTGAACTTCTGATCTGAAAATTGGTTTGTTCAAATTCCCCCTACCCCTAGATAAAACCCCTGCGCCTATTCCGTTTTACCAAAAGATCGATCTGGTCAAAATCACAGGAAAAAAGATCAACTCCCTGAGCACGAGTCATCATGATCAAACGCTCAGGGTATGCCGGGGGATTGTGAAGGGTCGAATTGATTGGCGCGTATTACCACAGGCTGCGATGTACCACAGGCATACAACTTAACACAGTTGAGAAGTTTAGTACTTACCATACCCGTGCCAGGCCAGTTATGATCAATAAAAACACCATAATTCCAACACAGACGGTCGCGGCAATGACTAGCGTTTGTGAGTCCATTAAACTTCCTGAATCTGTCTGATGAAGCGAATGCCCTTCCTTCTTCTTCTTGTTCATCTCATGACTTTTGGTATCAATTTTGATTCCACGATCCGCATGAGATACATTCGAACGAATCCCTGAAGTTGTTTTCATTTCTTGATGCTTAGCCTTGTTAGGACGTCTCATCCTAGCGGTGCCGCGGCGCGAAAAACCCTCCTGTACTACTCTTTTCGGTTTAACAAGTGGTGAAGATTCAAATTTGCGTCTGCGACCTCGAGCAGATGTTTTCTTTTCATCCTTTTCAATGGTATCTTCTTCTTGAATAGCTTCCCATTCATGAACGGTTTGACTTTCCTCTCTGGAAGACTTTTTCTTTGCGTTCTCTGATTCCGAAATCGTTTCCCAGTCTTTAGGTGCATTTGTATTTTTGGAAGCAGTTTGTAATCGTTCATTTGTTTTGTCCAGTGGCAAGAGAGTTAGCTGGAGTGGCGATCTTGGGGTTATCGATTGAGTACCTTGCAAAGCGAATTCATAGTGCGTATTGTCACGAGAGGAAGAAGATGAAGAAGGCGTGGTCGTCATGTAAAACTCCATAAAATCACCTTTTGTTCCCAAGGAGGATTTCTGATCATAAACTGACCTCGTTGGAGTAAAGTCCGCCATAGATTCACCACTTCGAGAAGGTTTGTTTGAGCCAATAAAGAATGTTACTTTCACTTTCTCGGTATTCAAAGAAGCTCTTGCTTGGTGACCGAGATTCCTGTTTTCCCGTTTGACAGGCTTCCTTAATTCCTTCGCATCCATGATCTTTCGTTTCTTAAGTGAAAGTAATAAGCCATCCATTGTCTTCTTACTGTCCTGAAGTGGTGTTCCAGCCGATTTCAGCACCCGCTGATTCACGGCTGTGCCCGGCTCTCTGCGTTTGATAGCTTGTCTTACAAGCGCGGAAATATCAGCATCGACTGCAATCGTTTCAGAGGTGTCCAAAGTTGTCAAACCTATGGGGCAAAATTGATGAAATTATATACTGTAAACTTTCAAACTCTCCGCTCTCGCTTTACTGGCCCTTAACTCTCAGTTATTCCCTCTCCGTTGCCGACTTACGCCCTTTGCTTTACATGTATCTGATTTAATACTGAGACCGTTTTCCGTTTTTCCGTTTTCCAGCATGTTTTGTAATTTATTGTAATTTTTGGTTCTCCATTATGTTTCCGTGCTCGTCTTGTCCCGCCTCGACTAGCTTTGTGGCTATTTACGGGGGAAGCAACTTATATCAGAATTTGTAAATAAAATTGTTGTTGTTGTGTTGTTATAACTTTTAGATCTGAGTACGAGTACGATTTTCAAATCCAGTTTGCATGCTTTAGATAGTAACTTGCTTTGACCAATCATGTTTCTAGAGTCTCCTATCTTCAGGTACTAGGCAACAGGAAAAAGTGAGAATTTTGAGAAACTGACTGTTTTGAAATTTGAAAGTGGCTGTCGTGCCGGCGCAATCTCGGAAGCCGTCCTCAAATCCAAAGGTTTCTTTTAAGCCTAATTTTCACTAAATGTGAAATAAATGTGAAACAAGTTTTCGCTTACCTTGGCAAACATATTTCATTTTCAAAAAACTCAGCAAAAACACGATAAATACTTCTTTCACCTTCATTTCAGACGCCGCGTTAAACGTATTCGTCTACACAGCGCACTTCCATAGAGAAAATAAACATTTTACTTTCTTGTCGTCACAAACGAAACTCTCAATAGTGACGCGATGAGGGCGCGAGCAATGGAATCATAATCGAAGAAGCAAGGGCGAGCCACATTTCCGTACAACTTGTTTGTACAGCAAATCTTGCACTGCAAGTTGTTATTGCTTGTCGCACGTATTATCATTACCTCTGCCAAAAAGACGGCCAAGAGAAAAGACTGCCAAGGAATATGAGCAATGTTATTGAGCAACTTGTCGCGCATAGAATTTTCCTTTTAAAGTTGCTATTGTTTACAGCGCGTATTAATACCTCCGCGCACAAGAAATTTGCAGAATTTTGTATGTCACATACTGAAAAGCGGAAACGGCGTCTACTTTCTCCAACACGACTAACAATCGCGGCGTGACGAGTTGCATGAAAATGCAATTTTTCTGCAACTTGCAACATATCCTGGAACGTTTACACGTACAAATTTTCCGCGTTGTGAATGTGTACAAGTTGTAGGAAAATTGCTTCTCGCAACAGTACTTAACATAATGCAAAATTTTTTTTATCTGTCTTATTGAAAATAAAAATTGCAACGCGTTCTCGACCTCTTGGGGCAAACCCTCCCCCCCTCCCTTCCCTCTCCCTCTTCAATGGCCTCACGTCACGACCACCAGTAGAACCGCACCTTTCAAAAGCTCTATTTTCGCTGGACCCTGATAACCTGCAGCCGCCTTGTTTTTTTAGGGTTGAAACATTGTTCTGTTGTTCTTTCTTTTGTCCTCTCGACCGCCCACATAAGACATAACCTGAGTATCAGGCCTTTCTAAGGGGAGGGGGGAGTGTAGCAGGGGTGCTTACCATTTACATGGAAAACCCGGAAATTCCAGTTGGAAAATCAAATGGTATGCCTCATTCCATTTGGAGTACTTCGGTAATTATGGGCTTCTGGTCAATGTGATGCATTTTTACAGGAGCCCATTACCCTGATTTTTATTACTCCTTTTGGGATTTACAGCTTATATTCATACATTTTACATGTTATCCATCTTCTGTTAAGACAAGCTTAATCATTTCTTATTTATGCCGAAAATTTCCATCCGGGTGGTTTGCGTAAATGGTTAGCACACCGGTCGCCCCTCCCTCACCAAGAGGATTGCGTGATCGACTCTAGAACTCAGTACTTTGATTAGGCGCGCGGTCCAGTTTTGTTTGCGTTCACATCATTTGACCGAACAAAGACCAACAAAGGCAGATTTGTCTCTGTCTTAGCTTGATCATTCCAGGTCGCCGCTGTCTCAACTGAATAGATTCAAATTGGTAAGTACAAGCTGGCTTTTTTTATATCCACAGAGGTTAGCTTACCCTATGGAGATTTAAAAAATCTTTGTTTTTAATGCGAGTTAATCGCGTATTGTTTTTCTAGGATTTCGACTGCAACAATGAATGTTTTGTGGGCGATTATCTGGTTCCTTGCTCTTTGGTTCCTTGCCTGGCCTATTGGATTTTTCTGTGCCGGTTGGTACGTCTGTCTGTCGCCTTTTGAAGCTTGCATTGATGCCATGAAAGCGGTCACCGAGTTTCTGATGCGTGGTGTTAAATTGCCTCTCGAGGTCGCTCAGCACATGGTTGAAGGGAAGCAAGGGTGGTAACGAAATCGCTCAAGAACTCAAACACTGGTCGTTCTACGGATCATGCTATTCTTTTGGTGTGGAATGTGTTGTGTGTACCGTTAGAGTCATTAACATAGTTTCGTACATAGGAACAGTTGGAAGAGTGTTATTTTATGGTGCGCTATCGTGAATTGATTACATTCAATTCAACATGTATTTTTCAATGTTGACGATCGGGACTGGCTCATTTTCGTTATGTTATGCCTTCTTCAATTATGAATTGTTTATGCCCTCTTGAATTACCAGGGAATGACGCACGGACAACAAATAGCAGATTATCAGACCTTGGAGGTACAATTTATCGTGATCCTTATTAATATTATCGAGAAGGAACTTTGCTAGTATATTCGTATTTGTAGGACTGCTTATTTTATGAGTTATTGTTAGTAGAAGCGCTAGCTTTGTAGTCATGTAGATGTATATTTTGAATAAAATTAGAATTTCAAATTTGTTTCGCGTTGTGTTCCTTTGTGCGATGTTAAGAATACACGTCGCCTGTTTGGGCGCTGGCCCAGCGCCCAAATGAGCAGAAATGAGAGTAGATTTCATAGATTTCCCCATAAAAAATTTAAGATGTAGTTCGCCGATTGTACAATTTGTAGTCCGAGGAAAGCCAAGTCTACAGTTCATTCCGCAGAGAGCAGAACCTAATGTTTATTCAAATATGCCTAAAATATGTAAATTCACTTTTGAAATACCCTCAGGGGTGTATTATTTCAGTTTACAAAGAGCCCAAAATACCGGAGAAGACGACCTTCCAAGGTCACGCAGATTTTCCGTCTTTGCCCACTCTGACTAGCGCGGGGCGCGGTCTCATTTTTGTCGTAGCCTGCACAAAAAGGCTTGCGCTTTGCCCTCGGCTTGATAAGCGCTTGTTATGTAGGCTAATAGTCGTAGTCTATCACGGGTACTCACTGTACGAACCTCCAAAAAGTTAAATGAAACAAAACAAAAAGTAAATACGTCTAGTTACTTTTAGAACGTCTAACCCGTGCGTTGCGTGTCCCCCCCCCCCCCCCCCCCCACTGTACACGATTTCGCGAGATTTTCACGTGTTCCGCTCGCCATGCATGATAAATAGCATAAAGAAAGGACACGAAAACTAAACAGAAAACTAAAACACTTAACTAAATAAATAGTAAATAGCCCCGGTTAGGGAAGTGTTCTAAAGTACTATAGCCTCCTTGCGCGTCATCAATCTGGTTTCCGCTCTCTACACTCCACGGTTACGGCACTACTTGATGCTACTGATAGCTGGGCTTTGAACATTGATCGTGGTTTTGTCAACGCTGTTGTCTTTTTAGACCTTAAAAAGGCCTTTGATACAGTTGGACACGAAATTTTATTACGTAAATTACAATATTACGGAATACGACGGACTAGCCTTAAATGGTTTGCTTCTTACGTAGATAATCGAACTCAAATCTGTGATATAACTTGTTGTAAGTCAACCCCGAAATTATTGTCATGTGGTGTTCCACAAGGAACAATTCTAGGACCTCTTCTATTTTTGTTATATATCAATGACTTACCGAATTGCTTGCAATTTTCACAGAGTAGAATATACGCTGACGATACCAGTTTGACGTTTGCTAGTACTGACGTTAACCATTTAAATAATTGTCTTAATTATGATATAAGCAAAGTCTACACTTGGTTATCAGCCAACAAGCTTACTTTAAATCTAACAAAAACGGAGTTTATGCTAATTGCATCTAGGCAGAAGTTATCGAATATTTCTGAGAGAATGACATGGCTGTGGAACAGGTAGCATCAGCCAAATCTCTTGGGGTCTACATCGACCAAACTTTAAATTGGGAATGTCATATTGAAAATATCTCTAAAAAGATTGCTTCCGCCATTGGTGCAGTTTATCATAGCATCAGCTGTAGCCTTGTTCAACCTCACTTTGATTATTGTAATGAGGTGTGGGGAAATTGTAACAAAGGCCTTTCTGATAAGCTTCAAAAGCTTCAAAATCGCGCAGCCCGCATTTTGATGTCCGCTGGATATGATAGTAACTTGGATGATTTGTTCCGGGCACTAGGGTGGCGAAAACTCTGTCATCAAAGATTGGATAAAAAATCAATTATGATGTATAAAACTCTAAATGGGATGACACCAGAATATTTAAGATCAAGCTTTGTTTTTCGCGATAATTTGAATTATCATTCAAGGAATACTGAAAACACGCTAACTCTTCCACAACCGCGCACTGATTATTTAAAGAAAAGTTTCTCATACAGTGGAGCTCAGTTGTGGAACAGTTTGCCAATAGAATTACGGCAAGCAACTTCCTTAAATGATTTTAAGACTAAATTGAGACGTCACAGTTATAAGTAAGATTTTTAAGCACGGCCTCCAAGAAAAGCAGCATTTATTGTTTAGCTTTAATTATTTTTTAACTTTTATAATCCTAGTTAGGTAGATTGATAGTTAGTTGATAATGATAATCTACAGCTGATGGAAAAACCGTGTATAAATAAAGTTATCCTATCCTATCCTATCCTATCCTATCCTATCCTATCCTATCCTATCCTATCCTATCCTATACTCGGACAGGACCTAGCCTGCGAGCAAGCTCTCTAGAGAGCTTGCTCGCAGGCTAGACAGTACTCACCAAACCACAAAATAGTCTCCGCCTGCACCCCCTTTCCTTAACCTTAAAAGGAGGTGCCTTAAAAGGAGGTGTCTTGCATAGCCACCCCTCTATTCAGCACCGTGATCCAGCACTGAGTTGGTGCTTCGTCTCCCCACTGATGTATTGACAGTGGTACTTCTTAGAATTCATACTCAGTGCTGTAGCCAGGGTGATGTTATTTTCGGGTCTCAGATTTTATGGCTTTTATTGAAATTACAGTCAACTCTCTCTAAGGTGGACGCCCTCAGTACCAGATTTAACTGATAAAAGTGATACCCGAACATCAAAACTGAAACCAGTGCTTTATTACTATTATTATTACTTTAATTACAGTGAACAAAGTAGTCATGACGGGTCGGCTGTGCCTCTTTTATACATTCCTTACGGAAACCTGCACAGTTCATACACACTTTGAACATTTGTGAATCAAAACTCGTTTGCGTCGCTTGTTATTTGACAGTACGTGGAGGCAGGGTTCATAACCCCCATTCACTACGAAAAAGACTTTGTAATGCTGCACTGTTGTTGCGTTGAAAGTCTGGCATCTTGTAGGCGCTGGATAGCAAAGTGCATAGGTAAGGAAAACGAGAAGATTATAACTGCGGTTGATCTAAACCAAGACGCGAAAAATCCAAGGAAGAATACAAGTGACTCAACTGATTCCAGTAAACGGCAGTGCGAATGAGTTGTTGTATAAATGACGGGAAAAGTGACTTTAATGTTGTATTAAGACATGTTGTAAGGTCTGGTATATTTTATTAAAACCACTAATATCAGATTGCGCTAATTTTTCGGAATTTTGGACCTGTTATAAAATTTCAAAAACATCCGGTGTCCGCTTTAAGAGGTTTTTTGAGCCCACATGTTGGAAAAAAGTGTCCGCTGTCCGCCTTAGAGAGATGTCCGCCTTAAAGAGAGTTCAGTTACAGAGAAACAATAAGTGAAACTCGGCAGGGACTAAATTTACTGTCCGCCCTAAAGAGGCGTCCGCCTTAGAGAATTTTCCGCTTAGAGAGAGTTGACTGTATACCATATTCAAGTCGACTATGGTGCGGGGTCATGATTTTCACGAGAAAAGACATTTTGAATGAGAACAAAAATATCCCGGCAGGATAGATTGAACTGCAAGATCCGGTGAATTTTGTAACACTGACTTTGACACAGTACGTGACATTAATGTTACGTGACTGCAAATATTGCGTGACTTTGTGATGATAGATTAACCAAAAACTCGTGATTGTCTTGCTCAGACCAGCACATGATCACGCCATTGTGTTGGAAAGGATCGAACCTAAATCCTGAAACAAAAGGTTAGTCATTTCTATAATATGTTGCCGTTTAATACTACATGTAGAGTTTGGATTCACGATGGTAAATTCTACCAAATTCAGCCAGTCCTTTTACCTCTGTGAAAACGTAGCCGGCTTTTGATTATCCAACCGGTGGTTCGAACGAGAGACCGTACGTGATTTTCTCTCCAGAGAAATTGTCCCATGTTTGACAATTAAATTTCACTCTAGCCAACATGCTTAGCCTGCCTGAATATTCTTTAACGAATGTCCTATCCTCGTAAATGGAAAAGATTTTTTAATTTCTAAATCTGATCGCGGTAAATGATCACGTTTCACGAATAATAAGACGGTCCTTTCACTAGTCACGAATACTAAAATTTCACGTTTCACGAGAAAAAGAGGATTGGCATTATACTATAAATATGTTTTGCTTGATCTCTTGTCGAAGAGCACTGTGTTGTTTAACAAATGGAAGGCACTTCCCACTAAAAAAAATAAATAAATAAATAAATAAAATGAAGGGATGGAATCACGAGCTCTCCATATTTAACATGAACCTCAAGAAGTGTTTTCAAACAATATCAGGCTTTTATATTCAGAAATGTTTAGGACACATCTTTTCCCAAAATGGTTTATAAATCATGAATCTGTCCTAGGTCTCGAACTTATGTCTGATATTTTTTTTAGGGGGGGGGGGGGGGGTGAGGCGAAGTGATTTTTACAGGGGCTTTTGTCAGGCAGGGTCTTTATGTAAAGAAAAAATGTTTTTTTTTTTTTTTTTTGGGGGGGGGGGGGGAACTAATATGATTCTTTTGGGATTTAACACCTCACCTCATTTGCACATTTCCCTCACCTACAAAACTCCATACCCTCAACCCACCCACCCCCCCTCCCCTCTGCAAGTCACCCGCCACCATTCTTGAACTCTTAAAAAATCTCTCAGTGCAAGTCGCATGCACCTGTCACATGATAGGTGATGCAATAATCAAAAGTATTCCTTTCATCTGTACAGACCGATAGAACAAGCCACAACACGATCAAAATGAGTGGAGGGCAAATCCTTTGGGGCATCATTTGCTTCCTCGTCTTGTTGTTTCTAGCCTGGCCAATAGGATTCTTTTGCGCCGGTTGGTACGTGTGTCTGTCGCCGTTCGAGGCCTGTATTGATGGAATGAAGAGCCTGACAGCCTTACTGATGAAGGGAGTGACCTTGCCATTCAAAGTGGCACATCACATGGTGAAGGGCAAAAGCTACTCCTCTATTTGATGACTAGTTCGTTCACCCTAGAAAAAGCAGCCTAACAATTTAAAATATCTGAGCATTATTGGATTTAAGCGTTTGAACAGAACAATTGTAGAAGTAAAAAACAATTTTAAGAGTTTTATAATTGACACAGAGTTAAATTAATTCTGTTACAAATGGGTTTGTTTACTCATTGAAGACCACTTTCGAGTTGCTTTGGCTTCCTTGCAGTTGCCCTTAGGAAGGTCGTCGGTTGCTGCCGGGCTTCATCGGAAGAGAAAAGAAATGGAGAGCTATACACATCTGTGTGTGCTAAAAGGCCTTTTAGTAAATGGTTGTTCCTAGAATGAAAACTCCAAAAGAAGGCTGGACACCTTATGGTGTTTACATAATGAGGTTTTCTTAATCGCGATAGCCCTTACGTAGAAGAGAACAGAAGCCATTTGTTGGGCAGAGAACTGAGAGAATAGAGCTTCATTTAAGCAGGCCAATGCACGACTCCTAGGACGACACACTTCCTGGTTACCACATAACGACGTGATATGATCTCGTGTATAACAATAAAGATTGACTGAATTGATTGAGGGAACGTCCGTTTTGGGGGTTTGGTACTGATCTACACTATTTAGTCATTTGCTGTCATGACTTACTCTCCCAGGCCTCAACGCGCAACGAGCTGACCGAGCTGATATATTTTCGGGGGCTCAGGGCCAAGTGCGATAGCTCATCTTCCCTCAACCGCGGTCAAGCGTCAAAATAAAAAAAAAGTTCGTTAAACTTGAGAGCTCAAAGCTAGTCAGTTTTTTGCGAGTCTTGCAGTTTACTAAACCATTTTACGATTTATACTAAAACAGTTTCAAGCTTTTTTTCAAAGTGAAGTATGTGGAAACTGATCGGCACTGTATCTGTGTTTGGATGGTCAATCTCGCACCCAGAGTCCTCAGGCTCTTTGGTCAGCGGCTGGTCGCCAGGAGAATTTTTTGATTGGCAGCCCCGTAAAAGCTTACATTGTTTATCGCAGAAATCCTGCGGTAATAAAATCCCAGTTCCCCAGAGTCTCTCCTGGCGACCAACTGCTGGCCAAAGAGCCTAAGGACTCTGGAGATGGCCTCCTTGACCAATCTGACGCATGCGCAGACGTTTGACTTTGGTGTGAGTAAGCCAGTGATTTTGGATCGTTGGCTGGCACGAACCAAATCGAAAGTTTAATTAACCAGTCGAACTCAATCGAATTTAATTGAAGGATTGGGTTTCGACAATCGAACACTCGCAAAAAAAACTGATTAGAGCAATCGAACTCAGAGTTCGATAAGGCTCGGTTTCCGAAGTTGGCATACATTCGATAAAAAATGGGAGTTAAATAGGAAATTGCCCGTGTTTTGCTGAATGTTTCCTTTTTCTAGGGTGTCTTACGAAGTCGTCCATTAGTGATTGTAGCGGATTGTAACGTATTCTGTGTGTGCGAGAAAATATTGTCAAATTGTTATGTCCCCAGACCAAGAACCGAGTCTCTGCACTATAGGGGATCTGTTCTATCGAACAGGATCCCCTTCATTATGGGAAAGATTTTTTTGTGACCACTTTACTCAGTGAAAATTAACTTTAAAGTTTTATTGTATTTATCCTTTAGGTTAGGTAACTTAATGTATTTTAATTTTAGAGCTAAATTCACACGACTTCTAGGAAGACCATGTAACGACGTGATATGATTTTGTGTATAAATAATAAAGATTGTTTGATTGACTGATTGATTGATTGAGTGATTGAAACAACTGTACATGACGCCGCTTTTGATATCGCCATACACTGTTTTTTTTTTGAATGAGAATTAACGTCCAATTTTGGAGCTGAGGCTGAAAATTACATGGTATACACTACATGTATTTCAGTAAATCAATGCGGTCGTGACCAGGAAACTTATCAAAGTGCATTGCCTGCTGAGATATGGTATCAAGAACTGCTGATTACGACAAACCGAGATGTGTGTCACCATTGTTTTAAAATGTTATACAAAACACGCCCTAAGTATTTTGGTTAATTTGCATTTGTTACCTTGATTTTATATACAGATTAGCAAAACAAAAAGTTCTTAATCGACTCTCAGCCTGAGCCGAATGTTCTTAATACGTTTAAAATTTTAGTTAATCTCAGCCTCGACGTTCCGAAGGTTGTTATAAAAAAAAGAGTGTATTACAACTAGTTACAACTTTATTTTATGAATTATAAAGCCCGGGTACTCACTCGGCTTGCTACATGACTTTGTTATCAAGGCTCTAAATCAGCTGTTTCACTTCATTGCATTGCTCGGCAGTATAAGTACTGAGTAGTGGATCCTAAAATGATCTTTCAATCGGAGCTACATCAATCTTTCGTTCGTTTCACCTAACTATTTGTTGTTCTTGCATGTTCAAAATTCTTGTCTATTTCGAGTGATGGTTAGATAAAATTCCGAAATCGAACGCAATCAAACTCTGATACAAATTTTGCGGTTCGATTGTGTTCCATTGCCGAACTCAATCAAACCCAATTGTTCGATTAAGTCACGTGACGTTCGATTTCCGAACATTCCGAGTAGTTTCGTCGGGAATTTTGTAACATGGAGTTTGACACAGTGCTATGTAAATAACTGTTGTTCAGATAATGATAAAGGTTAATAAAGGTTAATCACGGTAATAGCCTTTTTCACGGTTAATTTTTCTCATTTGCATTACAATGTTATCCAACGTGGATGCGAGGCAATTTCGGGCTAAAACTGCAAAATAGCCCGAAATTGCCTTGCATACATGCTAGATTTCATGAGCAGAGGGCTATTGTTACGTGACTGCAAAGATTACGTAACTTTGTGATGACAGATAACCAAGACCCCGTGACCGTCTGGCTCAGACCACTGCATCACCACAATTCTACCAAGCCATTTATTGGGAGGGAAGCTAAATCCTGCAGCAAAAGGTTAGTCATTTCTGTAATATGTTGCCGTTCAATACTACATGTAAAACTTGAATTCACGCTTTTAAATACCATTAATTCAGCCACTGTTCTTTTACTTCTGTAAAAAACCAGCCTTGGATTACCCAACCTTACCAGCGATTCGAGCCAGACACTATGATTTTCTCCCCAGAGAAATTGTCCCATGTTTGACAATTACAAATTACGCTCAAGCCGACATGCATTGCCTTTTTGAATAATCTTTACTCAATGTCTTAGCAGGGAAGTCCTACTGTCGTCAATTGAAAATATGTTTTTACAAAATTGCTAAATCTGGCCATGGTGAATAATCACGTTCCATAAAAAATAAAACTATTCTTTCATGATCACTTGCCCCGAATAACAAAATTTCACGTTTCACGAGAAATAGAGGACATACATCTTTTAAAAAAAAGTTAGATTACACAATGTATGTCTTGCATGATCTCTCGTCGCAGAGCACTGTATTGTTTAACAAATGGTTTGGCCCAAGGGCTTGGCCGAAGAATCATTCCTACTGGAAAAAATAAAGGGAGGGAATCACAAACTCTCCACATTTAACATGAATCTCAAGAATTGTTCCCTAACAACATAAGACTTTTGCATTCAGACAATATTTCTAATATTTAGGTCCTGTTTAGGAATCATTGTTTCCTAAAATGATCTATTTTTAAAATCTGTCCCATTGTCTCTAACCCTCGGCGACGGGGGATTGAATATTTTCGGTCTGACTTTTGTTTCTTTTTTTGGGGGAGGGGGGAGGGGGTTGTGGAGTGATTCTGATAGGGGCTTTTGTCAGGCAGGGTCGTCCTGCTTTCTATGTTTATCAAGCAATTATACCTCAACTTCTCATTAATATCATTTTAAATATTGTAACCGTTCATTTCCAATGTTTACTTAGCTTTTTGCAGCCCCTGAAGACGGTTAGTTATGTCTAACCGAAATATTGGCGATAGAATTACCCTTTTTAGCTGTCCGAACAGCCTTGCATTTGATTTTAGGGCTTTTATGTAGAGGAAAATGAACTTTTGGGGGTTACATTCGGGGCTTCGGTACTTTTTTTGGCACTAATATGACTCTTTTGGGGTCTAACACCTCCTCTCGATCGCATTCGCACCTTCGCCCCACAAAGATAACTCCGTAACCTCTTCCGTCCCCCCCCCCATGCGAGTCGCCCGCCACCATTCTTGAGCTCTTAGTAATCTCTTACTGTAAATCACACGGTACTTGTCACATGATAGATAACGTAATAATCAAAAATATTCCTTTACGACATTTCTGCAGACCGACCTGGAAGTTGAAATAAACCCCTAGCGACAGAAGAAGCAACAATATATCAAGACGTTCAGAATGAAAATACTGAGGAAGATCCTTTGGATCATCATGTGGGGCCTTGTCTTGTTGATTATTGCCTGGCCACTTGGATTCTTCTGCGGCTTTTGGTACGTGTGCCTGTCGCCCATTGCGGCCTGGATTGAGATAATGCGGCCCCTGACAGACTTAATGATGGATGGAACGATCTTGCCTTTCCAAGTGGCGCGTAAAATGAAGAAGGGACGATGGAGAAAGCTATTCGTCTATGTGGTGGCTAGGACGCCGCTTCGTAACAGTTTAAAGGATATAGACGGATGCGAAGAAATGGAAGATACCTGTCTGTTTGATGACTAGTTCGCCCTTCCCAGCACAAGCATCGTCACGATTTCAAGGGTCTGATCGTTATCGGATTTAAACATTTGAACTGAACAGTGATAAAAGTAAAAAATAATTTGAAGGGATTTATAATTGACATAGTTCTTAAATTTATACTGTTGAAAATGGGTGTGTTTACTTCCGTATTAAAGAAAACTTTGGAATTATATTTGCTTCCTAAAAGTTGTCCTTATTACGAAGGTGGTGGGTTGATGCCGGGAAAAAATGTGTATTTTTTCTTCCTTCATCGAGGAAAAGGAAATGGAGACACGTCTGTGAGTGGGCTAAAAGGCTATAACACTTGTTGAAGCATTGAGTAAATTTCACAAAGTTGGATGACTTTAAGGACGGTGCCTACTATTGTTACTGCGCATACGTTCTGCGCATCTCTAGATATTCGAGTTTCCTATGGGTGGTGCCTACTAATACAGGGATATTTTTGCGCAGTTTAAAACTGTGCGGAGAAAACAGAACTTAGCAAATTATTTTGGTATCCATAAAGAAAATTGGGGGTAACCATGCATTTTTCAGAGATAATAAAGCTTCAATTTGGAAAAAAGCGCCATACATTGCTTTGTATTTTGCTGCTTTTTAGAATAATTGTTGCTTAGTTATTTCTAAGAAATGCGTGGTTACCCCCAATTTTCTTTTTGGATTTCAATAGCCGCTACTAAGATCTGCTTTTCCTCGCAAAGTTTAAACCGTGCAAAAATACTTCGGTATTGGTAGGCACCGTCTCAGCCTCATTTCCAGGCCTCCGCGCTTATCGAGCTGACCGAGCTTGTTATATTTTCGGGGGCTTAGGGAAGTGCGATAGCTCGTCTCCAACCTATACGTATACGAGTACTCCTTGTCATCACATACAATCCAGTTCTTCGTTCTGTATCATCCATTATTCACAAACACTTCATCTTCCGGCTGCGCCAACGTTTTCAAAGCCAAACCTCTTGTTGCCTTCCGACGGACCAACAGCCTTAGTGATTTACTAGTTAGCGCCAATCTACGTAATCCCACACAAAACAGCCTACCCCATGGATCTTTTCGATGCGGAGACAACTGCTTAATTTACAACTTACAACCAGATAAACATTTCATTCTATCGGCGAAACTAGACATATTACTTATCATATAGACTGTAACTCTAAAAACGTTATATACATGGTACACTGCAACTGCTGCCACAAACAATACATAGGAGAAACAAAACGACGACTCAAAGACCGTTTTAACGAACACCGTAGAGCAGTTGACAAACAAATAAACAGTTCCAAACCCACCACAGTCTCAGAACATTTTCTTTCTAACGACCATAATGCTTCTGACATGCTACTTATTCCTCTCGAACTCATCAAATCTAATCGTGACAGTGTACGCAAAGCTAGAGAGGCATACCTCATCGACAGAGGTCAAACTCTTGAACCCTTAGGTCTTTATAGGATAGATGAGACATAAACATTTTTCCCATCTTTCATCCTCCTAAGTTATGTAATAAACTCATTGTGACCTATTTTGTTTTCGTTTTCCACTTTGTAACGTTACCTATTTTGCTTATACCTATTTACCAGTTGTATTTTCAAATTACAAATTGTAACGTTTTTGTTTATGTGACTTTAGCCTATGTTTTTCAGGTATCTCAGTTTTGTAACTGTTTTAAATTGTAACGTCTCTTGCCACCGGGTCAGTCTCAAACATACCCTGAAGAAGAAAGGCCGTGCCTTTCAAAATATTGGAAAATGTACTTCCCTGACAATGAAATCAGCGTTGCTCTTTTTGTGTTTATTGTTAGTGAAACAAATTTAACAAGAGCTTCGGCACCCCCAAAAAACGGCCAAAATGCACATATTCGTCTGCCCTGACGATTCCATCACACATCACTTGTACCAGACTTCTAATAGTTTTTTGAGCTGTAGGGAATTCTGTGACATCACTGCACGAAGATAGAATCCAGGCCTAAACGGGCAGGAACGCCTCGGCTGCTGCGCTGTGCAGTGTGGTTACTTTCACTAATCAGTGAGTTGTGGTCACTTATAGCTGACGACCAGTGCACGCAAAGTTGGCTTTCTTGCGAGATACAATTGTACCCGACAGGGCGGAACTTCAATAAGCTATCTTCTCTGGGGGAATTAACTTGACGCTTTGTTTAATTTGCTCAGTAAATGACACAGAATTGACATCTTTTCTTTGAACTTAGAAAGACGAAAGGGCGAAATTCCGGATTATAGAAATCGGCGAGTACATATTTAGAGAGGAATATTGCTGCTACAAACAGAAAACTGAAATTTCGTCTCGAAATAAAGAAATATTCTTAACTTGAACGTTGGCACACAAGAAAAGACTTGAGCCCGGGCTCCTCGACAGTAAACTTGTCCGCGAGAGAAATGTCGAGTGCCGAGTGACCTCCGTTGTACCCATCTTTATACTAATTATGCTAGGAGAGAGCTCTTGGTTACATAGCAATGAAAAAATAAATACATACATCTTATTCGATGGTTTTACATATAATACGCGCGGATATTTTGCGAGTTGCGTAGTATTTTTCCGAGCCCCGAAGGGGCGAGGAAAAATACGAGCAATGAGCAAAATGTCCGCGAGTATTTTATGTAAAACCATCGAATAAGAGATTTATTATTCCACTACAAAAAGATTTTGTTTTTTTGGCTTCTGTGTTTTGGTAACAGTTTTGAAATACACCCGGCATTAACTGTCCATCGGTGTATGGCGCGTACGAATGACGTAAAGAACACAGAAAGCCAGTTAAATGTCTTTAATTTGATTGGATAAAATGAAAAGATAAATGACAAGTGATTGACATGCTAAAAACTTGTTTTCGAGCTTGCATCGTTCTAAACTATTCTTCGTCCAGTCTGGCCATTGTTGCTCCTTTTTTCTGCCTTTTCCGTCCGTATTCGCTCTGTTGTAAACCGGTCAAACCGGGACATTACAGTGTATTACGGTCTCATATTTTGCGCGTTCTCTTGACCTTATTTGGTGAAATGACATAATAGTGGAATAATAAAGTAAAATAATCACGATTGTTATCGCCTTGGAGTTGCATCTATATAACAAGAACTAAATGAGGGGGTTAGTTTCTAAAGAAACTCTGGCCCTGCGTCGGTAGGGGAAAGAAAGAGAATATTTGGCTTTATCAACTAAATTGATGAAAGGTAATTTCCCTACGGTGACCAAATTACACCTTACTAAATCTTTTGCATGATAAAACCAACTAATAAAAACGGGATCATTGTATAATGCAATTCCAAGGATTTGATTGGCTTAGCGGCCATGGCATATGAGCCGTTATACCACGCCCGAGAAATAGCGACCATTAATTGTTTTTTCTGGTTGTCCTTGCAAAGCGAAACGGATCAGTAAGATCTAACAATATTTCTTGATTGTTTCTAATAAACAATTACTCCACTCGCGCTTGTTGGATATGAGATGATTATAGCCACCTCGGCGCTTTACGCTCCTTGTTGGCTATCTATCATCTCATATCCAACGCGCGCTCGTGGAATAAATGTTTTGGAAATAGTACGGCAGAAGGTGTTTATTACATTAGACACGAAAATATTATCCAACAAAAAAGTTTTCTTTGTTATTTGTGGTTTGAGCTAAAAACAGAGTCCTTCATGAGGTTGCTTTCTACCATCCCGCCTTGCCTTCCATCATATGCTTGGCTACCTCAAGCGGAAGTTGTACTCCTTTCATCAGCAGCTCGGTGACCGTTTTGATGGCGTCCACACAGGCTTCAATCGGCGAGAGGCAGACGTACCAACCGGCACAGAAGAATCCAACTGGCCAGGCAAGGAACCACAGGACAAGGAACCAGATAATCGCCCACAAGACATTCATGGCTGTTTCTGTACTTCAAATCGATCGGTTTAACTAAGAGGAATTAGAGAAATACAACAGCTATGTAAGCGTCAACAGTATAACCAGTAGGTTTAAGTCAGATTTTCTTTCACGTTTTCTCAAAAGAATTATCCCATTTCCCAGGCTTATTGGCTTCAATTAAATTCCAGATTCCAGCCGAAATTTTGCGCCTGGTCCCATTTTTCCAGTCAATTCCCGGTCCCCATTCTACCCCTTTTAGCACCCTCTTAGTTGGGACGTTTGTTGTAGCCTACTGATGCATGACAAACGGATAATACAGTTAATTTAGACAATGCGTGGTAGCTGCTGCTTGTTTTTGAAGCCATTGACGCAAAGCAGTCTGTTGCATGGTTGACTGGTCTGTTGCCCCTTATGAAGCTTGTTTCGTAACACCTTCTAAAGCAAAGTTTCACTAGCGACGCGACTGACGCATGAAATTAAGCGAGAAGTGATTGATTATCGCATTGAGCCATTTCGATAAGGGTCACTTTGTTTGGAAGCAATTTTTATCAAAAGATCGATCTTTTATAATAGCCGTTTAATTTCTGATTAATATTCAGTTGTTGAGTGGCTTTTGATATTCGTGGTAGTTGACCTCATCTTGTCGTTTAGCCGATGAACAGATTTTAATACGATTTAAAATCGTATCAAGTGAACAGTTTCCATGGCATCATGCACAAAGGCATTGAATGTGGAATACAAGCATGTATAGACAGGTGCGGATAGCCTTAAAAATTGATTCAAAAGGACAGCCATTTCGAAAAGGGAAAACATTTAACTAGTATAAAATTATTGATCTGCTTGTAAGAACTTAATCGCTCATAATAAACTGACAAGTGGCCGATGAGGGCATCGCTTACATCATCAGTAAATCATCCATCCATCCACGAATTAAGGGTTATAAATGTTTTTTTTTTTCTGGCAAAGGTTTCCCTTCTGAGTTTTTCACCGCACCAACCCAAGCGGCTGAAAAATAAGCGCTGGGTGTTCAATGTTATTTTGATAGGTTCACTAAAGGAGCTAGCTTTTTATGTTAAGAGGATTGGTTTTAAGATAAACTGTGGTGCTGCGCTAGTCGGGGGAGTGAACGAATATTTGGTTTTATCAATCCAGTTGATAAGGTAATTTGGCCTTTGTAAAGAGATTCGGGTGCTGACGTATCGAGCCCTTCGCCCCAAAAGTTGCCTTAGCAGACTACACATATTAAATAACCTCCGAGAACTAAATTTCAAGCACGCCACTTTTTTTTCCGCTCAGAAACTCATCAAAGAAAAGATAAGTAAGCTATTTAATACAGCTGGAACAATTCATCGACATGATCATCGAGCGTATTATTAGTCCGTAAAAAAACCTCGGCGATTTGTCAACCAAGGTTAAGGTTTAAGAACTTTCACAATGATCTTAAGCTCCACGTTGAAGCTACTCCTCGACGGACGGTCCAATAAACAGTGTACACAAACCTCAAACTTGTCATGATATTTACATATAGAAGTGGCAAGAAAGTTCTACATAAATTGCTTGAACAATGAAATCCGCGCTAATTTATTCAATGTGGTTATTTCAATCCCACCCAAATGAAGCCTAACCCAACGGTATCTAACTTTAATTTTGCTGTTATAGACATAAACCGTACCTTTTTAAGACAGTTATACCGAGTTATATCTCCTTATCTAAAAAAGAAGCCCTCTGCGCTTCCAAGAGCATGTTCATGGATGTGCGGTTCCCCTTAACCTTGGCGCTTTCCAAAAGCCTTTTCTCTACTTCAGATGAATTCGAAAGCAAAGTTTGATTTTTTTGCACTAAATAGTTTTCGCATTGAACTTAGCTGCCTATTAATAGAAATTTTATTTCGTAAGAGTGGTTCAAACAAGATATTTTCTGATATTCTTCGTCACTGAAGCAGTGGAAACCGAACCTACAAAAAGATAGTCACGGAACCGTATTAATGTCTTATTCTACGTTTGCGGTCAAAATGCACTCGAAAATAAAATACATTATGATCGTACCTCGATCTTCTTGCAGAGAGAAAGTTTGTTTGATGTCGACTAACAGTTTGCGAGTTGTTCCTTTTCGGGCCTTTAATTCAACGGCGACAGTTCCAGCTCAGCAGACGACCTGTGTTTGCATGCAAATTACACATTAAAAACGTACATGGATATGCATATGAAGTGGGGTTTTTGTCTGTTAGCCGGTATCTTTTCTAATGAACTTTCCGTTCACCGTTTATATTTTCAAAAACTAAATAAGAATAAGTTTAATCTAAAACTTGGGAACTAACACCTGTTTAAACTCCACTGATTTCTTCAATAAAATAATCATTTGAGGAGGCTAGGAATATTAGCAGCTGATTTACGGTGGTGAAAAAAAAATGAATATTTTATATCGACACTTAACAATTTCTCGTATTAAGCCTTTGTTTGAAGTAGCCTGAGGCAAGTCTCTACATCCACGCCTCCCTGGGGACTGGTTAATTCACAACAGACACAGACTGATTTAACGTCTGAAGAGTGAAGTATTATATTAGAATAATTTATTTATTTGAAGTCCTTTATAATCTCCCACCGGGAGATATGAAAATAGCCAAAAAAAAAAAAAAGAAAAAAAAAGAAAAAAAAAGCTGTACGGTTTTCCGATTAATTTCCATTCACTTTACGGTTTAGTTATTGGAATGGTGAGAATTAAGCCGATCAAGACCAGCCGATGGATAGCTTCAGTGATAGCTAGAAGCCTCGTAATATTAAAAGTGCTTTCATAAATTAGCTTTTAATAGCTGTTCGACAAGGATCATTACCAGCTAGAACTGGTTTTTGAAACGGCTCACAACGCAGTAAAACCGACAGAATTATTCGGGTTTGTCAGTTTCTTGGCTCAGAACTGACATTTCGAACGTACATTTCTTGAAAGAAGTGAAAGAATTCGCTGGCTGTAGATTTCCAGGATATGAATGGATTCCAACTAGCTTGAAAAAATTGGCCAATTTCTCAAGTTTTTCCTTTTTGCCCCGTTAAAAATCGCTATAAGCTGATGGTGTAAATAAACCAAAGTGATTGTAAAGGGACGTCTTGCATGTGAATTTCTGCCGACAAGAGAACCGTCAACGAAACGTAGCAGAACAGTTCAGTTGTACTTCCTGTGGTCCCCTGCATTTAACTGGTTTCGTAGCTGGTGGTTTGTTCTCCACCCCCCTCCGCCCCCCTAAAAAAAGCTTGATATTTTCCGTCTTGGGTCTCTTACAGCAATTTCATGTTGGTCAAATGTTTTGTGCAAGTTAATCAAAAACACTGCACAATTTCCATGGCCCGCAATGCTCCTTTAGGCACGAAACCTTGCAGGAAAAAAAAAAAAAAAAAGATAGAGGCAAGTAAAATTATATATGAAGTGGCAGCTACTGCCTTTTGGTTCTGGCCAAGCCGTGGAGCAGGCGGAGACGTGTTTTTGTTGGAGCAGGGCGCCCTGGTTGGAGCGAACGACGTTATCGAATTTAGCAGGGGTAAACGCACTTGGTTACCCTGCTAGAGCAGACACCTTTTCCGGCAAGTGGGCCTGCGCCTTTTCTAAGCTCTCTTTTCACTGAATGAAGATAACCTGTAGTTCCATTGATTTTTGTGTCTAGGTCTCTAGGTGCACTGTTTTGTTGTTTCCTGGCTTCGCAAACAACGCTGTGGAGAGTTGGGATCCTCTGGTATCGTTATCCTTTGCCGGTGAGGAGACTGGGTTGAGCGTGAAATCCAAGATGGCGCGTGAACGCGCCGGCTTGACCGAAGATACCTTATTTGTGGGGCCAAGAATTCCAGATGAAATAAAGCGAATGGTACCGCATCTAACGTCGATTGACAAAGCTTTATTTAGGAAGATTTTGCAAGGTAAGTAACCTAAGAAATCATGATTCAAATTTGCATGTCCCCGCTCAAACTGAAAAGTCGCGATCGTTGTTCCAAGACACCTTTGGTATCCGGTCAACTCGCCTACGTGCAAACTCTCCTACGAACAAACTCGCCTACAACTTGTCAGCTCGCCTACGTAGGGGACTTCTCTTCCTGACATAGGCGAGTTCACTCAAGTAATGTATGCCTTTTAAATAACTTTATGTTCTATCTAACTCGTTCTTTAATCCATAAACCTAAACAAGCGTGCTATGTTCTAAATTCGCCTACGTAGGCGAGTTAACCAGTAGGCGTAGGCGAGTTTGCATAGGCGAGTTTGCACGTAGGCGAGTTGACCGGTATTCACACCTTTTTATAGCAATGATTCCACTCCCCCTTTGCTCTGTTGAGCAGATATGAAATGTTCTCACTGCGATGCTTTTAAATAATGTTGAAATGAAGGCTTTGAGGTTTCTGTTTCGTGTTTAAGTTTATTTTAATGGCTTCTTCAAAAGCGAAATTGAAGCTTCTTCCTCCTCCGAATTATACAGCCACCACTTCCTCAGGGCTGTATTGAAGCTTTAGCTTGCATTGTGTTACTTTTCAATTCATTCAATTCTCAGTTCCTGTTCCTTATTAAAAAGAAACGTCTTTAACTCTAAACTGAAGCCTAATCCCTGGAGAATTCCAGGAAAGCCTGGAGATTTACATACTGCAGAAACTTGTACATAAATAACATAAATCAAATCTTTCAAAAAAATACAAATTTCGAATAATTTTCTGATTTCACAGGCCTTACAAACCCATAAAAGATCTTGGCATCTCCTAAACCCTAACAATTATACCCCCGGGGTAGTCAATCGATAATATCGATAATCGATAGCATTCGATAACAATCGATAGAAATCGATTAATTTTTTTCGAAATTCGATAAAAATCGATAATTAAAAATATTTCGTTGTGAGTAATCGATAATTATCGATTTTTGAATCAGGGCTATCGATTTTATCGAAACTGGATTATCGTTCCAATTTTCGAAACAGCAACACCTAAAGATATTAAAGAACTCGCAGAGACACTTTCTTTTCTACAAACTTTTAGTATTACTTAGCGTGTGTTGTATTTGAATGAAATCCGATATAGATCCCTGGTTGATTAGTCCACTGTTTTATTTATTTGCTGACGTAACACAATCGCACGCTTGTTGCTCTTTCACAGAGTAAAGATATAAACAAATCATCTAGACGCCCTCGGGCTCGTAATCTAAATTCTTCTTGTTCCCCACATTTCATAGGTTAAACGTGGTTTCAAAACCAACGGAACAAAGGAAGAGAAAAAATTTAGACGACAATCTTGAAGCCGAGAACCCGGAAAAGGAAAAATAATTTACGTTTGTAATCGAACCCGGTTAATCGAACAATAAAATCAGGAAGAAAATCATAATGCAGTCTCTTTGGTCTCTTGTACAGTGTTTGTCAACAAATCATTTCATTGCTGCCTTTGAAATCTACATTTAAAGAGTCACAATCGAACGCTCCCTCAACAGAAACAGGATAATTTTTATCGATTCAATAACGATCGATGAATCCGATAAAATCGATAACATTAACACTTCGTCGGCGTGTGAGTATCGAATTTTATCGATTGACCGATAAAATCGATATCGTTTAAGTTCAATTTATCGAATGATTTTCCGTTATCAATTTTTATCGATTGACTACCCCGGGTTATACCCGAATACACCCTCCCCCACCCCACTCCAACTTGAACTGAGATCATTAGAAGGGAGTGCAAGGAGGGTTCTCAGAATTTTTGTTTAGAGTACAGATACTGTCTGTTATTTCAGACCAAAAAAATGCCATTTTCTGTGCTTGTTATAAGATCTCCAAGGCTGCTGCCCAACAGGAATTTGATAGCCTGGGGCATTTACACTTGGTACCTAAATGTTTTGCAGCAGCACCTAACACATCACATGTTGGGCTCCTAACTTCTTGGCTTTTGGCCTTTTGGGCTCCTTAAAATTTTTCCTAGGCAACAGTCTTGATCTCTGATATTTACATACATCGTAAACGTTAATTTGCAGTTTATTGTAAAAAATTATTTTCTGGTTACTTCTCTCTTTTTGCTTTATGACTACAAGCTGCTAGGCTACAAGACACTGCTAATTCCTCGGGAAATACAGTTGTGTACTTTTCCATTGAATAACCAATCATGTTTCAGTTTGATGATTCTCACAGGAGAGACTCAATTCTAAACTCAATAGGCCATTTTCATGATGGCATCATTTGACTGCAACTACCAGAATTCATTAAGTTTTCCTTTTCAAATTCAATTTTGTAACCCCAGCTGGAGAGCAAAGAACAATAGCTCTAATTAGCATTAGAAAACAAAAAACTGAAGGATTCTGGTAGTTGTAGTCAAATGACACCATAGTGAAAATGTCCTATTCTTGATACTTGATTTTCCTGAGAATCAAGCTGAGACGGTCAACTTGCTTTGTCGGTTGCTTTAAAAGCCATACCAATTCCAGAATAAAACGACAGTTCACAAAATGTCTCAAAGACTAATTAGTATTAGTACCACTTGGGGCAACACATACCTGCACCCCCCTGGATAAGAATAGTCGTGTATAATGCTTGGCGGGTAAACATACATGTAACGAGTATAAATATAGATCATCACTCAGGATTTATTGCTTTCTATTCCTTTTAGTTATTGTCTTGGTTTTTGAGGGAAAGATTCCTGATGATGGATTACTTCAAAAACTTCAGTCAGATGTTGTCACTGAAGATACCCTGTCTTGCCTGTATGCGGGGCTTTATTCCCTTCTGCGCAGCGCTCTACGATTGCCTGTCACTTCTCTGAAACCAGAGCAGTTTAAGGCAGATCTTGTAGAATTGAAGTAAGGAAATTGTGGTTTGTATGAAAGTAATATTAACTTTAAAATTTCATTTCTAACCAACCATCTTGTGCTTGGAATTGAAGTAACAAGATTGTTGTTAACAGCATTGCATATATTTATGTTGCGGTTCAAATCTGTATTTGGTTTTAAAATTTTCATTAACCAGTTTGATTTTTAGTTGAATACTTTGTTCCAGATTATGATAGATGATTCTGAGACAAAGGAAAATCAAAATGAAACTGGTTTAAAAATTTTCAAACCAAAAGAACGATTTTGTTGATGTCAACATGCATTTATGTTATACAGCACCACCATAATACAAAGAGTAAACATGGGAACAGCAGATAGTTATGTAAAATTTGCTACAAATTTATGTGACCATTTCTTTTCAAAAATTCGATTATTTTGGTTTTAACATTAATGGTACCCACCTTAAGTTTATAGTTTTGCTGAGGTTTGCCTGTTGTGATGACGTCTACAGGACTACGTCTACTTTCTTGTAAATATGACTTCACTAATTTCAAATTAAATACTGTATATAAATTTAGATTTGTGAGCAGCACTGCTTTTCACTTGAATGAACAATGAAGATGAACAATTTGAACAACTTGAACAGGTTTCAAATTGAAACAGTTGAGATTTAACAGGTTTCATATTGTCTATTTTGCAGGGTTCCTGGAGAATTGATTCCTGATTTGTCAAGCATTGTGTTTGGAGAAAAGCAAGTATCCCAGTTTATAGTTAAAAGTTTTTTGTATATGTATGAAAATTTCTTGCTAGTTTTATTTATAGCAAAAAAATGTTGTTCTAAGTTCTTCATGCAGTTCTTTAGTTGATTGAGTTATATATGAAAATAATGAAAATTTGTTATAGCTGGTGTTTTTTCATTTAAACAGTTTGAGAAAGACTGTGAGGTAAACCTAGTACTCTTCAAGCTCCAATTTTATTTGGATTAATGTAGCTTAGATATTCCTTTCAATTATCTCCAAATTTGTCTTACTGTTATTTACAAGTTGGGAGAAGATGTTGTAAGGTTATGATACATGTAACTTTGACTTCTACCTTGAGGAGTGGATTATCTCAAACCACTTGCTATCTCAAACAAATACTTGTTTCCCTTTGATACTGTTGACAGTATAAAGTTACTCTTGGCTATCTCTGTCACTTACTCAAATTTGTGTTTTCATAGAGTGTTTGAAAATGCAGGTGTCTGCTGTTTTGAAATGACTGTTTGATGATCATTCCCATTTTCTCATGACCTGTACATGTTTGAGTCTGTACTCGTCTGATATCACAGGGAGAAATGAGATATTAATCATTGACCAGTGCTGTAAGGTTGTATTTGGATGAAAGTTTTTTCTGTTTATTCCTGATAAGCATTCTGCAAGAGCACTTGGGAGACGACATGTTAGAGAGAATAAGGGGTACTAAAGGGTAGATACAAGTACAAAATAATGAACTGAGCAGGGATGATGTAGCGGTGAGAGCAATCGCCTCCCACCAACGTGGCCTGGGTTTGATTCCTAGACTCAGCCTCATACGTGGGTTGAATTTGTTGTTTGTTGTTGGTTCTTGTCCTTACACCAAGAGGTTTTTCTCTGGGTACTCTGGTTTTGCCCGCTCCCCCAAAAACAACATTTCCAAATTGCAATTCAATCCAGAGAGTGTCCCCGAACTATAAAACACATTTGATCATCTTATCATCGAATTTAATGCACTATACAAATTTACAATATTTCTTTTTAGAAAATATTTATGTTGAAAACCTAAACGTGAGACAATAAATAATTTTCACATAACATTGAGTGACATTTCTTGTTAATTTGTGTCCACAGAAGATCATCATTTGATGCTGCTGCCCTGAGTAACAGAAAGCATCTCCCAAGCTTGGATTCGCTCAGATGGAGAGTTGATGTAGCCATATCCACGAGGTGGGAAGCTCACAGTGTAGTCTCCTCTGTTTGCATGAGATTAATAATTTATTGAAGGGGTGCATGGAACAAGGCTTTGACTAGTGACTTTTGAATGTAATGTCAAATTCTCCTTTTGTTTACCAAGCAAATAAAAGGCAACATGGAAGGAAAATCTAACAATTTATAACAAGTCACGTTTTTTCCACGCAACCCTTCAATTGGTAACATGCCAGTCAGTAACGGACCACAAGTAATGACCAGGTATTTGTGTGGGCAGGGTGGGTGGGCATGTGCCCCATTTTGTAGGCCACAGAACCCAGTGTCCTCAAGCTTTTAGTCAGAAGTGTGTCTGGCATGACATGTATGTTAAAATTCACCTACCTAATAATTTTGTTTTGGATGTCAAAATTTCAATTTCTGGTAAAAGGCCTGGTTGTTCTTTCTTTTGAATATTAAATGTACTCGGAACAGTTTAGAGGTTTTGTACAGCCCACACAAAATTGTTTTGAGTAGTAGGCAAGATGGCTTGAGTAGTAGGCAACTACTAGACACTTAGTATTAATTTTTGAGACCTGATATTAAATTTTGGTGTGAAACAGGCAGCAGATATTTCGTTGAGGGCAGCAAAATCGCTGGCTACTGAAACATTTTGACTGGGCTGTTTGTTGTGAGAAGAATCGTCCTTATAGCCGTCAACTCCTGCTACAATGGATGCTATGAAGGCCAAGATTTGTTACATGTGTTACACATTAATTTTAATTTTAAGCATCTTCTTTGCCAGAACTTTTAATTCCTGTCTGCAATAATGGTAAATGCTGTGTCAGTAACAGCAAGGTGGGAGTGGACTGTATTTTAAGTGCAAGTACTTGGGGTTTATTCTACAGTGTGGAATTGAGGGGTACCACAAATTAAATATATTCATTTGGTGCTTGAAATTTGCACAAGCGCACCAAATGTAGCACACAGACATTGTTCTGGCAGGTGTTGAAATAATCTTGATTAAAATTTCATCTTTCAGTGCTCTCAACAGAGTGCTTGAGCCCTCAGTACTAATGGAACTTAAGCTAAGTGATGGAAAAATTCACACCTTTGAGGTAAGGCATCCAGGGTGGGTTTAGAAATGTTTAGTGGTGGAGTCTATTTTGGAGGCTGACATGTGTACGCATGTTATGCAATGTTTTTGTTTCTTGGAAGCCCTGTTTTCAAGTTCAAGGCCATGTTGAAGCTAAGAAAAACCTCAGCAGGCTCATTAATAAACCCAGCCAGCTCTGTTGGACTGAGGACCTTTAAAATAAACCTTGTGTATTTGTGTTCTGTTGGAATTTCAGCCAGTGATAAGATCTCTTTCAGTTAATGACATTCACTGGTAGCCGACTCTTAGCTATGCAAATGGCCTATTGGTCTGCCTCTCACCAGGTGGAATTTTTAACAATGAATGATGTTACCTGTATGTTCAGTTTGTGTATTTGCTCAGTGATTTAAAGTGTACCCAATTAGCACTGCATTACAAAAATTCTTTAACACTTAAAATAATACAGTACTGTTATTACGAGGTTGATTATTAGATTTTATCAAAATTATATTAGATACCGTTAATCAAACTCTGGGGAAAAATGGGGCTACATTTTTCAAATGAGCTGTAAAGTTGTAGTTATATGCCAAAAATGAGGGTAGGCTGGCATGCACCCAGTCATTTGAAGTTGGTGAAGACTACCTGTCAAGATTGTACATGTGTGCTGCAACATTTATATGAAGAGTTTCTCTTTATTTGCAGGTGTCTTCATCCAAATTCCATGAATTGAGATACAATGTGGCATATGTTTTAAAGGAGATGGAAGATGTTGAAAAGAAGAACATTTTGAAGATTCAAGACTAACAGAGCGGCGTAGACTTCATTTAGACTAGACAGGTACTGTTGTTAGTTGATATCTTTACCTCAGTCTGTATTGATCCTTACACATGTATAATTATGTCGTATTATATAAACGCCAGTGAAATACCAGGTGAGCTTTTGTGCAAAAACATGATATCTTCTCACATGAAAAGATCACCGTTGCTATAGTCACATAATAAATTGCATCTTTTGCAATGATTTGATATTTCATTGGTGTTTATATCTCGTCTTGAAAAATATTTTTTAACACTCTTAAGAGAAATTTTGTAACATCCTCTATGTATCTCTTACTTTGGTGTACCGTGTAAAAATAGCATTGTGGCACACACTTATTCTCAGTAACTTCTTCATTGATTAAACTAGATTTTTGTCCAATATACGAGTAACAGGGAGGTTCATGGTGAACAGACAGTTCTAACTTCTGCTTGTATGCCGTTTGCTTCAGCAAGTTTGGTTGAAAAACAGAAGAAGGCAAAAACAAATTGATTCAGTGCACACATCATACAATGAATATCTAGTCACTTGTCGTTGAGGTGCAAAATTTTGAAGCAGCTAAGATCCAAGTTTGTTTCCTTCACTGATAGTATGAGTCTCCTGATAATCTCAGACAACCTTATAATAATCAGCTTTTTGGTTGTCTGTCATCGCTTGTAAACAACAACTGTGTACAGTACATAACATGGAGAGAAGAGTTGATTGGAAAGTAGATATTAATTAAATAAAAAAATTGAAAAGTTTACTTCTTGATATCCAAGAATTTTTTTTATTTGTTGGCAAAATTCCAAAGAAGAAGAAGACTTAATACAATGATGTTGAAAAGAGACCACAACTCTATGTAGTGAACAAAATGTACTTAAGTTTTCAGTTGTAGAAGATACCACTGACAACCCAGAGGTTTATAGTATTAGCCCCAACAGTGATCAGCATCAAATTTCTCCTTGTAATATCAATGCTTATTCAACTCCTGAGGTCATGTGAATTAAGGATATGATCACCCAATGTGACTGAACTTTCTTGGTATTTTAACAACTTCTTCGCATTTGTTTTAGAAGTATGGGGACAATTAGGTACAATGTAGGAGAATTTGTTCTTTGATATTAGGGGTTAAAGGGTTAAGGATGTTATAAAGCTTTTACAAGAAAAGAAAATCTTTCCCTTCTCACCTTGCTTGTGTCTTGTGCGTGGCTAAATAAATGCCTGTTATGCAAGCTAGGGAAATACAGAGGTGTACACACCCAGATTGTCTGCTAAGAAAGTCAGGGTACATGAGGTTGGTAGCAGATTGTTTGGTGTTTGTTGATTATTAACTTCAGTCACCTTAAATCATCATTTTTCCCAGATATTTCCTTAAAAATTACTACTCAACACCCCAAAAATCTGATATGTTGTGTGTGACTTTTTGCTCACTCTACTCAAGAGTTGTGAACTCATGGTTTCTTGAAACATTTACCCATATCAGATAACCAATTTTTGACTCAGGCTGGTATGAAGAAGATGAACATGATTTTGATAATTAGGATTTCTCATGTATAAAAACAGATCGCTATGTTCAAATATTGAACCTTCACATGTCAGCTTATTAACTTAAATAAAGGGTAACTTCTTTGAAATTAATATTATTAGTATTTAGTACATAAAGGCTCATAACTTTGAAGTTTAATGCTATTTTGATGAAATTGCAAGTTAGATTTTTTTTTACAAACTTCAAGGTAAAACCTAGAATAGTTTAGTCTAACATTCGTTTAAAAGTTATGACATTTGTAATATTTCGTTTGATCATGTGAAACATTGTTACTAGTCTCGAACTTAGAAAATTTTATGATAGGAGTTTATGAAGAATTGTTTTTAATAAAATGAGTAAAAGTTGTTTAAAGGTTGTGCATGTTTACCTCGTCGTACTATGTATACTACTTGTTCAGTGCTTCACAAGTTGTTACTTTGATGTTGTAAATCACAAAGTGGTCATCATTTTTAACCCTTGATTTCAGCTAGGTCTCAAAATGAGAAGTAGAAATCTTTAACAAAATGTTTATTATTAGAGCTTCCCTACCAATGTTTTGGAGAATTGGGTGAGATGTTATTCATTAAGGAATTGAACCCCGAGTTAAATACTCAGAAAGACTCTATTCGTGCCAAACTCTTTACGTGACTCTGCATGCGAATACTTTATTATCATCACATATTTTCGCTTTTATTCGTGTCTCTAAGGAATTCTTTTCATTTTATATTCGTTCTCATTTAACTCATTGTTGACTTAATAATGGCATTAAGCGAACATCGAAACGTTGTCGCTTTTTTAAACTTTTAACCAAGATGGTTTTAAATTTTTTAAAATTTTCAACTTTATCGCAATTTTTTATAGTTAAATTCAAAATTGCTGACTCATTGAAAATATAACACTTGTCTTGCTTGCACATGCAGTCTGACAGCCGGGTATTAATAACAATTATTATTACCCGGCTGTTAGACTGCATTCCCAACATTGGGAAAGCGTTCACAAGCCCATTACAAATCAACAGCAATATTTTATCTATATGCAAACTGTAAGTTCATTTTATTAACATTTCTTTCACTACATAGAATGTAATGTGTGCAATATGTACATGACAGTACTCTCGAGTCTGGTAACAAAACACTTGCTACTAAACTTAAAATTTTACATGTCTCTCTCTCTCTCTTCTTTGCAACTATCACAGCCGACAAGATACTACATGTTAAGCTAAGACTGCTAACAAGGACTGTATAATTTAATTACTAGATGAAAACTAAACCCCATACCCCCGAAGGACGATCATTTATATTATTATTATTATTATTATTATTGTTAGATGAAAACTAAAATGGCACTGTACTTGACACATTGATTCGACTTGCTTGTTAAAGAATTATTTTTCCTAATGGAAAAGGCAAAGAGAGCCTAAATTTTTTTGCACAATAATGAAGTAGCCTGTTCTGTTTCATATTCAAAAATAAATTACTGAAAACTGCAATTGAAGGGCTCTGTGCATAGTGAATTTTGGATTTCTTTTGTTGTGTAAGCCCAGATTCACCCCTTTCTTACATGAGGCCTTCAAGACAATTCCTTGAGGAACATTGCTCCAATGGTTTATCTGCTGCTTTGCGCTTCATTTTGTGATAAATATTAAAATCTTGCCTTAATCATTGGCTTTTATTGCAAAGGAAGTGTAAAGCAACGGATAAAACACCAGTTGAGGCAACGTTTCCTGAAGGAATTGAAGACCACATGATAAAAATCTAGCCAATCTGAGCTAAGGCAACAAAAAACAATCTAAAAATGGTTGGTTATGCACTGAGTCCCTCAATTAATCTAATTACAAATTTATCTATTTTTATTTGTAATTATATCGATTTTAATTTATTAACTAGCGTTGATGCTGTATCTTTATGTGTGTTCTCCTAATGATTGAATGAGTTGTTGTAATTTCTCTAGACGGCTTTTTAAACAAGTCATAGAGAGAAATTCCAGTTGAACATGTTCTGGTATACGACACACAGTCAGCAGCCACCACATCCAGGTTGGGCCTTGAGCCTGAGTCAGCTGTTCAGCATCATAGCTTGGCATTGTAGAAAACATGTTTGTAATCCGCCTCTAAAACAAGCAACAACACATGCAATATTTTAAACTTTGTAACTTAGAAATGAAAACCTAACACAATGGTCCTTTATTGTCAAAAATTAGTATTACAGCCAACCTTCCCGTAACACACACCCTTGGGACCAGAAAAAGTGTCCGATTAGAAGAGATGTCTGCTTATGGGAGTTTAAAAATGTAGTGTTTGTATGTGGCTGAAAATTTGACCAAGCGTCCGCTTACGAGAGGTGTCCATTAGGGGAGGTTTGACTGTATTAATAATTAAATACAGTAATAATTAAATTATTGAACAATAATGCTGAACACTAAACCTACTTTTACATCTCAAAAGATGGAAAATTAAGTTACAACTTGATGTCATTAAGTTCTCTTCTTTTTTATCATACATAATAATCACTAAAAAACTAATTTTGGCTTGCCCCTGGCGCCATCCTCAGGAATTCACTCAAAAATTCACAGTTTTTGGCCCATAAAAAATTGTGAACACATGTAAGTGAAGGCACCCAGCCTTACTTTTATCACACTTTTGGTTTATAAACAAAAGATAAAATGAATATTTGCAGCTTCAAGGGTGCTGTCAATTTTATTATATTTGGGGAAAAAATTCTATTAAATAAGCAAATAATAATTGCATCCAAACTTACCCTTGGAAGGATTGGTAGATTACTAAACCAGGCCTTTGATTCATTGTAGACATTTTGATGAAGGGTCTTGACTTCATCTAAAGAGAATTTCAAATTTTTAATTTTATACGTATTTGCCTTATACTTGACTTTGGTTATAGATTGCACTACCTGTGAAAAAAAAGTTGGTCCAAATCGACCCATTTTTTCAGGTTCTCTCTTGTCTTGAAAAATTGAAGGGGTGTCTGGAAAAAAGCCCTAAGTGACTTCTGATAAATTGTTAGGTTCTCTTTTCAAATTTCCTTGTATTAGCTTGTGAAACAAGAGGAGAATTTGACCTTACATCCAAAGTCACTTAGGGCCTTATTCCGTGCACCCCTTCAATTGTGAAACATTGATTTATGGTTTCTTTCCCCTATGTGAAAATCACTTGATATCTTTCTCTTGGTTTTCCAGGAGCTTTGTTTTACATAGACCCTTAAATAAATAAATAAATAAATAAATAAATAAATAAATAAATAAATAAATAAATAAATAAATAAATAAATAAATAAATAAATAAATAAAATTAAATAAATAAATAAATATTATTGAGATTTGGGTAACATCTGGGCCAAATAATGGGTTGATAGTACTGCAAAAGTGTTTTACCTTTCAGAGTTCACAATTTTAAGATAGCAAGAGCTAAAACTCCAGTCAATTCTAATAATTGACTACATTTTAACTCTTGAGAGAGTTCCTAGCCATGTGAAATAAAAAATTGACCTCGTCTCTAAACTCTGAGCAAGGTTTATACATCATGCATCCTTATGACACAAATGCAGTAAGGCTATAGAGTGATGACAACATACCAAGTTCTTCTTGTGGAATAATTTTATCTTTAATCCACTCTACTTTGGCAGTGTGGTAACCATTCTGCATTCCTCTCTCAAGAACCTAAGTATCAGAATCGAATGAATCAATGAATCAATCAATGAATCAATGAATCAATCAATCAATTGATCGATCAATCAATCAATCAATCAATCAATCAATCAATCAATCAATCAATCAGTCAGTCAGTCAGTCAGTCAGTCAGTCAGTCAGTCAGTCAGTCAGTCAGTCAGTCAGTCAGTCCATCAGTCACTCAGAAAGTCAGACATAGTGGGCCAGACAGACAGCCAGCCAGTCAACCATTCAGTCATTCTGGATGAAACAATATAAAAATCATTTATTAACAAGTCACCTTGAAACGCCTTCCACCAACACAATCCACAAATGACCTTCCATCTGGAAGGTATTGAAGGTTGTTAATCTCTAGCATAACACCATAATCTACAAATCTAAATGTAAAAAAAAGATAAATAATTATTAGCAAGGCTAGGTGAAAAAAATGCCATAGATTTTTAAAAAATTGTTAATGTTCAAAACATGCTCATTTTATAAACCAATGTTTTACGTTTTATGCTTACTTAAGTATATATTTTTCCAATCCATCGTAGAAATCACATCTTATGCTTCATTTCACATTATTTTTTTGTGGATAAGGTCATTCAGTTGTTACATAAAAAATGGCCTCAGGTGCAGTGTATAACAAACAACCTTTTTCATACCAATGTAAGCTTTTGGATGGAAGAATACTGAGAGTGAAAATGGCTACAGAGCCCTGCAATTAAATATTCATTCGATTTTTAAGATCACAGATAATTATTTGCAGTGGCTTCCATTTTGTTTTAAAGCTGTTAAGGGGACTAATGGTCTCTTCCTGGAAATTGTCTTTAAATGTTGCATGTTTAACAAGTACAAGTATAAAAAATCACATTATTTAAGTGTCAATGTACATTTAGTGCAGGGTACTAATTAAGGACACTTTCCAGATTGAATTGGAATTCAGAAATGTTCAGGTTTTTGAGGAGAGGGGAAAACTGGGGTACCCAGAGAAAAACCTCTCAGAACAAAGACGAGGAACAAACACCATTCCACACACTAACACAGAATAGTTTTGAACTGATGCAGCTTGACTGAGCCAGAAGGGAAAGCAATAGAAAAAAAATTAAAATTGACATTGTACACTGTTCCATTAGAAAGTCAGCCCTTGCCCAGGGCGTGGTCTCACCCTTTCTCCTCATCAGGCACACACATGCCAAACTGTTTGGATCCTGACTCCATACACTGCCTGACCATCAGACGATAACGTGGTTCAAAAATGTGCAATGGGCAGGGCTGTGATGGAAAGGCCAAAGTGCAAACAAAGATTGGTACATCTTCTGTGGTGTCACTGGCTACACTGGAATGAGAAAAAAGACGAATTATTATTAATAGTAAAAGTACATGTTAGTAATGTTTGCATTTACAGTTAACACCGTCCTTACGTAAGAATTATTTCTATACCATTTCTTTCTTTTTTCATAACAATTAGGTAGAGCATTTTCTACAGTTTCAGAGAGGAAATTAACTATATTAAGTAAATTCAGTTGGTAATTTCTGACCTTGCCAACTTTTCCATTTCCTGTTGGTGTATTTGCTTTCTTTCTAAATGTTCCTCAGGGAGAGTGCATTCAATCAGCCTACTGATAGCAACTGTGATGTTCTGAAAATGTAATGTTCAAAGTCAGCAACCATAAAATAATGTTCGTTATAAATCACCCGACCCCCAGCGCTATTAATAAAACCTTTTTTTCTGGCCAATGCCTTTTTCGCTCAGTCAGTTAGGGCACCAGTCTGTAGAGCTGGAGCTCACCGGTTCAACCGGCTGGAACAAAATTCACGATCTCTTTTTGTTTTTTACAAGTCGGCGTCTTTTAGATTTGCTGGGGAATTTAATCTCCCTATTTTAGATAAAACTTTATTTGCTCAAGAAAATAGGTTAGTCGAACATGACGCAAGTGACAGTCTCTTAGCGACTTTGCACTAAAAAACATAGTATGAAATCTGGGCAGAAAAACAAACTCTATTTGCGTGATAAAAAAGTGTGTTTGTGTTATGTGTACCAATAGGGCTTGGACAGTCATGGAGTAATTCAAGGAATTCAAGCATCATAGGTGGGACGTGACCTCATATCATAAAGGTTAAGATGAGTCAGAGCTTATCGGTTCTCTCACAATAGTGGATAAATTGGTTGTTTTTTCTTATCTCTAGGACAATGAATTTTTCAAATGGAATCAAACTTCACTTTTTTTACCCTTCATTCGATATGGCCAGAAGAAATTCTATGGCAGTTTTCAAAATTATATCTACTGAAGAAATACTTCACATAGCTGTGATTACACAAGAGGAAACTTAACCTACCACGCACAGTAATAAAAGTAAAGAACATGACCTAATAGTTTTGTGTTAGAGGGCCCGGGGGGACTTCTGGCGATGTTCTATTTTATGGTAGACCGTGACATCCACGTCACAACAAAATACAAAACATTGCATTATATGTGCAGTAACGCGTTTGTATGTGGGGCATTCTGTCGCATATGAAGGACACAAAGATTCAGCAATGAAAGGGCTAGGCAGAGTATTAAATGATGCTACAATTGGGTATTTGTAACCCTTAACGGGTTCTTGTTCCATTAAGAGTTCTCCTTGATATTCTGCAATGTCAAATATTGGATATAGTGAATGATTCAAACTATTAGACAGTATGCAATTCTACCGGTATTACACTTTGAAATTCACAGACTAATGTGTAGAATATGTACAAAAAAAGCCCCACCCCTCCCCCCCCCCCCCAAAAAAAAAATAAAATAATAATTATAATAAAAAATAAATAAATAAACAAATTAAAAGAGTTAAAAGAAAAAAAAAACTACAGTGGGATCATGGAATTTTCAACACATTAAAATAATAATGAGATGACTGGTCGTTTCAATGGCGTGGTGTCAAGTTATGATAGCCAATAAAAGAAAGGAGATGTACATGTAGACAAAAGTAATGGAGGAAGGCAGCACAAATTAGCTCGGGTGAAAATATCAATGGAGTTAATTAGTGCCAACAAGCTAAAAATAATAAAATGTACTAAGCAAACCTTCAACTCTCATTACCTGATTTCGTTCAGCCAGGAACTGAAATCAAAATAAAAGAAAATTGAGTACAATTCTATTAAATATATTAAAATATAAAAAGAGAAATTTATAGATAATTGATGACAGTTATAGCATGTCGTTGTAGAGAGTACTTGTATGTAAATGTATGTAATTTTTGTTTTACCCATGAAGCACTTTAGAGCTCTTAGGGCTCGTTCAAAGGTGTCCGTGCATTCCAGGTGGAATTGGAATTTGAAAATGTGGGTTTTTGTGGAGGGAGGAAAACCGGAGAACCCAGACAAAAACCCTCAGAGCAAGGACGAGAACCAACAACAAACTTAATGTACAATTTTGACCATAAGTGCACGTACCTTGCTCAGTGAGAATCTGCAAATAGGACAAGTTGGTCTGTGATCAAGGTTGCAGTTAAGACAGGAACGGCAAAACACATGGCCACAGGGTGTGGTTACTGGTTCATAAAATAATCTAACAACAAAAGAAACAACTTTGTTACATGGAAGTGGAGAATCTAATAAATATAATATTACATTTGTGTATTTGAACTGCACATCAAAGAATTGATAAATGACAGACCAATATGATTGTAGTTATATGCATGCCGTACAAAATATTAGCAGCTGCAAAAAAAAAAAAAAGAGAAAAAAAGAAAAGCCTGAAAAATTCAGGCCTGAGCAGGACTGAATGGATGACCTCTGCGATAATGGTACAGTGCTCAACCACCATAGCCATCAAGCCAACTGGCAGTTTGTCATTTTTTTCTAGAATTTATAAATCAATCTCTTCACCTCTACAGGTGTATAACAAATTCGCAAACTAAACTTTAAACAGGAAAGTGTGACTCTTGACCAGAAAGTGACTTCACTATCCTACCTCATGTTATACATGGATGCACAAGGAAGGCTTTGTTAATCGGTGTGGTGTGTGGTTTTTAATTTGACCCATAAACAAAAGTTTCTTGTGACCTAGCTAGTATTTCCTGTACACCATACCTGCAGCAAAGAGTGCATTCCAAGTCTTCCACAGAGCAGCACTTTCCAAGTCTGAACTTCTTCACGTCTGGTTCATCATGAGTACTCTCATCTAAAATAATAAATTTACAACAGCGAGTAATATAAATTTGTGTAATTTGCGCGTGTGCTTCACATTCCCATTGTGCATGCTGATATTACATCAGCAAACAAATTTCTTTAAAGCAATTGGTTCATGCGTCAGCTGTGCATTCATCGAGATATGAAGCACTGAGGAAGTTTGGAGAGCACTCAAGAAGCTAGAGTTGCTTGAGGTGTATGCATCTGTTGTGCTCTCCAAACTTCCCCTGTGCTTGATATCTTGATGAATGCACAGCTGACGCATGAATCAATTAATGGATTTTCATAGTGTTTTGATTAGAGTGATTATTATTTGCGATGTCCATAAACAGACTTAGATTTAACCAGAAACTGTTAAGTAAATATTATTTTTACATTGGCTAATTGTTGTGTATGGTTAATGATAAGCCATCCCCTTTTTTCCTATGATTTTAGTTACCAGTAACAACTTACAAGTGCAGTTGCAAAATTTAGGATTTAAATTTTGTCCGTTGGTCAAAACGTTCCTTTGAAAAAGAAAGAAGTGAGGTCAAGAGTAACTATGACTGAAACCAGGTGACAGCAAGCCAACAACATTACAGAATGTTATTATCAAAAGGAAAATGTAAAGTTGTCGTCTCAAAACCAACTGCAAGAGGTATCACAGAATAACAGACATTTTGGTATCAGTTTCTCAAAAAAATGTTTCACTGTACAGCTGTACGTGATCCCCTATATCAAACAAGGTCAGCCAAGTCACTTCACTTCCTCTACATCTGTAAGCTATAGATCAATACAATGTTTTTGTTGCCAAATGCAAGACAAATGGTATCAAAGAACAATATACCCATTTAGGTATTAGTTTCTCAAAGTGATCTGATTCCCTTTACGAAAACAAGGTCGGACAGGTGACTTAACTTCCTGTACATCTGTGAGCTAGATCAGTACAAGGTTTTTGTTGCAAACAGGGAAAATGTGTGTCATTTGGATGATGCCAAACACTCATAATTAAAAATAACTCTAGGGATATCAATGGCCACACAATGTTCTGAAAATAATACATATGACCAGGCAACATGATGCTATGCTTGTTTTATCTAATTTGTAAACAGCATTAACTTAATTAAGCTTGGAGATCTGTACTAAATACATCTCGTTCAAACAATAAGTTACTCTTCATGACATATGATATTTATACCTGCCAACTCTCAGCTTATTAAGGCCCAAGTCTCACGCCTGCGGGTTGAAAACTTTGATCTGAGCATGCCAGCTATGCTTATGGATCAATTTCTCACACCTGGTTGAAAAATGTGAGCTAATACAGGCTAAACTGGCACACTTTCCAAAAATATGTAAACTCGAACCAATGCAAGGAATTCCATGTAAAATGAGTATAAATGAC
Organism: Pavona decussata; assembly: GCF_977016875.1. Taxonomy (NCBI): domain Eukaryota; kingdom Metazoa; phylum Cnidaria; class Anthozoa; order Scleractinia; family Agariciidae; genus Pavona; species Pavona decussata. Next base: position 2,083,300 of record NW_028145448.1, on the reverse strand, counting down.
AATGCTGTCCCCAAAATCTCTGATGTTTGAAGGTCTGTATGGAGCATAATCATTTTCTTGAGAACTTTATAGGTATTCGGAATGTCTGAAAATCTTCAGATATATAGTCGTGTTTTCTTTGAAAATCCTGGCACTCCCATTATAAAAATCTCATGCCTCTGATCAAGTCAGAAAAAGTTGGCAGGTATATACATATTTGTACTATTATTTAATGGACACTTGCATCTCACCTGTATCATCGTGTTCTTGACCCTTACTTTGTTCAACCAGATTAACTAAGATTGTTAGTCTTTGAAGAAAAGGGTCTGTGTTTTCGTTTGTACTTTGTTGACCACTGTCCATTGGTGTTCTTGTCAACTGGTTTTGTGTGCAGTTGGAGGAAGCCGGGTCTGGTTCAGTTATCAGCTCATGAACCAGCTGTTGGAATATAAGTGAAATATAACTTCCATGTAAATTGCCTATGTTTTGAAATGTTGTTTGACATTAAACCTGAGGTAAATAAAAGTTGTATTTGGGCCAGCAAGGCTACCACAAGTTTCTTAATAATATTAAATGACTTCAAAAAGGAACCTCTCAAGAAAATACGAGAATTTGTTTGTTTAACGAACCTTGAGACAGACTATCTCAATTGTATTTTCTATTGCAAAATAGAATTTTAGCGTACTGCCATCTGTGAAAACAAATTGTGTAAAAATGAACGGCTTTGAAAATGAACTTCACCCTGGGAATAGAGTGAAGGAATTAAGGATTCTGTGTGGACTAGACTGAATGTGCAGTTCCAGAAAAAATCTACACCCACCCCACAGAAGGTCATAGGAAATTCCTAAGGGGAGGGGGGGGGGGTCTTAAAAGTCAAAATTTTAGAAGTAAAGTATGAAGCTAAACTGGAATTTCCTAAGGGGAGCGAGGGTGCAAAACAAAAGACCTTCTGTGGGGGGAGTATAATGGATTTTTTCTGGAACCCTGTACAATAGACAATGACTAGTTCATAACAAGGCTTTGAAGCAAACATTTCGTGAACCTAAAAGTGCCAAGGAGGAGAGTATGTTACTATTAGAAAATGCAGAGCCAAAGTCAACCCATTTGGTATACAAATGGTTGATGAAGATTTTTTGTGAGTGGCAGGCTGGCCACAAGGATGAATAGGAAAGCCTGTGATGTCAAACAAAGAACATCTGCTGTGAAAACTTCTGAAGTTCAAGATTTGCAAAGTAACATTAATTTTGTGAAATGACTCCCTGAAGTCCCTGAACTTTTGGCTAAGTTGAAGGCTGCTCCCTGACAGAAGCCCGGTAGCCTGGGGTGCCCAAGAAAATGCACTTGGTGCCTAAATATTTTGCAGTAGCATGTAACACTTCACATTTTGGGCTTCTAACCTCTCGGTGTTTGGCCTTAAATTGTGGTCCCTTGCAATTTTTCTTAGGCAACAACCTTGAAGTTCATCATGGAGATGTGCAAAGACATAGTAGAAAGTTGGAAATAAAAATAATTGAGGCAATTGACTTTTTTCAAAGTTGTTGTTTTCCAGGCCAATTGCACTAAAGATACATGACTGTATTTCAGCTCACGTGAAAGTATTCTTCACACAAAACATTATCCTCATTAGAATACTAATGGGGGTAATGTTACACTAATAACGTGAAAGACAATCAGCCCCGCTCTCCCCTGAGACTGAAATCAAATCCCCCCCCCCCCCACCCTTCTCAGGCTTTTCAGATTGACAGTGTCTTACTGGTTCTAAAACCACGTCCACATGACTAACTTAAGTGACGTAATAAACGTACATGTAGGTTGCAATACTCATGGATTATTAAATGAGCCACTGGAATACATTTTAATCAACAAATACACTTTGAGAATTTGGTGAAACCTGCTGTCCTGCAGTGAACTTAAACTGTCAGTACCTTGGCCAAAGATTTTTTGACTCCTTTGTTACAAGGATCCCTTGCAAGGCAATGCAGAAACGAGACAGCTGCCTCTGCCTTCTGATTAAGGGCTAACAAAGCACAACCTTTCCTGTAGTATCCCTAACAAATGAAAAAGAAAGAAACAATACCTAGTATAAAATGTACAATCCTGCAGCCAAAAATGTTGGGACAATTTCCAAAACTCAATACAAAATACCTCCTCCCCCTCATGCAATGTTAACGTTGTCATGTTGCTGTGTTTATGTACAGTATGAATGATTTCAGTGGCTATCAGCGTTGCTTGGGAGAGGAGGGGGGGGGGGGAGGCTTCCAAATATTTGTAATTGGCAACTGGTTGTAGATATCCAGAAAAAGAATGCAGTACACTGCAAAATATGCTATTTTTGTATCTGTCCCAGAAAATATTGGCCAGGATTTTACCTTGCTACATATGTGTAGGTAGTTGGTCAGAGATTTTTTTTCATAACAAACTTTAAAGAGTGAAAAGCTTTTATTTGAATCTGCTGAAACAAATTCCCTTAATTAGTTTTAATTCAAGATAGTAGTGGAGAATTGGCTGGCGTGGAGTATTTTTAAGGAGGATCAAGCCACCCAGCTGTTTAGCATGCACTAGGTACTGGATGACTCATGAGACCTTTACGTCTTAGGACTACCTACGATTTTCTAGCAGCAGCTGGCCTATAATAAGCAAACATACAGAGTACTGAGAGAGGGGAGAGCTCTGTGTCTATAAAGATGTGGTTGAAGTGGGTGCCAGAATATTCTATAATGTGGTTAAATTGGGAGTTCCTGGATAGGGGTTCTAATTTTGTCTGCAATGCAAGCATTTTTGGGGGGCATGCGAGTGCCAGCTTTTCAGTTAATTTGTAGCTGCCATGTTGGATTTGCAAAATCTTAGGGAGCTAGGAAAAGGGGGCGGGGAGAGAGGGAGTAGTTTTCTTCTCTCCTTCCCTCCCTCCTCTTTTTTCTTACAGCCTAATACCCCCCCTCCCCCCCCCCCCCCACAAAAAAAAAAAAAAAACCTGCCTGCATAAAGCAGGCTGATTATCATTGGGTGTCCAGAGATGGGCAGATGGCTGGTACCCAAAGTGCGACTTTATCTCATCAGTGATTTAAGACTTCCTACCTTTGGCCAGGCTGGTTGCAGTTTACAAGTCTTGTTTGCTCGATGAAGGGCTTCTTCAAAATTTCCAAGTGACAGAGAGACACAAGCAAGGTTGCTTTGAATCAAATGGTCAGATTTACCTGAGAAAGCAAAGATGCACAAAAAGCTTGATCAATTTTAATATCTGTAAAATTTCAAGCTATTTTAATGTTCTATGCAGTTTTCAATGCTCACAATTTTTTGGCAGCTGTGTGACTAATTTGTTATGAAAATTGTGTTTGTTTTGTAAGGGGATGGGGGTTGGAAAATATTTTTGGCAGCAATTATTAATTACAAGCATACAATAACTATTGTCAAGCATAATTTGGAGCATAACACAGTCCATTTTTAGGGTGACACCAGAAAAGTGTCATACTTGATTTGAGGAGTATAATGTGTCAACCTCTGAGGGTCATCCTTTAATTGATTTTAAAGTTTACCATTGTGCAACTGGGGTGGGTTGTTTGAAAGCCGATTAACGCTAATCTACGATTAAAAGTTAATCAAGGTTTTCATCTCGCTCTTTAAAAGTGATTTCAAAGCCTAATTTCAAGCTAAAGGTAAAGAAAAGTCTAAGTCAAAACTGAGGGCCAAAACTCTTTTGGAAGAATCTTTATTGATTAGTCATTAAACTTTAATCAAAGTTCATGTGAATCCAGGATTAGCTTAATCGGGCTTGGAACAATTGGGCCCTGGAGCAAATCTCACACTCCAAATTTTTAAATGTCGAAAGGTCAGACAGTAAACATAGAAACAAAGACGAACCCCTAATTTTTGCATTATTAAGCCTTTTAATGTCACAACTGCGACTCTTAGCCCGCCTTGCAGTGCTTCAGCTGCTATAGGTTAATCCTCTGGCACTCATATTTTAATAGTGATAATGGAGATCGTGTAAAGTAGAATTAAGGGTGTCTACAATTTTGTTGCCCCTAAGTCATATGTTTAATAGGTTCTGCCACAAATGAAGGGGTGAGAACAACTCTTTTTTTTTTAACCCCACGCCTCATCAAGGGATCGTATTTCGTAAGGCAATTGTTTGGACGCAAAATAAACTTATCATGACTTATGTTGAATCTTCCTGTCAGGTTATCTTCCTGTATGCAAAATTTCCTCTCGTAAATATTTATAGCGACGCGTGTTACGCAACACATCTAATTATAAGTTACGTAAAAGCAACTAAAATTCAGCAGATAGTTCCGATCCCAATTGAAAATTTAATTTTCTTTACCTTTACGGATCAAAACGTTATTTTTAACCAACCGAACAATATCGATCAAAGAAACGTTGCTGTTACGTAACTTTCGAAAAGCTAACTGAAAAACAACACAAAAATTACGTAACATTTTATAGAAACCAGTTCAAATCAGAAAAATAAACAGCCGTTTTCACGAATGCTTACTCAATTTTTCAGCCTCTTTGTATTTTTCGATCGCTTGTAAACTCTGTTTCTTCCTATGCAACTGGTTTCCCTCGAGGCGCAAGCGAGTGGCCTCCAATTCTTTCTCGAACGATTTCTCAAGCACGCCTTGCAGGATCACATTCGTCTTAAAAGGACTGTAGGGAAATAGACTGCCACATCGTTCGCATTTATTTGCCTCTTGCTTTTCCAAACATAGTTTACAAAAGGAATGCCCGCACGGGACGGTTATCGGGTCGTAAAGAATACCGGTGCAAATACCACACAGCAAGACGTCATCTTCGTCCGATATTTGGCCGCCAGAACTCTCTCTTTCGCTTGTAAATATTGCCTTGGTCAAAGCGCTTATAAAATGGAGCAGACGATCGGCTTGAACTTTGCCGCATTTAAACGCCTCACAATACACTGGTAGGGATTCGACCAAACGTCCCTCCAAGGCTAAACAATCAGCCTTCCCCAACAGGCAAAGCTTTCTCTTTGACTTGTCCTTTTGACGCAGGATTTCAAACAATTCGCGGGCTTTGCCGAAATTTCCTTTCTTCATTTCTTCGTGAGCGTCCCATTCCATAACCTTATGGACAGCAAAATAGCTCCTGATGTGGCAGACAGACTCAAAGTCCTCAAACACAAAGAAGATCAACAGCGGCGAAAGCAAACTTGTCGTTGCTTTGACATACCGGTTAACTTCCAACTTCACACAACAAAGAACCCAAGGTAAACATTGTTTCTGATTGGTCGAGGTTACCCGCGTAATTATGCAATTCTGCGCGAAGGATAATCACTTGATCACGAAATAACAATTTCCGGCTATACACTTCCACGTTAAGTTGTTGAAAGTATGGATAAATCTAAACGAAGAGGGTCTTAACATTACCAATAGAAGCGCTGTTCTTTTCTTTTCTTTTTTTGGAAGTTTGAGGGCAAAATTCTATATTCGTTTCGCTTCGCTTGAAAAGGGCGGCGCGGGGGGTGGGTAGGGGGCGGGTTGAGCCTGCCGCTGGACAGCTATCCTGAGACGTTTAAAGTTGTTTACGATCACGAAAGCCGAAGAGGGACTTCGGACTTCGGACTTACGACTTTCGACTTTAACCTCCTGGATGCGAGCTATTGTGGGCCACAAAACAATGGAGCTGTACATTTCAGTTCCAGGAACACTATAGCTATTGCCCGGGGGGGAGGGGGGAGGAGACTCTCATATGAAAGGGGCGGGATGCTCGTCGGAAATTTGAATTAAACCCCAAAAGCAGACCAATCTGGGCGAGGCCCAAGCTTTTTTTTTTTTTACCCGTAAAAGAGACCATTTTGAAACACAGACAAATATATATATTTTTATATTTCTTCGCGTGCAACCCTAAACGAGATCTTCACGGCTAAATATAGTGGTATTTGGCCTAGAACACCCAAAGTGAGACCAAAGAGCATCCCCGCCCCTTTCATATGCGAGCCCCCCCCCCCCGGATCTATTGAAGCCAAAAAGCAAGAAAGCTGAGAACAACTGCAAGAAGCCATAGGTCTTGATGGTGAGAGACAACAATGGAAAAAACGAGCCCCCTAAAAACGACTGCGTGGGAGGCTAGGATCTATCAGACATCACTCACAAACATCCTGCAAGCTTAACATGAAATCACGAGTATAGAAAATCTACAGATCCTTTACAGAAAACATATTTATTTAGTGCTATCTGAAATCTTGCAGCGAATCTGAGCCGTTAAACTAAGTAAATGTCAGGGTGTTTCTAAAACGGAGACCGAAGACCCAGTCTGATCTAAAACAAAGACCCCCTAATCTAAAATCTGTCCCCGGAACCGGAACCGGAACTGAACGGACACCTGCGTATATGCCGTTTTATACTGGCACGTTTTTAACTGTTTATTTGTTCAACTTACCAATTTTTATTCTCTTAAGAAACACGTTTTATGGAAACTCACGACTGGGGAATTATTTTGGTTGCCGCTTTATCTACTCTGCAGTCACTGATCGGGCGCAGATTGCCTAAACGAATGTTAGCGACTTGTCACAACTGCAGTTTTGTTTACAGAATATCTGAAAGTGCAAAAGGTTTCCCTAAAAATTTTGAAGGATACTGGTGTATGAATGCTGACGTATCTTATCAGTTTAATCAGAAAAGCAGATTTGACGTTTGGGTGTTATATTGCGTCTGACTTGCGTGTTTTTTTGTTTTTGTCCTGGGACGAGGAGTGCCGTGTCGTGTCGTGTCAGATAGCACGTGAAAACTATGTAAACGTCTGAAACGTTATAACTGGGAACCTGATTTTCTCCGGTTTCTATGTATTGAAGGCGCTAAAGGTTTTCGATCAGTGGGTCTTCGTTTTGTCTTTGCTTTAGATTGGTGGCTGACTGATCTTCGTTTGTGGAACGTGGAGATGAGAAGAATGAAATGGAGCCATATTGACAGGGGTCAAAGCGATGGAAATATACAATCTAATTAACGCCGATTTCTGTGACGTCAACCCTGTAAAAGGTAGCCGAGGCGTTTGTCATCGAACAGTCCTTGAAGCCCGGCCCGCTGTTTTATTTATCGCAGATGGTATATAGGCTTGGGAAGATGTGGAACGTCGGCGAGCTTTTAAACACTTGGAACTCTCCCTTCAGAGAAGAGGTGTTTCGGCTGCACCCAGTTCAGGTATCACAGGTAGATCGTCTGAATGTCAGTCAACTGATTTTGGTACCTCTTAGGAGTGAAAAATTTTTCGGAACACCCCCAAACAACAGAATTCTGGTACCTTTTAGGGGTTCTTTTCAAAATTTCCGCCGATTACCCCCGTCACTTTTATATGCCTCCCCCCAGCGCGGAGGAATGTGCTGACCGCCCGAATTTTCCTCTCAACAGTACAGATAGTTCGGTGACAGATATTGAGGAGAGCAGCTTTATGACATTTTAATCAATTTAGGCGAAAAGTCTCTCAGAAACGTACTCCGAAGCGCTGGTCTAAGGTAGTGTTGGAAGTCGAACGTCCGAAGTCGGAACTCCGAAATAAATCGGAAGTCCGAAGCTGGAGGTCGGAAGTCCCTCCTGGGCTTTCGCAGTTGTCCTACACAGGGCATAGGCTACTGGACTCTAGTTAGATTATGGTTGGCGGACGAAACTCCCGTAAAAGTGAAAGCGGGAAATGCCATATTTTGAACCATTTTTTGAACCCATATACCAAATGAAAGGTTCTGTCTGGAACATTCCATATATTATTCTAGCAAAGAAAAAGTGCAGATCTCAGTACATAGTTTCTTGTCGAATGTTGACTTTTTATTAAACTTAAGGTGTAATAGGAAAAATGTTTTAAAATGGAGGAGTGGCTGATCATGTCTGGTATAGAATGGGGGTAAAATTTTATGCTTTCAATGTACAGATCTCGCCAAGATCTGTTTGATGTCCGAATTTGATACAAATTGACTCAATATTGATCAAGTAATCAGGGGCACCCAATGGGAGTTTTCTCTCAGATCCTTTGAAACGCTATTTTAGGCTATCTGGAGTGCCTTTAAAGCTCTGTAGGTTCATTTCAGGCCGCCCTATAATATTTTTATCTATTCGGTCATTCTAGGGGAACTTGAGTCTTTTTGAAAATACTAGGGCATTTTTGTCCATTTCCCAGAAAACTTCGGTCTTATTTCCTTTCCGAAAATCTTAGCTGACCTTTTTTCGGTACTCGAAACGACATTTTTATCAATCCGAAAACACCAGGCCATAAATTTCCCATATCACGAAAGTTCGAGGCGAAAATTATTTTGTAGAAAATTGTAGGGGATTAAGGGCCTTCCGAACAGATAATTTACCGAAATGATCCGTTGGGTGCCCCTGAGTAATGACTTCTTGTGCCATATGGCCCTCTTGGAAGTGAGAAGGTTAAAAAGGACGGTGCGTCCTATTGCTACTGCATAAACATTCTACGCATCTCGGAAGGGTATTTCTGCGCGGTTTATTACTATGCGGGGAAAGCAGATTTATCAAGTGCAGTTGAAATCTAGTTGGCCACGCACTTTTCAAAGAAAATGTATTTAAGCTTCAATTTGGAGAAAAATCTCATACATTGTTACGTTTTTTTTTAATACTCTTTAGAATGACAATGCTCAATTATCTATGAAAAAGGCGTGGTCTCCCCCCCTACCCCACCCCATTTTCCTTTGCTACAATGCAAGATCTGCTTTTCCCGCAGTCACACAGGGCACCGACGTTCTTATACTAGTTATGCAATGCTTTCGAGTGGTATACCGTGAAATATCCTACCAGTGAATTGGTTTTTCTTAGTATACACACGAGCCTTCAGGGGAGTGTGCATACAAAGAAAATCAAGTCACGAGTGGGATACGGTATACCACGAGAAAGCACTGCATAACTAATTTATCACATGCCACTCATTGAATTATTAAGTTTCCTGTTCGACGTCTGGTTCCAGGAATTCAAAATAAAGGGAAAAACTGGGGTATTCTTCTTCCATGTTTTAGTTGTTGACAGTAATTTTTTCTGAATGAAAATTTTGACCTGTCGCAGGCTCTTCAATCCATCTTTCTATCTTTCGATCTTTTGTAGGACGCGAGAAACGCCGGGATTTTTTCCGTGAAATACTACCCGTTGCATACCGCAGAATATGCAACGGACGGGTTTCTAGCTTTCTGATTGGCTTTATTCTCTATGGCATGGGATAAATTGTCAAATTCTCCTAATTTTGAAACGCACTACTACGCCCTTAAAAAGTCCTTTAAATGATTATAAGCCCGGGGCGTATTAAAAAAAAGTGTAAAAAGTAAATTCTTTGTTATTTTATAATCAACTCAACACAAAATATAAAATACAAACAGCAAATTGTTAATCGAATATATTAGCAATAATTTGAAGGACAGCATTACCTTTTCTGCGACTGAAATGAAGTTTACAAAAACAAACAACAACTAAATGTACCATTTTATTATAAATAGACAACATTACAGCAAAATACATGTTCCATGGGGACCAGTATTGAAAAATTATATTTTCAATCTTTGCCCCATCATTACTTAAATATTTAATCAGTCGAAGAGTAAAATAAATAGCAGTAAAAAAGGGGGAAGAAAGTGTTAGGAAATATGCAGAAAGCTGTCATCTTCAAAAGCCTGAACATTGCCCGAACTTTTAAAATAGTTAGTCAGGTGCTTAGGCTTGGTAGCCTTGCTATTAATTACTAATTATATAGAGGTTTACACTTACAAATGTAATTATTATTATTATTATTATTATTATTATTATTATTATTATTATTATTATTATTAGTGTTTCCTCGGATATTTTCAGTATAAGGTTAATACTAGCATCCCTCGCAGAAGCTCTTTTGGTTCGTCATGCAATCTTTCCTCCCAACGACAATGTCAAAATATGCACCAGTTGTTTAAATCACAGAGCAACTACTAGATTGTTTTGGTTTATGTCTTGTGCCATCTGCTGCAGCTTTAAGGCAAAATACCTCGTCTGCATCCATGTCACACTTCTGAGCCATTTGAAACACTACATCATTCAGGTTCTCTCCAAATTTTTTAACATTTTTAACAAAAAATGCACCAGTTGTTTAAATCACAGAGCAACTATTAGATTGTTTTGGTTTATGTCTTGTGCCAGAACCACTGTTTTGTCTGTCCACACTGGGAACAGAGTCCTGAGGTGTGCTGTTGGATGATGAAGGATTGGTCTGAAGCGCATCGCACTGATCACCAGTTTCTACTTGCGTACTATGTTTGATGTCCTTCTCGTCGAATTCAACGCCATCACCACCATCGTTACCTTCATCCTCAAAGTGAACACTCTTCACATTATCTTGTTCACTTTTTTTCTGACCAAGGGGCGGCTTTTCTTCATCCTGTTGGATCAATCTGGGTGCCTTCAAATCATCTTCCTGGCTCTTGATTTCAACTCCAAATGTCCTTTTCCATGCTTCAAGGCCCTGTTGTCCAGAAAGCGCCTTTTGGACCTTCTTCCAACCTTCCTCTGTCTCACGAACATTCAATAAAACCGGACGGCCCAGATTTAAGTCATGCTTACTTGCATCCAGAAGCCGTTGTGAAATCACATCTGCTGCAGCTTTAAGGCAAAATACCTCGTCTGCATCCATGTCATACTTCTGAGCCATTTGAAAGACTACATAATTCAGGTTCTCTCCAACAATTTTACTTGCCCATCTGTAATCCGAGCATGAAAACTCACACGGAATCAGATGAACGTACGTTGGCTTCGGAGGAATGGCCGAAACTTGGATGGGAAATAATATTTGTTGGGTTGAGCTTCGATTTCTGTAAATTGCAATGTTTAATTCTTCTACCAGTTCATTTGATGCCAAGAAGGCGGGAGACAACAGTGGTACAATAAGACGTGCTGCTTCTAATGACTGCACCCTTGAGAAGTCTCCTGATATTGGCTCACTTATCTCCAACGAAGGGATTTTTTCAAGCAGCAACTGCTTTAATATTATGGTAGATTTTTTATCTTTGTCAGCAAAACTCAACGCAATGTCACAGGTGCCTAGTGACACGTCTTGTGACGACGTAGACTCTGCTGTTGTAGCCTGAGCTGATTCAGGATTGGTTGCAATATGGTGACCGTCAACAGACATCGCCGCATTACTGGCATGGCCAACTCTCAAGGATTCCTTGTCACTGCTGCCGCCGCAGAAATCTATGGGTGTTTTCAGAACGTTTGACCTCATCACAAAGCAGGATTTTCTGTAGTTGTCCATTGCCAATTCAAGCGCCAGGCTGTCTTTAGTCAGATCATGAACTTGCTGTGTGAGGATGTCATCTGCTGTGGAACTGGTCCCTAAAAGATAAATTCAAATAAGGGAAGTATAGATGGTGGCCTCTGCCTGCACCCCACTTCCTCAATCTCAAAAGATGGTGTCTTTATTGCATAGCCACCCCTCTATCCAGCAGTAAAAAATGACAGTGATATTTATACCTCGCTTTTCTTGTTTATCTAGCAATGCTGACTCTTGCTAGCTTAATATTTCTGTCTCAACTCATTTTAAAGCCAATAAAAATTTTGTCAGTATTGTTCATGGGATAGGTGGTGTCTTTGATAACCCCCCCCCCCCCCTACCCCAGACAAGGTGGGTCCTCTTAGAACAAACTTGTTATGACCAGTTCCTAAGGTATTTAATTACAAAGCTGTGACTCCTTCTCTGGTCATAGTTCCTGCAGACCCTGGATCAAGACTGAACCAGCTGAAACAAGAGTTTAAAGGAGTTCAAACTTTTTTTGTTTGACCTTCAACTCTCATGTTCTTTTGTCAACTGCCACATGCCCCCTCCCTCCCACTTCTGTCTTCATTGTCACCACATTACCGAGAAGACAAAATCCTTTCTCAGTTGACTGCCAATTTACATTCCCTCTCTTTCACTAAGGACTATAAAATGAAGATGCACACCCCAATACCACCTCCATCCTTCTAAAAATGACCACAACTGCTGGAGCTTATCCAAGCTATTTTTTTTTTAATTTAAGTTCACCTTCTCTTAGTAATCTGTAAATTCTGTTACTCTCAGGGCTTCTGTGTCTTGTTCTCACCATTTTTACCTTTTTAGATGACATGACTCCCTTGTTATACCCTTGTACCCTGTAATTGTTTCTTGACATGCCAGTAATCACTTGAGTAACAACTTAGCTTAATAAATACATGTATTGTTATTGTTCTTGGTTGCCTATCACTGAAATCTTTGAGTAGTGTGGATGTTTGGATTCAGAGAAGATTATGGTCGATTTCTTGCCTATTAAAAGTCAGTGAAGCAAACTTCAGTGAATGTCAATTATGTGAAATTTGCCTCTAATGTTGGGTCAAAGAATTTAGCAACAGAACAAATGACAATCTTAGAGCGGTTTTCAATTGAGTGTCATAAGTAATTTTGCGTTTGCTTTGGTTTTGCATTACTATGCTCTGTGATTGGAATCCAAACCAATACCAATTGTGTTTTCGGCACACGTGTTTTCCTGCGCTTGGTGCCAGTTACATGTATTTGCTTCATATTCTTATGGCTCGTTGTGTTGTTTACATCTGCTGCGATTGGCCAGAGTAATTACTTTGGTTTTGGTTTTACGACATTCCATTAAAAACCACTCTATAATCAAGATGATGCTGTTTGTTACCCATCTGCTTGAAAATGAATTGGCTATTGCAAGGAGAAATTAGAATTGATCAACTATCCTGCTAGTAGCTTACCCTTCAGTCTGTTAACCAAGTCTACACAGACTGTGGACAGCACCTGGTCCATGTCTACTTCTGATGATGTACAGTTGACAGGAAGGGGTCCACTGCACCACTGCGGAAGCTCATTGATTGGCTCAACTAACAGGCTTACAAGATCCATAGACCTGTGTTTGTCCACAAACAGGGCATACGACAGGCAAAACTCCTCATAACACACCTTGGATTTGATGTAGTCTGGAGACAAGAGTGCGATCGTACTTTTAGATGCATCTGAAAATGAGAAAAATAACAAACTAGTTGAAGAACTACATGAAGTCTGCAATGTTAATTTTCTGTTGTAGATGGTAAATTTATGGTTTTGAATTAATTATTATCTAATCTTGAATGCTTTAATTTTCAATCTAGTGTACATATACTGGTGCATACATTGCATTTGCTTTTAATTACCAGCATAGTCAGGGTTAATATGAAATTACATTCCATGTTAATTACTAATCAATAACGATTTTTCCAATGAAAAAAATTTTGCCCTTCATGATCACCTTTCACTTGGACTTAACTTTAAAGAGCAACGATGAAAAAATCGGTTAACTTTTTAAATCATGGATTAGTGTTACAACCAACTCGGATCTATCGTTCCACTATAATTGGTTAAGCTGTTGTGATCTGCCTGTCTACATGCCAGTTCTTATTATTTTCTTTTTTCCTTTGGCTGTAGGTGAAGCAAACCAAAATGAAATAAAATACTTTTAATTAATAGATCTGGCTAGCACAGCTAGCACAGTTATAGTAAAGCCGCCATTACACGTTGAAACTTTTAGCTGAAACTTGTGTGCAACAAGTTTTAGCAGGCGTTGCACCGTGTAACCTGGTCGGTTCCGTGAAACTTATTCAAACTTCCATTGCGAGACAAGTTTCACGAAAAGTAGAACCGCTAAATTCTACTCAATTTGCAACGGCTCGCAACTGCCGCAGTGGTGAAAGTACAAGAGTTTCACCGTGCAACACCACTTTGTGAAACTGGTCTTTTTCGGTCTTGTCACGCTACCCTGCGTAAGCCAATCAGAAACTGTGTGCTCACGGCCAAGGGCATGGAACTGGTATCAACTTACTTTGTGGAAATCAGGTAACAACATTTTGAGACCAGTTTCAACTTTCCCAAACAGGTTTTGACATTTTATGTTACACAGTGCAATGCGTACTGAAACTTGTTTCGCAGCGCTATTGCACACAAGTTTCAGCTAAAGGTTTCAAGGTCCTAAAGACCCAGGTCTCACATACACTGCAGTTGAATATCAAGAGCTGGGCTTTAAGGAAAGTGATAAAACTACTAATTACTCAAACAGGATCAGCACCAAACCACAAAATAGATGGCGGTCTATGCCTTCACCCCCTTCCTTAACCTCAAAGATGGTGTCATGATAGCCCACTTTGAAAATGAGTGATGGCCTGGGTTGAGAGTAACTGCCCAAGCAATTGTGGTATTGTTTGGGGGGGGGGGGGGATGCTGAATGCAATAATAATAGCAAACAATCCCCCAAACCTTCAGACAATCGCTTGGGCAGCTACTCTCGACTCAGGCTATCTCTCTTTTTCAAAGTGGGTTATTGTATAGCCACCCCTCTATCCAGCAGTAAAAAGTGACCATGAGATTCAAACCACACTCTTCTTGACTTAAATGTGTATCTACATGATTGTACATGTAGCAATGCTGACTCTTGCTACCTGAATATTCCTCAAATTTTAAAGCCAACAAATTTTTGTCGGTAACATTCATGAGATACATCTAGGTGGTGTCTTTGATAACCCCCCCTAGTCCCCAAACAAACTTATTATGACCAGTCCCCTGACAACTGCTCCATTGCATCTTACCTAATGCAATGTACAGCAGTTGCTGCCAAGATGTTCCTGTATTTAGACCAGCTGTATCAATGAAGATCTTCAAATCTGGATCAACAGAGCTCAGTGTCTCCAGAAGCTTGTCTGCGTGGGTCTTGTTCTGGTGTGAGTATGAAATGAACACGTCATAACTTAATCTTGTATTTGCTTGTGTCACTGCACTGTCCAAGGTTACATCTTTCTGTGGTCTCACCAGTGATTCTGCCACATTAAGGCTTGCTCTTTTTATTTTCTGATCATCTTTTGGCCTGCAGGTAAATGTTAGCCAATGTTTTGTTTGCATTAATTTTGACTTAAGATGGTTCTAAAATAACTCTTATTAACCCACTGCAGTCTGAGCCGCTCAAAACTGACCGCACGAAAAGCACCCCTTGAAAGGCCATGCCGCCCAAAACCACCTGTAAAAGCGCACGAAAATAAATGAGTCTTCCCTAGCTACCCTCCCTTTTTTTGTCCTGTTTTGTTGTCATACTGATACCAAGAAGGTTAATTGACCAAATGTCAGATTATTTGTTTTGCGCATTTTTTGACAGGTGATGAGGGGAGCCACGAGGTCTTGAGTTCACCGCATTGTCTTTGGCTTGCGCTATTGAATTACAATGGCTGATAATATTGATCACATATCTGATAGCGCGTCAGATTTTGAGGACTCAGGGGATGAGGGAAGTTTCTATGGGTTTGAAAATCAGGAAAACAATGCCGATCTCGATTTCAGTGATTTAGAGAGCGAAGAGGATCAAAACGAAGGTAAGGAAGATGCAGAACAAGAGGTACTGTAAGTGATGAAGACTTGAAAAACTGCCTTTCCTGATAAAACACCACACATAAGGAAAAAATTCTCCTTTCCTCACAAAAACAATACAGTTCACTTGAACACTTAAGATATGCTTATTTAAAGCATAGGAGCTCTGGAGTGATCCTTCAAATCTGACTGATTTTCTTTCCTAATGTCTGGCCCCTTATTATAATAGTAATAGCGTTGATGTACTTGGGCGTGAACATTGCTTTCGGCCATATCTTTAAGAAATAGTTTTGCCAAAATCCATACAGAACAGACATTAAGTGTTTTATAATTATAATATTTTAAATTAATTTTATTCAGCACCTTGCACTGTACCTACAGTACTCATATTGGATAAGAGACATATATGTAGGCATGTACTCCACCGTGGTGATGTAAAATGGTGCCAGAACTGTTCCGTGGGAACGCCTGTTAATGCACAGAGCCATGTTGTATTGTTCTATGCAGCTTTCCGTCTCCAAGTATCCAGGGCTCAACAAGGCTATAACACGAGCGCATTTTCCCATGATGTCAAAAATCTCTTCTTGCCACGATTTGTCATCGTTTAGCTCTTGAAACTCATGAAACACGCTAACATTTCTTTGAGACTGTAGGAACTTCACAACCATGAGAGCACAGTCATGGTCCTTTGGGCTGTACGACATGTACACATCATAAATGACCTCAGTCTCCTAAGGAAAATAAAGAGCACACTGCTGTTTTAATACAATTGTACATGATTGTATAACAAAAATAATGTAATTATTAATTTAGTAGAGGTAGATTCCGGAACCTTTTTATTGGAGGGGTCCACGCACTTTGTAAGGAATTCATGAACTGTACATATTACATTTAAATTTGCTTTGCTTGCAAAATTGAATTATTTCCAATAAATCTTTAAAACACTCTTCAACTCCTGTGTCTGCTAAAAAAAATTCTACACATTGAAGAAATTCCATAAATATCAACAGCTCTGTTCAATGCTTTTTATTCATGTCGACGTCAGACAAGTTTGAGGTTTCAGATTGAAACACAAATTATTGCTCAGCTTCAATTAACAAATTTAAAACACTCACTAACTTCTCTGGTTAACTACAATTCTGGCTAATTGAGTCAAGGACACTTTGCTCTTAATTTTGAAATTGATTTTCACTTTACTAAAGTTGCCTCAGCATCTTTGCTGAGGTGCTGTGCTGATGTGCTGTAAGTCACTCATTAACATCCCCTCCCCTCTACCCCTGTTCAGTGTTGATTGAGCATCAACACTTGAAGACATCGCATGCATTGCTTGTCACTTTATTCATCAACATTGTAAGGAGGGAGGGAGGGAGGGAGGGTGGGAGGGAGGAGAGTGAAACCTTGTCTAAATTGGCCCTGGCAGTTAAGCCTCTGTTCAGAACGATTTGGCCAGAGTTGTATACATGTACATGTAGGTCTACAATAATTTGATAATGTGCACAAAGTGCACAAGTTCAGGCTTGACCCCCAGACCACCCCCTCCTCCCCCTCCCCCTCCCCCTCCCACCCCCCACCTCTCAGTCTTTATCTCTGTCACTGCATAGCAAGTAAAACAATCAATTCCCACTTAGGGTACATGAAAGATCCCCTCTCGAAAGTTAACGTGGGGGTTGGTCATCAGAGCCCAACAATCTAAAACTGCGCTCCAGACTGAAATGCAAGAGTTTTCCAACCCCATTTTAGAACTACTGAAAATCCCATTAAAAGGCTAATAACCCATTTTGGATAAAAATGATGCTGCACAGAACTCCTCTTGTAAGTGATGATCACCCCAAGGGGTGAAGGGGAACAAACCCCAAAACAGTCGTGATAATTACTATAATATACTTACATACTTGAGAGGCTGGGGGTACAGTGGGCCTATGTTGAATTTTAGATCGACAGTACAGAGGACCTACACTGTATGTTGAATTTTAGATCGACTTTTGTTCCTATGAAAACTATGACAAGACTCTAGGTAAAAATGGGGCTAAATTTCTCAAATGATTTGTCACAGATCATTTTAGGTTTTCTTCATTTCATTGCCTTCATTTCTGGCCTACATGTATGGCCCAGGACAGTTCATTCAAGAAATCTAGCACCATTTCTCTTTGCAGATTGGTTGTAGTTTTGAAAATAAATGCATTCACAACATAAAAAGCATTCTCAAAGTTAATATTAAAGTTAATATTATTCTGTTAGTGTGAACTCAAAGGTATTGATCACCCAAATGTTTCAAAAACTAAAATATGCAGTAAATAATATTATGTACGGAATTAACAGATACTTACATATGCCAACTGCTTCTCGTCGTACAAGTCCTTAAACTTTTGAAAACAATCAAAGAGTGGCTCAAATGATCTGTCATGTTTTTGAGGATTGCGAGAATACAAGACAATCTTGAGAGTCTTTAAACAAAGACCCGCCTTGATCCAGTGAATTGCAGAGTCCATGATCAGCCTTAGCATAAGTGCTCTGGAGTAACCCTGAACAGAGTTAAAAAATAGTTTTCAATAAAAAGACAACAGTACTATACGTGTCTAATTTATTAAAGAGAAGAACACAACAGCATGGAGTAGTGCTGGCATTTGCAAGTGGCAACTGGATATCATCTCTGGGGGGTACTCCTCAATTTTTTTTTTTGGAGGGGGGAGGGGGAGGGTGTGAGGCTCAGTTTTCCAAACCTTGACCATATTGCAGACCAAAACATGTCATCAGTGGCAACTGGATATTTCCAGGGGAGGGGGGACTCCACAGAATTTTTTTTGTAGGGGGTGGGGGGCTCAGTTCTCCAAACCTTGACTATGTTGCAGCCCTACATATGTCATTTTCTGGTAACCTTTTTCAGACCTGGTTTGTAGAATCCATACCCATTTCCAGACTTTCAGAACATAATGATTAAAATCTATTACCTATTTAAGACCACAAATGGCTCAAGAACAATACCCTTTGATGCCACACATAGAGTATAAATAGGGGAGTACCATCACAGCCCCCCACCCTGTGTATTACATGTATCTGGCAACCACAATAAAGATGACCAGCTATCCAATCCAGAGCTTGAAAGTGATGCTAAGACAAGTGTAGGAGACTTTAAATTCTCATCTTTAGTTTGTTACCAGCCCTGGACATGCACATACTCCTAAATAACACTGGTTGGGTGTCTCTCTTCAAGACACACAGACATTTTAATTATTACAATATTATTATTATTATATGAAACTGGTCATCTTTTATCTATTTCATTAAATTTTATTGATTTTACTGGAGAAAGTTTTTGACTCGACAGTGCCACTCACTTCCCTGCTTTGTGTTTTGACTAATATTAATAATAGTCGCCAAACCCCTCGCCATGGAAGCTACTGTACATGTTGTATCCCTCAGGTACACAAACAAAATGCAACAGTAGAAAACTAGTTTTCACTTGGAATAAATCGTTGTGATGGAATATTTTTAGCCTGGTGAATAAATGAGAATGGTACATTATTTGATAAGTGACACAGGCATACTCGGAAAAAAGATCTGAGTGGTCCTATCAGGAGTCGAATCTAAGACCAAGGTTCCGATTACTAGTTCGGATGGTCTACCACTGAGTTACAGGAGACTCTTGGGAGCTAAGGCCATTAAACTAGGTTCATGGGACACTTATTGAATAATTCATCATTCTCATAGTTTTCACTTAATCTGCATTTTTTAATCTTTCACAAATTGCCTTTATGTTGAAAAATAATCCCAAATTGTACTGTAGAAATTAAACAATACCTGATCTCCTGAAGCAAGGAGTGGCATTATAACTGATCCATTAGTGTTACCCTTGCCACTAAGAATTGGAATGAGACATCGAAACACTGCCCCAACAACTTTTGGTGGACTGCTTCCACGACTGCCAAATCCTCCCTCAAAACACAGAATCCTCCTAAAACTGTACTGCTCTGGAAGCGGTTTGGACCACCAACAAAAGTACTGTCTACGCAAATCTTCCTCCTTGTTCTTGGAGAGACCACGAACACTGATGCCAAGGTTTATGGCGAGTGCTCCAATCAGTGACGATGGAGTTGGTGAATAATCACCTGCAATTCACCATACATTTACATTACATTTTTTTATTACAAAACTGAAGAAAACAAAGCAGGTTCATTCACTAATCCTAAATCACAAAGTTCAATAAACCAGGTATAGCATATGGGCTGTAAAATTCTCTTTATTAATAATATTATATAATTATACACGTTACAAAATAAAGCAGGCTACTACTCCAAGTAATATATAAAATACTGCAACAACGGTAACACAAGGCCCAGTTCAGACGCCAAGTCGAATCCAATGAATAAGTTCATGTGAGGAACAGCATCTGAATCAATTCAGAGTGCCGATCTAATTCGAATCAGCTGAGCCGTTTTTCCTGCCTGGCTCCGCCAGGAATAAACGGATGTGGATCGGCTTGGATTTAGGTTCCGTACTTCACATGAGCCAAATCAAATGCATAAATTTACCCAAATCTGCAATTTTCTTCAGTCAAAGTAATTAATTTCGGCTGAATTAAGTTTGGCGTCTGAATCAATTCAGCCGGGATCAATTAATTTGTGTCGGTCTAAATTCAAATTTGATTTGGCTCACGTGAAGTACGGCGTCTCAACCAGGCCTTAGAGACCTACCCAAAAAATGAGAATTTACTAGTGTAAAGGACGTGCAAATGCAGAATGCAATTTTTGGGCTTGATTGCATGGCCATGCAAACATGTCACTAAGCCAACAAAGAGCCTTGTAACATGGAAATAATTATATTATTGCGATACATGTATTATTAACGCATTAGGTTTGGCACATGAAAGGCATACAAATCAGCCATGGTATAAACGTCACATTTCATTGGGCTGACTCAAATTATTAAATTTAATTGACATTTGATTCAGATGTCGAATTTGAAGAGTCGCACTTAATTTATAACAGAGGTTTTGTAAGTTTCGTTCCCAGCCTTTTTTTGCTTAGAGTATTTTCCCACGCTACTTCAAACATGGCGGATAATGGGAGCTTTTTGTATTGCCTTCGCTTATATGCGCTGTATTTCTCAGCTCATTCGTGTCAACAGGAGAAGAGGACTCATTATGCAAGTGTCATTAAAGTAGGTTCTAGCAAGGAGAAGCTTCTGGGGGTTTCTCTTGTTTTGCTGTTGCTACTTTCGGCATGAAACATCACACGTGTCCCCAGATCTCGTCTCCTCATTATTTTCAAAACCAAGCATTTCTTACAAAATGGAATGGCACATTTTAAACATGACAGTGTATTTGGTGGGAGCAAAACAAGTGCTTCACATCGCATCTGATAATTTTTCTACTATTTTGTTTCTCCTGAACCATGCGTAATGCAGGAAGAAAAGTAGAATTGTGGGTGAAACATAATTTAAAATGATTCAAAATAATTTATGCATTCGATTCGGTACATGTGAAGTTCGACGTACAAGCAACAGTCGAACTTGTCCAATATTTGACTGGCCGAGTCGAAGATGCGGCAGAAGTCGCATTTAATCTGGACAGATCTTTCAAATTTAATTGATTTAGACGTCAAACTTCACATGTACTGAATTGCTGAATTAGATTCGGCACATGAAATTTGATGTTTAAACGTACGACTTACAATATTCCTGACGAAACTTAACTCGAACCAAAATAAACGTTTCTTTTGTCAAACTTAATCGTACAATTGGGTTTGATTGAGTGCGACAATCGAACACAACTGAACTCTCACATAAAAATTGGAAAAATCAAAAGGTTCAGTGGCCGAAGTTGCCATACATAAATATTGATTAAAAATGATAACAGTAGTGGATCATAAAATGACGTTTCAGTAAAGCTTCATGAACCTATTGCTCGTTTCATCTAATCCTTTGTTGTTCTTGCACGCTAAAAAAAACTTCAAAATTCCTGTCTATTTCGACTAATAGTTTGCACCGTTCGATTAAGTTCCATTGGGTTCAGAAATGGAACGCAATCGAACTCTCACACAATTTTTTTGGGCTAGATTGCAGAATACCCGTCCCACCAAATATCTAACTTAAAATACTGCAAAACCTGCTACTGCAGTCCTGCAGTCATCTAATTTGCATCCACTACGGGACTGCGGACCGCGGTAGCACTCCAGTTTAATACTTAGATCAATTATTTATTCATCTACTACGGGACTGCGGACCGCGGTAGCACTCCACTTTAATACATTCCTCGTTTTTTAATCCATCCACTGCTGGACTGTTGAGCGCGGTAGCACGGACCACAGGTTTCAGAGTAATGCACCTTGCGAGTGGACGGGTATTCTGCAATTGCTCCTTTTTTTAGTTCGATTGTGTTCGATTGCCGAATTCAATCGAACCCAATCATTCGATTAGGTTCGAAATCGATTAATTAAGTTCGATTAACGAACAGTTCGTCGAGTAGTTTCGTGGCTGTGCTCTCTTCCTTAGTAATTTTTCTTTCTTGCATTTATGTGAACACTGTATAATTTCTGGGCACGAATAAAGATTGCTGCTGTTGTTGTTGTTGATGTTGGAATATTTCGCTTGTGCATCGAAGACGAGATCGATTTCTTCGTAGTAACACACAAACACAAGACGGTGAAGATGTTTACTTATGGCTGACTGTTATTTTTAAGCTATGAAACAAGGTCTTACAAGCTTGAATAACTTTGAGCTTGTTTATTACCCTGTTGTGTAGAAGAAGTAGAAGTAGGGGTATAGAATGGCCCTTGAAAAATAATGGATCTCGGCAAATTTTCGGCGAGTCTCGAAATCTCGGCGTCTCAAACTTGAGTCTCGGAATCTCGAGCTCGTAAAAAATAAAGCGGGTCTCCGAATCTCGCATTTTGAAATTTGAATCTCGGGCCCGGGGTCTTGCAAAGCAAGCGAAAGTTAAGTCTGAATTAACGTCCTAAAACAACAAAGAATAATCTTGAAAAACTGCTCAACAGCACAACCGCTTCTGCAGCTTCTGTGAAACATGTAGGCTTGGATAAATTCTGCTCCTAAATTGTCGTATTATGCTTTCCGGTAGTGTTAGTAAAAAAAAAACATTTTGCCTATTGCGTTCACAGCCTCTCACACTCTGATAGTCTCGAGTTTTAGTCTCGAGCTCGGATTTGAAAAACATAGTTAAGTCTCGGTCTCGAATTTTAGATGAAGGTCTCGGCGTCTCGGCGGGTCTCGGATTTTACCATTCTATACCCCTAGAAGTTTATTAAATGCTGTTTAAAAGCTCAAGTAACTTATATGAAATCGTACCTGGAAATGCAGAGACGACCAAAACGTCACATTCCTCCTCTTTCGGAAGCTTGGTGATGTCTCCGATGCACAACTGAATCTTGCTCACTCCATTTTCTGTGGTCAAGGATAATGTATCATGGATTATCAGCGCCATTTTCACGTTTTTCCGCCTTTACAAGTGCTTGAAATTAACACCACTAGACACCACTAATATTCATATTGTGTTCACTACTGCGTGGTTGTCACTTGGTCACGTGGTAAATTTTCCCGCCCTATTGCTAGGGAACCGGCAAAAACAAGTTTGTTCGAGGGGGACGCAAGGGGGGTTATCGAAGAAACCGTCTGTTGCATGAACATTACGGACAAAATTTTATTGGCTTCATAATTTGAGTTAACATAGAAATGTTCAGCTAGCAACTGACTCAGTATTGCTAGATAAACAATCCTACTCAAGCCTTTCAACACAGCTCTCTTCTTCCCCAAATAAAAGATAACGAATTCTATATATCAATTTCACGTTCACGTTATCGGATAGTGAATAAATTTTCTCTCCGCCATTGCCGGGACTAGAATTCGCGAATGTTTTGGCCGAGCGAAACCTGAATGTCTGAATGTCTATCATTATCATTATCATTATCATTATCATTATCATTATCATTATCATTATCATTATCATTATCATTATCGTTATCGTTATCGTTATCGTTATCGTTATCGTTATCGTTATCGTTATCGTTATCGTTGTCGTTATCGTTATCGTTATCGTTATCATTATCATTATTATTATCATTATTAGTTTTTTCTTTTCTTAATTTTCGTAATTTAGTTTTTTTTAATGACAGATATTATCCGCATATGTTTTTAATAAGAGTTGTTTTTTTTAAGTATGGAAAGCTTACAAAGTCTAATTATAATAGTCTAATTATTTTAGGCTGCTCAAATTTGAACAGAATTTTTTTTTAGAAACGAGATGCTGTCAAGTTAAACAATTTCAGTCAAACACGTGTGTTTTGGGATTTTTTCTCTGAATTTTTGCTGGCTGATCATTATTATTATTATTATTATTATTATTATTATTATTATTATTATTATCATTATTATATAGCAGTAAAAATCGTCCATATGCTATTTACAATTAGTATAAATCTACTAGTGTTCTATCACGAATGCCGTTCTCTGATTGGCTACGCTACTCGCTATCTATCCTGTGATAGATAGTGAGTAGAGGTTTTCAACAAAATGGCGGCCGCTTCGTTCCGTTTTCGAAGTGTCTGCGATGAGGATATAGATAATTTACTTGTTTAGGTTTGAACGACTAATAGATTTATACTAAAACAATTAGATTATTCGCTCTCGATTTCTATGCCGAGATAGCTGATTCGGGCTGCGCCCTCATCAGCTATCACGCGATAGAAATCTCGAGCTCATAATCTAATTTTTAAATAGAATAGTATGACGTGGCACGTATGCGAAGCCCGCTGACTATTAAGGGGGGACTTAACGTAAACGCCATTTTACCGCACTTTACATGGCTTTAATAGAAATATCTCGTTCACGTTTGAAGCGATCCAAAAACTCTATGTTCATCCCGTAAATCTATGTTGTGGGGTGTTTTGTAAATTTTGGGGTGATTTTTGGGTATATTTGGGAGGAGATAGTTTTTCTAGAAGGATTGGTTAAATTAAGAGAAATAAGAAATATTGAAGAATTAGTGAAGTTTTAAAATAAGAATTTGTAGTTAACAATTAATAGACGGATACCAAGTTAGTGCACTAGCAACCTGGGGTGCTCTTGCATGGGTATCAACTGTCTGTTGGTGTTCCAAAAATCATTTTCTTTCTTCTATCCCTTCTTAAAACCACTTCAAATTTCATTCAAATTTAGGTTAAGTACCCCCTTAAGTGAAAAAAATAAAATAAATAAATGAATAAATGATAAAATCCGATAATACAGTTAACAAATGCATTCTGCTTATGTCGGCTATTTCTGTCTGCATATTGAATACTACAATTCTCAGTTATGTTGCTACTTTAAAATCCGGGAAATCCCGATAACACCGCCTTCTGCATGTTTTGTAACACTTTCTTGCTCCTGCTTCCGATCCCAATAGCTCCTGCATCGTGACATCTAGATCCCTTGACCACCCTCCTATTATTATTATTATTATTATTATTAGTAGTAGTAGTAGTAGTAGTAGTAGTAGTAGTAGTAGTAGTATGGAATCGGAACTTTTAACTTGTAAATAGTTTGGAATACGTTGATCAAGATGTTGTTTTTTTATTTTTTTTTTTATTATTATGACATTTGTATTTTCTTTTGAAAAGTTTGTGCTTGAAAATTAGTCTCGAAATCGGAATGAATTGTAAATAGGTTTCAATAGTTCTTTTCTCAACTTTTAACTTGTAAATAACAATTTCATCTGCTTGGTATATGTTAATAAAGATTCTATTATTATTATTATTATTATTATTATTATTATTATTATTATTATTATTATTATTATTATTATTATGCGCAGTAAAACTATCTGTATGCACAGTATAAGAATGCACCACAGGGCGCGTAGCGTAACCTGTGAGCCAAGCGAAACTTTCGCTTTGGGTCACGCTAGAACAGCGTCGCCTGCTATACCAGCGAGTAATTCTCTTCTATAAAATCCGTATAATTTAGTTAATATTGGTTTCCCCCGAGAAGTATGGGTCGAATGGATAGACCAATTTTATTCATGTATTCAAATAGATTCAGGGGTACCTAAACCGGTTTCAAGAGAAGGGTTGAATGAGTTGACATGACATGCGGTAGATATAGGGAAGGGTTTAATAAGATGCAAACGATCCAGGTATAAGAGGGGTTTAATGAGATGATGTAAGTTGTGTAAGTGTATCTATTATTGGAAGTTTTAACGTTTTATATTACTGGAGTGAAGTGTAATGTGCTTTGGCGGTACGGTTCCGCCCAGCCAGCCAGGTAGTTACACACTTTTATAGGGAAACAACAATGGAGAAACTAAGAACCAATGAGAAATCATTGATGTTATGGTCAAACGAGTTGAAACCAGACCAAACCAGTTTTGAAAGCTTTTAGAATTCAAAATGGTCTCCTTAATATCGCAGCCTAGACAAACCCGTCAAACCAGTTTTTTAATCCCTGTCACTTTTCATGTTAGCAGACAGTTAGCTGTAACACCCAAAAATGGACACGAGACAAAATTTCATATCAACTCAAATAATTTTATTGAAAAACATGATTACTACTACACGTTCCAAAGAGAATGATTGCGCTGAATTTTACATGAAATCAGTCACTTTATCTATTCTCGCAAATTGTCTCTTCCCGTGTTTTGAAAACAGCTGACTGGAAACTTGCGTCAAAGGATTAAACTACAGGGTTTGTGAGCGGATTCTTAACTCTAAGTCATAAAACGGAGCAGTAGTCTTACAACAAATTGTGTCTACGTTTTTTTGTTTGCACTTAATCAGAGAAAACATCAATCAATTACCAACGCTTAAACTATTGTTAATGTATTTACTAAACAAAAAAAAAATAAAAATATACGCAATTCGCGCTGTTTTTGTCCAACCGATTTCGCTGCCGCGTTACCCTTGTTTCTCTAAACTAATTTTCCGGAAAAGAAAATGTTGACAGCAGAATGAAAGCGAAAAGAAATTCGTGCGTTTACTTTACATGATATACTTTACAAAATTATTCGCATGTTACAGCGGACTATTTGCATTCAACTTATAGTTATGTTTGTGCACTTGGTAACAATACGCGAGTCCTAAACAATTCAAAAGAACGCAAAAAAAAAAAAACCCCAAGTACACTCCAAACTAAACTCCAAATCATACATACCCTTGCATCTCAATGAACCCCTCTAGATCGCTTGCATCTCATTAAACCTTTCCCTATATCTACTGCATGTCATGTCAACTCATTCAACCCTTCTCTTGAAACCGGTTTTGGTATCCCTGAATCTATTTGAATACATGAATAAAATTGGTCTATCCATTCGACCCATACTACTCCCCCGAGCTGTATTTCTTAACCCAAGGATTACCAGACACAGTGTCTGCAAATATTATCAACTACCGTCCAACGTTAAGGCCTTTGGCACGTCGTTTTTGCCAAGGCTCTGCATAAGGACGTGGAACCTACTGCCTAGCAATGTGGTGCAATTTTTAGACAATCACGCCCGAATTCGAAATACGAACGATGCTTAATACTCAAGAATACCAAACAGTTGTATTTTCTTTGTCTTTTAAAATTTCTACTTTCCATGATCGATCAAATACAGTTATCATTAATTCTTTTTTAAATTAAAAGGCCTTTAAATCTTCATTGTGCCTGGCTTCATACCGAATACCAAGTTCGACAGCCAAGAGTTCTCGCCATTTCACAAGCACTCTCCGCAGCCCCCTTAAACTGCATGGAATCGTCACTCTGCACCATTCCCCTGCAGCCAAGGCTTCTCGCCACTTGACAAGCTCTTTTGAACTGAACGGAAAGAAAACAAATACACCAAAGTCATGTTAGAGACCTTGCGTTTCACCTAAACAAGCCAATACGTGATTTACTATCCTGGATCAAAAGAAAGCAAGTGTTTCTTTAAAATTCAGAGTCTTCCTTCTGGGTCGAAGTTCAATGTTGCCGTAAGACTCTCGGTTTCGCCTTCTCTGTTTGATTTGCCTAATTCTTGGCTTAAAGAGGAAGTATCATGGGGTTTTTGGCATCTTTTGTTAAAAATGATGCAATAAGACCTTCAATCAGCTGCCAAATAATTCTAGAATGACGAGAGGAAAGAAATCAACTCAATTCTTGAAAGGAGCAACTCGTGATCTGGCAAGTGTTTGTTTAAAATTCAATGTCTCCCTTCTGGGTCGAGGTTCAATGTTGCCGTAAATTGGAAATAAGCTAGAAGGCTCTCGGTTTCACCTTCTCTGTTTGAATTGCTAATTTTTGGCTTAACACCGCGTCGATTAAAACAAATAAATATTCAAGTAAAAGCAATACTGAGCACGACTCTCCTGCGTGATAAAGATATAATGTAAGGGATGAGAAATTTTTAATCCATTCAAGATAGATGGCCTTTTAACTCACCGATAAAATTTTAAAGCTAAAAGCTTGTGAGGTCGAGTATAAAAGAAAACCAACAGTACAATAAAATAATGAGTGAACATAAACAATAAAAGCTGTACATTTATTTACCTGCTGAAAAACGTTCGTTGAAATATACTGTATACAACGTATGGCTATGTCTACGCCGCACAGTCGAGGTGGAAACAAAGATGAATTGAAATCTTTGATATAATTTTAGTTCTTAACCGATGAGTAGTACTTTTGGCATACATTTTTACTTGTGGATAAAATCCTTAAGTTCGCCATTAAAATGAAAGGTTTACAGCCATGTACGAATTGGCGTTGTCTCATAATTTTATCAATTAGAGTAGGTTTTTTAATGTGACTATGAAGTTTCTTTTATATATATATGTATTTTCTCACATTTGTAATTGGCATTTTTATAGAGTTGTAAAGCATTGAGACTTAGTGTAATGCTTAATTATATATTATATATTATATTCTTATTGTTAAACATGAATTTAGAACACATCAACGCCGACCGCCATGCAGACTCTATCAATAGCCGACAGAAGGGAATAAACAACACCTAAACAGGTTTTATCGGTTTGGTACCTAGAAGGAAACTACACCAGAAAATGTTTTCAAACCTTTTGTCCCAACTGCCTTTTGCCATGATTCTGTGGATGAAAGCAGTCACTCTCAGTAACGAAAGTTGCAAACACAAGAACAGCAACAAGTAAAGCAATGGTGTGGGTCTTCATTCTTAAGGTGAATAAAAACGACAACAATGGACAACTGAGTCAGCACTTCGACAAACTTCTGCTGCTCAGGATTGTGCTGGTGTACAGAGTTTTCCTTTTTTATGTCGTCATAAACGACAAGAAAATTGCATTTAATAAATAGTAGACAATAAAGAATTGTTGATTAAGGAAAGTACATTTTTTCACCTAATTAAAGGTATTTAGTAAGCCTCGGCATAAGCCTCTTACGGTGATGTTTGGGGGCTAAGGAAAAATCTCGAAACTCGCAATTCTTAAAGGATCCGATCAAGCGTATTGCAGTTTTGGGATAAGTACATGAAAGTCTCTTTTTAAAAGTCCAAGAAAAGCCAAATATTGTGAAAGAAATTATATGTTGTACTGTAAGCCTGGTGAATAAATGATAGATGTATTTACTCAGTCAGTCACACAGGCATACGTAGATAAAAGGAAATCCGAGTTCTCCCAACTGGAGTCGAATCTATGATCTTGCAATTATAGTTCGGATGCTCTACCAATGCTCTACAGGAAACTCGTCTTAACGAAGGCCATTAAACAAGGTTCATTTGACAAACATCCTGTGGTATATGTGAAAGAAATATGAGATATATTTGAAGCCTGGTGAATAAATGATAGATGTATTTATCAGTAAAAGACACATGCATACTAAGGAAAAAGGGAATCCGAGTTTTCCCAACAGGAGTTGAATCGATCACCTTCTAATACAGTTCGGATGTTCTACCAATGCTCTATTGGAGACTTGTGGTAACGAAGGCCATTAAACTAGGGTCATTTGACAAACATCCTGTGGTATTTGTGAAAGAAATATTAGTGATATTTTAAGTCTAGTGAATAAATGATTGATGTACTTTTTACGTAAGTGACACATGCATACTCAGGAAAAAGGAAATCCGTGTTCTCCCAACAGGAGTCGAACCTAACGCTAAGCTACAGGAGACTCGTGGGAGCTTAAAGGTCATTAAACTGGGTTTATTTGACAAACATCCTGTATACTGCTAGGATTTGAATGTCAAGGCCTGATGAATAACTGATAAATTTATTATTTAATAATAATTATTGGTCTGGACATTTGGTAGAAAAGTCTAAAATTTATGGGAGACTTTGAGCGCTTTACAAGACTTTGTATAGAGAATACAATATCGTAGATCTCGAATGTTGTTGGCTTGACTCAAAGTCAATGATAATAAAAGTCACTTAAGTAAATTACATAGGTGTAATATAACTGTAAGTTCTTCTTAAATGATTTTTAAAGTTGTTCTAAATTTAGTAAGCCTCGACAAAAGCCCTCACGGCGATGCTCGGGGGCTAAGGAAAAATCCCTTGGAACTCGCAATAATTAAAGGATCCGATCAAGCAGATTGTAGGTTTAGGATAAGTAAATGAAAGTCTCTTTTCACGCAAAAAATGAGTGAGGTCTATTCTTCAGGTCAAAACGACCAGCACGTTTTAAGTGAGACTTCCTCTTGAAGTGCACTCTTCAACTGATGAAAGCCAATAGATAGATATCCGCATTATAGCTGGATAAATAGATAGATAAATAGCCTTTATTTTAACTCAATAAAATAAAAGAAATTAGTTATTGAGACGCGACCTTTAACTAAAGAAGAGGCTAAGCTTCACAATTTTAAAATGTATTTCCGAAGAGTTTTTTCACAGAAACAAACACTTGCCGGAGTGTTCCTGAGTTCAGGATTTCATACAGGCTTAAAAACTAGTAAAACTAGTACAACCTGTCGTCGAACATAACTGTCGCAACAGGACAACTTCTGTCTTTGGCAGGTATACTCATTAAGTTGATCGTTTCCATTGCGGTTCTGCCAAAGACAGGAAAATGTAAAAGAAAAAAAATCCAAGAAAGTTTATCGAAGATACAGGCATTGCTGAAAAGAAAATGCAATTCTTGAACATTCTTAGGACCATTCCCTCAATTTTTATTTATTTTTTTTTTGAGTATCTGTGAGGCTTGTGGCTAAGGCGATGGTTGGTGGGTAAGTATTGGAGACTTTTGCAGTTTTAATTTTCTATTAGAAATATGAAAGTTTCAGTCATAATTAGTAGTAACTGAATTTTTCATTGATGGGCACTGCATTTGTACATTGCACGTGATCACGATTTGCACATACATTTCATCAAATCGGTTTACGAATCCGGCAGGTCATAATTTTCGTGGACATTTGAATTGATGGCCACACCCAAAGTTATAACGATGCCCCAATACAAAAGAAAATCACCAAACAGTTGCATGCTCTTTATCTTTTTATTTCTACTTTCTACGATCGATCAAATACAGTTATCATTAATCGTTTTTTAAAAGGCCTTTGAATCTTCATTGTGCCTGGCTTCATCCGTTACGCCAAGGCCAACAGCCAAGGCTTCTCGCCATTTCACAAGCATTCTCTGCAGCCCTCTCCAACTGCATGGAATTGTCACTCTGCACCATCCCCTCGCAGCCAAGGCTTCTCGCTACTTAACACGCCCTTTTGAACTGAACGAATAGAAAAGAAGGAGTGAAAAGTCTTGTTAGAGACCTTGCGTTTCACCTTAACCATCCGAAACGTGGCTCGATGTCAAAACGCCCAAGAAAGCAATCTTTTGTCAGTTAAAATTTGTATCTTCCTCTATGTCGAACTTCACTGTTGCCGTAAATTGGAAATAAATTTGAAGGCTTGCGGTTTCGCCTTCTTTTGAGATTAAAAAACGAAACAACAAGAAAAACAAGAAGTGAGTCCTGTACTTTGTGTATGAAATGTTAAATTGGACTCTTTGAATGAAAGCCAGTGAGAAGTACTTCTAGCGTAAAATTTACTTGTACTTAAATCCTTAAGTGCACAATTCAAATGAAAGGTTTTCAACCATTTACGAGTTGGCGTTGTTTGATATTCTTGTTGTAAAAGATGAAATAAGAAAACATTAACGCCGCGATGCAGACTCTACCATCAGCAGAACTAACAGCCGACAGAAGGGAATGTAAAAGCCTCAGAGAAGAGGTTCAGAGAAGAAAACTACACCAGAAAATGTTTGCAAACCTTTCCTTCCAACTGCCGTTTGCTAAGAGGATATGGACTAATGCAGTCACTCTCAATAGCCAAAGTTGCAAATACAAGAACAGCAACAAGTAAAGCAATGGTGTGGGTCTTCATTCTTGAGGTGAACAAAAACGTCAACAATCAGTCTGCACTCAGTCGAGAAACGTCTGCTGCTGATTGTGCTGGTGTACAGAGTTTTCCCTTTTATGTCGTCTTAAACGACAGGACAATGGCATTTAGTATATAGTAGACAATACACTGTTGATTTAGAAAAGTGCAGATTTTTCATTGTTGTTTGTCTTAGGCACTGATATGTTATCCATTTACGCTTTTATTTTTTTTCTTGTCACCTGCTCCAATTAGTCTAATCAGGTAAAATATATAGCCACTTTCAAAATTAGCAATACAAGTGCTAAACGTCAAAGAAAAGAAATATTTTGAAAGAAATTGCATGTTACATTGTAAGCCTGGTGAATAAATGATAGATGTATTTTTTACTCAGAGGCACAAGCACACACTCTTTTTTTATAAGAAAATATAATTTTGGGACAGAGGCTGAACGTTCTTCTTCTTCTTATTATTATGTGCAGTAAAACTATCTGTATACACAGTATAAGAAGCACCACAGGGCGCGTAGCGTAACCTGTGAGCCAAGCGAAACTTTAAATAGCACGTGAATATTATTACTATTATTTGCAATACTAGTGCTAATATTATTATTATTATTATTATTATTATTATTATTATCATTATTACTATTATTATTATTATTTTGCGATTTGAGCCTGAAAACGTTCTTAACATGTTCTTAAAGTGTGGTATAGTATTTCAATAAATCGATGAGGACGTGACGAGGAAACTTATCAAAGTGCAGTGTTTGCTCAACTACAAACTGCATGTATCATGCAATACGAAAACCACATTGTTAATGTTAAAAAACGTCCCTAAGTATTTGAGTTGATTTTCCTGTTAGACTACAGTTTTACTTTTCTTTTACCTTCATTTATACCACTCAAAAAAAAAAAAATAAATAAATAAATAAAAGCAAGCGAGCAAAATAAAGCGTTTTTAACAGACTCTCCGCCTGGGTATGTTCTTAGTATGTTCTTAAAAGTTTGGTTAATCTCAGCCTGAACGTTCTTATGAAAAAGGTCCTTATACATATATAAAAAGGGTGTACTAGGAATAAAGGAAATCCGAGTTGCCCGAACAGTGGTAGAGTCTATGGCCTTCTAATTACCGCTCAGATGCTCTACCAATGCTCTACAGGAGACTCGAAACTAGGTTCATTTGACAAAGACCCTGTGGTATTTGTGAAAGAAATATGAATGAAATTTAAGCCTGGTGAATAAAAGATAAATGTATTTTCGCCGTAAGTGACACAGGCATACTAAGGAAAAAGGAAATCGGAGTTCTCCCTACAGGAGTCGAACCTGCCGCTGAGCCTGACAGGAGACTCGTGGGAGCTAAGGCCATGAAAGTCAGTTCATGCGACAAACATCCTGTATACTGCTAGGATTTGAATGATAGAGAGATAACCTTTTTTAACTCGATTAAACAAAAAGATTAGTTATTCAGAATTTTGAAAGTTAAAGGCGATCTTTAGCTAAAGAAAACGCTACCTTTTTTCACAATGTTAAAATGTCTTTCTGAAGAGATATTTCATCGAAACGAAAAGTTGGGTGTTCCTGAGTTCAGGATTTCATACAGGCTTTAAAACTAGTAAAACTAGTACTACCTGTCGTCGAATATAACAGCACACCAGAAAAATATCTGTCTCATGCAGTTATACTCATCAATTTGATCGTTTTCCTAGAGGTTCTGCCATAGAGAGAAAAAGGTAAATGACAAACCCTAGAATGTAAATCAAAGATACAGGTAGTGCTGAAAAAACTAGCATATGATTAACAGACATTCTAAGAACCATACCATCCGAATATATTTATTATTATTATTATTTACGAGGTTTGTGGTTAGACTTTTGCAGTTTTCATTTTCTGTAAGAATTACATTCGTTTTCATAATTAGTAGTAGCTGAATCTTTGTTGATGACACCGCGATTTGTACACATATTTTATCACACCGGTTTAGGAATCCCGCGGGTTCTTCTCATGGACCACACCCGTAGTACGAACGATGCACCAGTACTCAAGAAAATCACCAAACAGTTGCATGTTCTTCATACTTTTATTTCTACTTTCTATAATCAGTAAAATGCAGTTATCATTAATCCTTGTTTAAAAAGCCTTTAAATCTTCATTGTGCCTGACTTCATCCCTGAAACCAAGGCCGACAGGAAATGCTATTCGGCGCTATTTCACAAACACTCTCCGCAGCCCTCTTAGGCTGCATGGAATCGTCACTCTGTGCCATTCCCCCACAGCTAAGGCTTCTCACCATTTCACAAGCACTCTCTGCAGCCCTCTTAAACTGCATGGAATTGTCACTCTGTGCCATTCCGCCGCAGCCAAGGCTTTTCACCACTTGACAAGCTCTTTTGAACTAAACGGAAACAAAACAAGGAGAGAAAAGTCATGTTAGAGACTGTTACGTTTCACCTAAACAATACAATACGTGATTTGATGTCCTTACGGACAAGAAAGCAAGCGTTTGTTTAAAATTGAGTGTCTTCCTTCTTTGTCGAGGTTCACTGTTGCCGTAAATTGAAAATAAACCTGACGTCTCGTGGTTTCATCTTCTTTGTTTGGTTTGCTTAATTCTTGGTTAAGCGAAGTACCGATGGCGATGTGTTTAAAAAGCAAAACAACAACCAAAATTAATAGTGAGTCCTGTAGCGGAATCGGTCCTAAACTATCAGTTCACGGAATGTGGTTCTTACTGTTAAGTGTAAGTCAAACAAAAATTATACTGAGCACTAATCTCCTGTGTGACAATATGCTATACTATGATCAGGTTGACAAATTTTAACACCTTTAAAGAAACCCTAAAGTTTTCTCTTAATTCCAAAGCAACTGACCAGCGCTTTTCTGTGGTATAAAAGTTAACTTTTTATTTTGTGTATAAAATGTTGAAGTTCGGCTTTCATATAAAAGCCCATGAGCAGAAATTTTGGCATAAATTCTTACTTTTGGATTAAACCCTGAAGTGCACAATTTAAATGGAAGGTTTTCAAGCATGTATGAGTTGCCGTTTGTTTCATACTCGTATTGTAAAAGATTAAATTAGAAAAAAAATTAGGCCTCCATACAGACTATACAATAGCCGACAGAAGCCGGGAATATAAAAGCCTCTACAGGTTTCATTGGTTTAATTTGGGGAAGAAAACTACACCGGAAAATGTTTTCAAACCTTTTCTCCCAACTGCCTTTTACCATACCACCGACCTTGTGCAGAAAGGCAGTTACTCTCGGTAACAAAAGTTGCAAACACAAGAACAGCAACAAGAAAAGCAACGTTGTGGGTCTTCATTCTTGAGGTGAATAAAAGCAACAACAATGGCCAACTGAGTCTGCACTTCGACAAACTTCTGCTTCTGCTGGAAGACTATAAAGAATTATTTTTTGAGGAAAATGAGTTTTTTTTATTTCAATTTCGGTACTGCTATGTTATCCATTTATTCTCTTATTTATTTTACTTTTACCATCCCTAATCAGTCTATTCAGGCAAAATATACAATTTTAGACACTTAAATAAATGTATTATTCCAGTTAAAATAACATCAAACTTACGGAAGCTTTAAAGGGACATCGATGTTTTTGTGGAAATTCGAATTTAAGTATTTTTTTTTTAGTTTGAAATCGAATTCGAGTTTCACTGAGACGTTAGCATTATAACATTACAACGAAATACATACAGCTGAAACGGGTAGCGAAGGATCCACCATATCTGAATTAATAAATTTTGAGGTGTCGAACGCACTCCTATAACCTTTGATTACTGTTAGTAATGAAACGAAATAAGTCTGGGCCACTAAACTAAGTTGGAAAAAGTTCTCCATAGCTGAATTTGTAAAATGTAGATGTTGATTGAAAGCACTCATATAATCTTTGGATTACTGCTGGTTATTATTATTATTATTATTATTATTATTATTATTATTATTATTATTGTTATTGTTGTTTTTCTTATGTGTTACTCTTTATAGAGAACAAAGGGTGAGACAAAGTAGTATTATAAGGGAGTCTCCATCAAAATGAAATGTGCGTCACAAGCCCCTGAAGGCTGGAACCTCGGTTGTAAACCAAAACCCTGTTACAAACCTTATGGAATATAGTAAGGTAGACGTTTAAGACGAAGTCTACATTATTTGTTCCTTATATTGACCTGTAAAGACGAATGTTCTTATTGTGATGTTACTGGATCAATATCCTCCACAGTGTTTCACAGCATTATGCATACAACATATATACTATTTTAATTGTATAAATTCAGGTCGTTTTTCAATAAAAATAGAACAGTATTATTGATATCCAAAATAGGAAAGTAATATAAAATGGGCGCATTTCTAAGAAAATGACAACGGTTTTAATCAAGATGTTTAATTAAATCATGCCTTCCACTACTGTCAATATCTTAGCAATTCTCAAGTTTTGCAAAAGACAACTAGTTTAGCAGGAATCTTTTTTAGTTCCGTCATTTGATCTCATTCTTTTAATTCTGTGTAGCCAATCAATTGATATTCAGCCCAGAAATGTAACATTTATCTCGTAATGTACCGATCGTTAGTACCTGAACAGATACACCTGAGGACTACTTATTTTAAAATATATTAAAGTTGTTTTAAGATGCATGCACACTTATATATAAATATATCTGCTGTTAATGCAAAAACGAATGGGCTGCTTTGACAAGAAGGAAAGGACTGCCTCACTGACATAGTGAACGTTAATTGTTTCTTACTAACTATGTTTCTTAGGACGAATTCGCAGACAGTACTGATAAGTAACTGGCTCAATATCGTCAGAGCAATGTTATATTCTAAGGAGAACACTTTAGCCATATGCGCTACATTTAATTTTAATAAGTCATGAGGCAAACCGGTGAGAGTGACGGAGACTTTAATTTCTAAGGAGACCGCAAAGTTTTTTTTATCAACGAACTTTCTGTAATTGAATTATACCTTCCGACTTTCGTAACCCGAAACAACGCAATTCATATCTCTGTATTTATTTAAAATACTGGATTATTTAAAATAACGAACTTTTGACTTCGTTGTATTAATAAAACCGCATTTAAGTTCTTGTCTAGAAACTTTGGTCAGACTTGTGAATCACTGAAAAATGAAACTGAAATCGTTTTAGTTTTGACTCGTTTTCTTGCCTTTTTTATGTATTATTTTTACCTACACCCCTTTATATGAGAACGTCTAAATTTGGGGCTGCGGCTGAGCGTTTTTATCTTAGACATATTTGAGCCTAAAAAGTTCTTAAGATATTCTTAAGTTACCTTTTATAGCATTTTAATAAATCAATGCGGAAGTGACTAAGACATCTATCAAGGAACAATATGCGCCATAATCGGCAGTCTAAGTCCGACGCAAAATGAGATGTTAAACTATGTACCAGGCATGAAATAAGAAATCCATTGTCAATGCTCGCATTGCAGGATGAGTTAAAACATGAGTAGAGTTAACGATGAGCTAGATGTGAAAATATCAAGAACGCAGTTGATTTAAAACTAATAGGACCCTGGTTGTCCGTGGACTAGCACCGGTATGAACAAGTTGATGAAGTGTTCTCACCAGGCCGCGCCATTGCGGGATTTCTGCAATTTCAAATCAAAAGGGACACTTAGATGATACAAAAGGGCCAACAGGGCGCAAAGGAAAAAACAAGGTAAAAAATTGCTCTGAAATGAAATTGCTGCGAAGAGAAATTCTAAAATGAGACAAGAATTATTACAGGTTTCGATCGAGTAAAACTAAGCGAAAAATGCGGGAAAGATCAATGATTCCTATAACAGGGATTATGACTGGTTAGGCGTGTTGACACCTAAGGCAATGAGCGGCGTTATTGCATTTTAAAACACATGTGCGACAAACCGGTCCAACAATTTGTTTATGAATTTACGTTGGCGAGCATCTCATGTTTATTTGTTGCAAACAGAGCAAAACAAGGAAGTCAGGAATGGTATTTCAATAGTAAAGCGAAGCTGTCGAGGTTACAGTTAGAAAAGAACCTGCTTTTGATAAAGAAACAGAAACGATCATTCGAAGCGACAGTCGAAGCCAAGAAACTAAGTACAAACAAGGGTATTCAGGCTAGCGGTCATGAAAAGTTTTAATGCGCCAAATGTCAATTAAAAACACGAGTTTCAGTTCTATTTGTAGTTTAAATTGGAGCCGGGTTACGAATCAAGGAGGTTCTTCCTATGGACCACACCCGTAGTACGAACGATGCCCCAATACTAAAGAAAATCATCAAACGGTTGCATGCTTTTTACACTTTTATTTCTACTTTCTATGATCGATCAAATGCAGTTATTATTAATCCTTGTTTAAAAGGCCTTTAAATCTTCATTGGCCTGGATTCATCCATGATACCAAGGCCGGCAGGAAATGCTATTCGGCGCTATTTCACAAGCACTCTCCGCAGCCATCTTAGGCTGCATGGCATCGTCATTCTGTGCCAATCCTCCACAGCCAAGGCTTCTCGCCATTTCACAAGCACTCTCTGCAGCCCTGTTAAACTGCATGGAATCGTCACTCTGTGCCATCCCCCCGCAGCTAAGGCTTCTCGCTACTTGACAAGCTCTTTTGAACTGAACGGAAACAAAACAAGGAGAGAAAAGTCATGTTAGAGACTGTTACGTTGCACCTAAACAATCCAATACGTGATTCGATGTCGTCATGCACAAGAAGGCAAGTGTTTGTTTAAAATTAAGTGTCTTCCTTCTTTGTCGAGGTTCACTGTTACCGTAAATTGAAAATACACCCGAGGGCTTGTGGTTTCATCTTCTTTGTTTGTTTTGCTTAATCCTTGGTTGAGCGAAGTACGATGGCGATGTGATTAAAAAGCAAAAAAAGAACCAAAATTAATAGTGAGTCCTGTAGCGGAATCGGTCCTAAACTATCAGTTCGCGGAATGTGGTTCTTACTGTTAAGTGTAAGTCAAACAAAAATTATACTGAGCACTACTCTCCTGTGTGACAATAATTATGCTATACTATGATCAGGCTGACAAATTGCAACACCTTTCAAGAAACTCTAACGTTTGCTCTTAATTCCAAAGCAACTGACCAGCGCTTTTCTGTGGTATAAAAATTTACTTTTTATTTTGTGTTTAAAATGTTGAAGTTCGCCCTTCAAATGAAAGCCCATGAGCATAAACTTTGGCATAAATTTTTACTTTTGGATTAAACCCCGAAGTGCACAATTTAAATGGAAGGTTTTCAAGCATGTATGAGTTGCCGTTTGTTTCATACTCAGTATTGTAAAGAACTAAATTAGAAAACATTTAGGCCTCCATACAGACTATACAATAGCCGACAGAAGCCGGGAATATAAAAACCTCAACAGGTTTCATTGGCTTAATATAGGGAAGAAAACTACACCGCAAAATGGTTTCAAACCTTTTCTCCCAACTGCCTTTTACCATACCGCCGATATTGTGAAGCAAGGCAGTAAGTCTCGGTAACAAAAGTTGCAAACACAAGAACAGCAACAAGAAAAGCAACAGTGTGGGTCTTCATTCTTGAGGTGAATAAAAGCAACAACAATGGCAACTGAGTCTGCACTTCGACAAACTTCTGCTTCTGCTGGAAGATGGAAAGTAATTGTAAAAGACTATAAAGAATTTTTTTTTGAGAAAAATGAGTTTTTTTATTTTCATCTAATTTCGGTACTGCTATGTTATCCATTTACCCTCTTATTTATTTTACTTTTACCATCGCTAATCAGTCTATTCAGGCAAAATATACAATGATAGACACTTAAATAAATGTATTATTCCAGTTAAAATAACATCAAACGTACGAAAGCTTTAAAGGGACATCGATTTTTTTGTAGAAATTCGAATTTAAGTTTTTGTTTAGTTTTGAAATCGAGTTCGAGTTTCACTGAGATGTTAGCATTACAACAGTACAACGAAAGATATACAACTGAAACGGGTAGCGAAGGATCCACCATATCTGAATTAATAAACTTTGAGGTGTTGAACGCACTCCTATAATCTTTGATTACTGTTAGTAATAAAACGAAAAAAGTGAGTATAGCTAAATGTCGTGGGTCGTGGGTAGTGGGTAGAGGTCGTGGGTCGTGGTTGTAGGTCGTGGGTAAAAAAAATATAAATAAATAAAAATAAATCAAAAAAATAGAAGTACAGTTGTAAGATTACAAGACAGGACTCATTTCTATGAAATATTTCAATTACCTGCTAATCCCCTTCCCCACCCCCACAGTCAGTTAAAAGGCGGATCCACAGAACACAGGCCAACACTTCAATATTTGAGAATTAATTAAAATGTCTTGGGAGAAAAAATTAAAAAAGAAAGAAAGGAACAAAATATGTCAAGCGACCTACCCCCGGCAAGTACACACCTAACCCCCATCCTCCCTCACCCCACGCCAATTTCACGAAATGGCGGTTCCATAGAATAAACGGACACCAGAAAGGCAGTTTGCCATAGTCTGCGATCAAGCTCTTTTGGGAGCTCTCTCCCCAAGAGAGCTTGCTCGCAGGCTAAGTTTGCCAAAGAAGCAAAAATGGGAGGGGGAAGTTCTCTGGCACTTTGTACCACCACCCTACTCCTTCATACTCCTCAAGTTGATATACTCTTTGGAGGGATAACCTCCTTTATCCCCCTTGTATTGACAAAAAAGCCTTCAAAAGGAACACAACTGATCTCGGCGAATCGAGCTTTGCAGTGCTCTAACCTCATTGGTCCGAAGCTCTGGACCAATATCAAAACTTTGATCCGCTAAGCGATATAAATACGGCTAACACATTTGAGTGTTGCTTGTGTCGACGAGATACACAGCAACTGATGAGATTCCAAGAGAATCGAAACTGCAGTCTTGCATGAGAAACAACATTAGACACTCCCAGAAGAAATTTCACTAGCATCCTAGAGACTCACAAGACAGTTGTCTGTCTTTGCTTTAAATATCTGCTGCGGATGCGAGCTAAGCCACAAAATAATGGAGGTACATGTCATGTCAATTCAGAGAGCTAAAAGACAGCGCTACAACGAAGCTATAGCTCTCGAAAGCGAGAGACAACAATGATCAGCTTTGTAAAGATGAGAATCCGTTAGATACTCATATCCGTGATAAACAAACAATTTGCACTCGGTACAATAGCATGAGCATTAATTCACGGTTTAAGAAATCCACGGATCCTGAATCTTCACAGATAACATTTATT